>NC_140496.1:37011360-37128860 GCF_964271855.1 Acomys minous
ACTCACAGTTCTCTGTCTTTACCTCCAAAGTGCTGAGCTTATAGCCATGGCCCACCACACCTGAATCTACAGTCTCCTCTTCCCCTCTCTCTCTCTGTATCTCTGTCCTCCCTTTCCCCCCTCCTCTTCACCTAACAGGGTCTCAGGTAACCCAGCCTGGTCTTGAACTTTTGACATAGTTGAGGATGACCTTGAACTCCTGATCCCACGGTTACTGCTTCCTGTGCTGCAGTGGTAGCTGTGCCACACCGGGCACTATAGACTCTCTCAACACCTGTGTGCAGGCTGAGTAGGAATCCAGGTGCTTCTGGGTGACAGAGAGGTGGAGGCTCTGTCACTAGTCCGCTGATAGCCCACTGTAACTGCACACTATTCTTTCTGTCATGGCTGAGTAGACCCCAGATGCCACAAGTCTGTGCCTTTTCACACAGACAGAATTCAGCTGGTAGCAACAGGATTCTGCAAGCATTTCTAGGTAAGAATTTGCTATTGGTGACAGTGGGCATAAACACAACGCAAAACAAAACAAAAAACACCCCCCACAAAATCCAAAATCTCCCCCTTCCTACATCTGCCCTGCAGGAAGGCTGACACAACAGAAATGGGAAACAGTCAGCACAGGCATAAAATTCTATGTCAGATGGAAACTTGTAAAATAGAAAAATGGGTTTCTTTGGGGGGAAGTGTAACTTGCTTTGACAATACTGTTTTTATGAAAAGCATTCTGCAGATATTGTGGTTATTAAAAGTAGCAAGGAAAAAAAAGTAGCAAGGACTTTTTCATTTTGAGGGGCATGGAGGCTTTGGATGGCCTGTCCCCCCCACCCCCCTCCCCGACCCCTGCAAACATTCCCCCTTCAAATCCATATTAAAGTTAATCATCAATGGGAAGCCAGAGCTGATATTGGAAAATCATTCTTTTACAAACGGAAACTATTATAATTTAAATGGGCACAAATGAAACCGCACATTTTCAGAAGGGGATCAATGCGAACCACTTTATTAGAAAATATAAATCACTTTTTAATTTCAGATGCAACAAGAAAGGAACTCATTTTTTTCCTGTTTCATTGAAATTGATTGGTACACCTGCAGAGAACAGTAGCTTTATCATCTCCTTATCAGCCAATTAATATGCAGGGCTAAATGTGAATACTATTCCAGTTAACTAGAGGCGCATGATTTTATTGAAGTCTTAATAGACTAGGAAAAACTGCCTTCCACCCTGCTTAATGAGGTCAGCAGAGGGAAAAAAATCAGAAGTGCACAACTTGGAATGGGTAGTGTCTAAAACTATTTCTTTAAGTCTTTGGACCACAGAGAAATGGAGGCACAGCACCCTGTCTGAAAGCAGAGCCACGTAGTGGCGACAGGATGCCGAGAGGAGAGATCGGGATGCTGAGCATCCTTTCAGAGGAACAGAGAGCTATTTGGGTTTGATTTTGAAGTCGGACTCCCTTGCTGTTCAGAACACGATAGACTTTTGGCCTTGGCCATGCCTCTATTTCGGTCACCAGAGAGCAGAACTGTAAACACATGATGCCTTCTTGCCTGCTTCTTGCTTTTCTGCTTCCTTCTTACTGTGATTAATTCTGCCCTGAAATGTTCCCCCTAATATGTTGAAAAGCTAAGGAATGCTCTCAAGTTCTCTGCACTTCTGACCAGTCAAGAAGCCAAGTGTCCCTTCGCGGAAGCTAACTTGCACCATGGTGTAAATGATCAAAAGCCTTGGCTGTCCTGGACTCACTTTGTAGACCAGGCTGGCCTCGAACTCACAGCAATCCGACTGCCTCTGCCTCCCGAGTGCTGGGATTAAAGGCGTGCGCCACCACGCCCGGCAGTGTTGCCATTTTCCATGATACTTATATAGGCAAAAGCCAAGGTGCATGCCTATCGTTTCAGCTACTTGGAAGGCTGAGGTATGAGGACGGCTTGAGCTCAGAGGTTCAGGCTATGCTATGCTGACCAGGCGTTTACACTAAGCATCAACAATCAGATTATCCCCGTGAATAGCTTCCTTTTTCTTCTTCTGAGACAGGGTTTCTCGGTGTAGCCCTGGCTGTCCTGGATCTCACTCTGTAGACCAGGCTGGCTGTAGATTGAGAGATCTGCCTGACTCTCGGCCTCAAGTGCTGGGATTAAAGGTGTTTGACACCACACCTGGCTTTTAGACAACCTTCATAAAAGTTAAGTCCCATAGCTATTGAAGAAAATTGTTAAATTTATTTTTACTTTATAAGTGTGAATGTTTTGTTTGATTCTCTGTGTATCTACCAGGCACATGCCTGCCAAGGCTAGAAGAGGGTGTGGGATCCCCTGAAACTGGAGTTACTGCTATGTGTGTGCTAGGAAACGAACCTGTGTTCTCTCCAAGAGCAGCAAGTGCTGAGTCATCTCTCCAACCCCTATATCAGGTATGTTGTTATGGTGACAGAGAGCTAACTGATGCATATATGCTCAAAGTAGAGTAGTTACCAGCTTAAATTGGACTTTGGTAGTAACTTCTTGGCGTGTGCGCATGCACGTGTGTGTGTGTGTGTGTGTGTGTGTATGTGTGTGTATGTGTGTGAGTGTGTGTGTGTGTTGACATTGTCCCCAGGGCCTCATTCATGCTAAGAACATATGCTATCACTGAGCTACAAGCCTAGCCTGTAAATTAGTTTTGTACAAAAAAAATGCATAACTATACAGTTAATACAAAAAAGAAAAAGAAATCAAAGCATACTTCTAGAGAAAACCATCGATCTCAGAGGAAGATACTACCACAGGAAGAAAGGAACACACCATCAAAAAACATCCAAGAGCAACTAACAGGAGGGAGTATTAAGTGTTTGCCTTGCAGTAATTACTCCAAATGTAAATGGATTATATTGTCCAGTGGAAACGAGTGTAGTGATGGGTTGCCTAGCATGTGCACAATCCTGGGTTCAGTTTTCAGTGTTACAAAAAAAAAAAAAAAAGGAGGAGGAAAAGGAGCTGCCACAGATGCTGAATGCATTAGAAAGGATCCAGCTATAGTCTTCCTGCAAAGGATTTACCTAAGACTTAGGAACATGCATATATGGAAAATGAAAGGAAGGGTAAGATATGCAAATGGAAACAAACAAACAAACAAACAAGACAGCAGATATACTTATGTTTATTTCAGGTAAAATAGATTTTATCAAGTATAAAAAGAGACCACGAAAGTCATTGTATACTGACAACGGAGTAAATCCACTGAGGAGATATAACAAGCGTATATAGATGCTCCCAACATCACAGCGCCTACATTTCTCAGGCAAATGTTAGCTGATCTGAAGAGTGAAATGGACTCTAACACACAGCAGAGGACACAGTACTCTAGTCTCAACAACGGATAAATCATCTAGACAGAAAATCAATAAGGAAACACTCAACTTGAACTATACTTTAGACCAAATGAAACGAACAGACATGTACAGAATACCCTGCTTGCCAGCAGAGAATACACGTTTTCCTCGAGTGAACACAGAAGGCACTTCAGGATTTGTCACGCTGCACTACAAGTCAACGTGTAACAGAGTTAGCAGCACTGAAATAACAACCGCACGGGACTAGAAATTGGTAACAGTAGGAAAACTGGAAAGTTCAGAAGTACATATCACATTCTTGCACAAATTCAAAGAAGAAATCAAAAGGTAAGTTAATATCTTGAGGCATATGAAAATAGACATAGCATATGCAAACTGTGGTTGCAGCAAAAGCAACTCTCAGGTCAGTGGTAGTAAGCATCAACATCAAAAACATACATGCCTAAGGAAGCAAAAATCACTATTTAAAAAATTTATACTTGGGCTGGAGAAATGGCTCAGTGGTTAAGGGCACCGCCTGCTCTTCCAGAGGTCCTGAGTTCAATTCCCAGCAAGCACATGGTGGCTCACAACCATCTATAATGTGATCTGATGCATACATAATAAATAAATCTTAAAAAATGTATACTTATATATACATACAAATATTTATTTATAATATTTCTATACATATGTATATATAACTTTTTTTGGGAGAGGGTCCCACTTTGTAGCCCTGACTGACCTGAGACTCACTCTGTAGAGCAGGCTGGCCTTGAACTCACAGTAATCCACTTGCCTCTGCCTCTTCAGTGCTAGGAAGAAATGGTATATGCTGGGTGTGATAATTTATTTTTACTTTATTTCATTTAAGATTTATTTATTTTTGTTTCATGTACACGAGTATTTGCCTGCATGGAGGTGTGTGCACCACACCAGGTCCCCAGGAATTGGGGTGACAGACGGCTGGAGGTTCCCATGGGGTGCTGGCAACCAAACCAGGGTCCTCTGAAAGAGCAGCAAGTGCTCTTGACCCCTGAGGACATGGTTCATTGCTCACGCACAACTTACACTGTGGCTCACAGTCACCCCTTGGCTGCTTCTAGTCACTGCACTGCCCCTCTGCCCTGCCCACGGGGAGGGGACAAATGGGAGGTGTTCCGTCTTACCAGAGTGTTACCTTTTCTCATCAGGGTGATCTGTGACCACCAGTCTAGTCCCCTCCCTCCTGATGTCATCACTTGACTGGGGATATGTACTTAGCTCTGCCCTTGTCCTGGCTGAAGGTGAGCCAGTACGAACAATGAGGGCTAGCGCCACCCACCGGATTTGGAGGAACCCTCTACGTGCCCCCCCCACCAACAGCACACACAAAGTACACATAAAGTTAAATGAATATTCAAAAAGAGGGTACGGAGTTAGAAGGGGGACGGATGAGGGCACTAGGTGAAATTGGAGGGAGACAGTGAACAGATGCTGGGGCTCACACAGGTAGCCCCAACATTCAGGAGGCTGAAGCAGTGGGCTAGTGGCAAGGTTTCAACTAGCATAAGCTACAAATTGAGATCCAAGCCAATTAGACTACAGAGTGAGATCCTGTCTTAAAAAATAAAATACCAAAGCAGAAGATTCAATACTTGAATTTTATCAAAATTTATTAGCTAAAAGTAAGTGGAGAAAAAAGTGTGACATATATACAAGCATCTACCTAATTCAGTAGAAATTATATATACACATACAATACATATATATACACATATATATAATATAGTTTATGTGTATATAAAATGAAGCTTCATCAGCTTGAAAAAGGAAGGGAATCCTCCAATTGTGACAATAGGAATTAATATGGAGGTTATCATGCTGAGTAAAATTAGCCAGGAAAATGCTGCACAAATTCACCACAAAAATGGACTCTAATGAAGGGAAATTCAGCCAGCAGTGGTGGTGTACATCTTTAATCTCAGCGCTTGGGAAGCAGAGGCAGGCGGATCTCTGTAAGTTTGAGGCCAGCCTGCTCTATAGAGTGAGTTCCAGGATAGCCAGG
The DNA here is from genome assembly GCF_964271855.1 of Acomys minous. NCBI lineage: Eukaryota > Metazoa > Chordata > Mammalia > Rodentia > Muridae > Acomys > Acomys minous. Next base: position 37,016,719 of record NC_140496.1, read on the forward strand.
GCTATACTGAATAACCCTGTCTTGACAAAACCAACACACCAACCACACAAAAAGAAGTCAAACTGAGCCTGGGTTGGGGCACACTCCTATGATTCCTGTACTCCAGGCTGAGGCAGAGGACTTGACAAGTTTCTGGCCAATCTAGATTTACAGGGTGAGTACTAGAGGCCACCCAGGACTGCCTAGTGAGACCCTCTCTTAGAAAAACACAACACAACGGAGCACAAAGCAAAGGCCAAGTAAACAGCAAAAGTCAGACTCATAGAAACAGAGGGTAGGAAGGCAGTTACCAGGGAAACGAGGAGATGCTGGCCAAAGGGCACAAGCTTGAGATTATAAGGCTGGTTCTGGAGGCCTAACACATGGCAACAGCAGTTAATGAGCATGCATTGCATACTCGAAAATTCCTAAGAGGAAATGTCTTAAGCACTCTTAGCACACACATGATAACTGTGTCAAGTGATGGATAATGTAATTTAGCTTGGTCAGGGTAGACATTTTGTAATGTGTCTGTAAATCAGTACACCACATTTAACACACTGAATGTGTTAAAATTTGGCTTGTCAACTGACTCAAAAAAGGAGGAAAAAGTAAAGGTGGATGTTGATATCATCATATTTCCTTCCTTCTTTTCTTTTTTTGTTTTTGTTTTTTGTGGTTTTTTTTTTTTGTTGTTTTGTTTTTTGTTTTTTTGAGACAGGGTTTCTCTGTGTAGCCTTGGCTGTCCTGGACTTGTTTTGTAGACCAAGCTGGCCTCGAACTCACAGTGATCCACTTGCCTCTGCCTCCTGAGTGCTGGGATTAAAGGCGTGCACCACCATGCCCAGGTGTTTAAAACATTTTTTTTGGGGGGGGGTTATCAGGTCCATTTTTTATGTTCAAAGTAACATCACAGGTCAGTGTGGATGTTGTATGTTGTCTTCCGAATCTTTTGACGTCTTACTGAAAGCTGATGTTCTAGATTTACTGCTGTTATTATGAAACTTCCGTTGTTGTCTGTTTTGCTCAGGCTAGACTCAAACATGGTGGCCTAAAGTGATTGGCTTTCCACAGACTCCCTGGATCTGTAGGCATGTGTCGCAACATCTGGCTAATTGTGATCTTAAAAATTCCAGAATATAAAGAATGTTCTATCAGCCAGATGTGGTGGTACATGCATGTAGCCCCAGCACCCAAGAAGGCTGAGGCAGGAGGACTGCTTCAAGTTCAAGGCTAACTTAGGTTATTTAGTGACTTCTAGGCTAGCCTCAGTTTTAGAGTGGGACCCTATAGCAAACCCAAACAAACAAAAAAGGTTGGGAGGTGGAGGCAGAGGATCAAGACTTCACTGACGGGGTCAGCTCCATAGTGTTCTATGCTACCCTGGCCTACATGATCCTGTGGTCAAAACAAAAATAACCGAACGAAGAAAGATTAAAAAAAGGAAGCTCTGGGCTGGAGAGATGGCTCAGTGGTTAAGAGCACTGCTTGCTCTTCCAAAGGACCTGAGTTCAATTCCCAGCACCCACATGGCAGCTCACAACTATCTGTAACTCCAAGATCTGACACCCTCACACCAACGCACGTAAATTAAAAAAATAAAAAAGAATGATAAAAATAAATAAATAAATAAAGTTAAGTTAAAAAAAAGGATATTCCTTTGAAGAGGTTTTAATTTGTAAATAAAATGCATTGTTATAGAACATCTAGAAACGAAAATAACATATTTATGATCTTAATATCCCAACAGCATGTGCACACAAATCAGTTTGCCAAACAGGTGCTCAGAAAGCCGTATTGAATGAAAAAAAATATGTATTTGTTTTGAAACTCAGTGAGTGATATATATTCACCCTCTGAGGGATATGTTTATTTTTTTATTTTTTGAAATAACTAACAGCTTTTTAGTTGGTTGGTTAAGGGCTTCTCAACATGACCACAACTTTGTTTCTGAACATAAACGAAGACTGACAATGAGAAACAGGGACCACTGGGATGGAAGAGAGGGGTTCAGACTTCAGCCTCAATTCTGATGTTAATGGGATTCCTAAGCTTGGGAAATCTCACTCAACCATTCTCCCTTTTTTTCCCCATCCCTCATGGTAAGCGAGAAAGATGTGGTCTTCGCGTTCCTGAGGTTATGGTCTAGTGAGAGAGCAGACGTTGATCCTTCTGTTGGGTGAAGGGACGCAAAGTCAAGAACATTTGCCTAAAAGCCGAAGACCTCCATTTCCTTGTCTGCGAACCACGAGCCAAGAGCTGTGCGGTTTTAAAAATCCTGCCCAATTCTGACACGGTGTGATTGAGTTTGATTTTACTTTATTTAATTACGTTTTTAGACATATTTATTTTATGTGTGTGAGTGTTTCCTGCACGTGTATGTGTTTATCACATGCATGTCTGGTGTCCTTGAAAGTCAGAGGAGGCCATCAGATCCCCCCAGAACTAGATGACCATGCGCTCCTGTGTGGGTTCTTGGGAATCTAACCTGGGTTAACTAGAAGAGCAACAATTACTTTTTTTGGGGGGGGGTTTGGTTTTTTTTGAGACCAGGCTGGCCTCGAACTCACAGTGATCTGTCTGCCTCTGCCTCCTGAATGCTGGGATTAAAGACGTGCGCCACCACGTCTGGCTTAACAGCAATTACTCTTAATTGCTACTCCAGCTCTCTAGCCTCTCTCTCTCTTTTTATATTTTGAGAGAGCCTCGTATTGCTCAAGCTGGTCTGAAATGGTCACCTTAGTTGAGGCTGGTCTTTACTTCCTGATCCACTTGCCTCTGCTTCCCAAATGCTGAGATTACACGTGTGTAGCACAATGCTTCTTCTTCTTCTTCTTCTTCTTCTTCTTCTTCTTCTTCTTCTTCTTCTTCTTCTTCTTCTTCTCCTCCTCCTCCTCCTCCTCCTCCTCCTCCTCCTCCTCCTCCTCATTATTATTATTATTAATCACAAAGCCAGTGTTAAATCAACTGGTTTCCCCTTCCCTGTGGAACCATTATAGATTTGGTTCATATCTATTTTGAGGGAGTCAGCCTGCTGGATGCTTCTTATCTTTTTTTTTTTTTTGTCTGTTGGATTTTGAGACAGGACCTTCTGGTTCCCACATGGGTCTTAAACATCTTATGTAATCAAGGCTAGCCTTGAACTCTTGGTCTTCCTGCCTGTACCACTATGCTCCACTGGAGCCCTCTGTTTTTATATTGAATTGAGCCCATTATTGGGTTCTATTGTCTCCTCCTCCCCATCTCTCTTTCCTTCCCTCCTCCTTTTCTTACAATGCTAGCTCTCACGACCTATAAACAGTTCTGTTTTGATATTTGTTCTTGTGTTTGGATCTTACTATGTAGCTCAAGCTGGCCTCACACTTGTGATGTCCTATCTCTCCATCCCAAGTACTGGGATTAAAGGCGTATGCCTTAAAATTTCTTGTTCTATAAGGAGCTATAGAATAATTTTATGCTGGTTGATGCTACCAGCTTGACTGAAATGAGAAATGCTTAGATTTTATGTGTGTGTGTGTGTGTATGTGTGTGTGTGTGTATGTGTGTGTGTGTGTATGTATGTATGTGTATAATATATATATACTGCTTGGATGAGAGAATTATTTTGGGATAATGTGGCTTCAGCTTTGGCTTCACAAGTCTTACCTGCTGGAGTCGTAGGAGTTTGGCCATGTTGTCTATCTATTGGTGACTCAATTTCCAAGTGTGTATGTTAAAAATTATTTTTGTGATGATGTGAATCAAACCCAGGACCTTTCATGCAACAGGCTAGTACTCTACACTAAGCCGCAAGCCACATCCTCAGCTTGATGCTGCAGTTGTTTGTTTGCTTGCTTGCCCTTCTTTTTAAGATAGGGTCTCGGGTCACCTTGGCTGGCCTGGAGTTTGCTATGTTTACAAGGCTGACTTTGAACTCATAGAGATTTGCCTGCCTCTGAGTGCTGGGATTAAAAGCATGCACCATCAAGCCCAACAATTTCCATTTTTTTTTTCCAAGACAGGATTCTCTGTGTAGTACTGGCTAGCCTGTAACTCACTCTGTAAACCAGACTGGCCTTGAACTCTACCTGCCTCTGCCTTCAAGTACTGAGATTAAAGGCACGGGCTACCACCCCCAGCTCTGGCTCCTGTTTTTGAAGAGAGGTTTCAGTGAGGACTTCTTACATCACTAAAATTCTTTGATCCTAGAAAAGACCCCAATCTCTTCCTTCTTTCCTTATTTCTTTCCTCCCTCTCTTCTCTCCTTTCTATTTATCTATCATCTATTTAAAGACTTTTTTTTGTACAGTATCAGATTTGCTCTGAAGCTTTCCCCGAACATTTGTCTGACTCCACCCCCAACTTAGAGCTTTCTAAGCTCCTCTGTGTATTAGGTTTTTTTGACCCAATGACTCTTGTGACATGTACACCCTCCACTAAAAAGCTGACAAAAAAAAAAAAAAAAAAAAAAAAAAAAAAAAAAAAAAGAGAGATCTTGAATGAGGCATGAGGTTCAACTAATTACAAGTGATGAGATTTCAGTAGATGAGGGATTTTCTGACCCACATTTCTATAGACCGATGATGGGATGTTTTAATGATCAAAGTATTAGACACACATGGAAGCATGCAGAGAAAGAGGGCGGGTAACACGTTCTAGATGAGCAGATGTTTAGTTCCTACTTGTATGCTTCAACAAGCAACTAGGTCCTTCATGGAATGTCATGCTAAAGACCCTTTACACGCCCTGCCCGAGCCACTTGGCCATACCCTGTTTTTCCATTTCAAAAACGTTTCGGATTTCCTTTGCTCCGTGAAATGCATGAAAGCGGCGTCTGACCACAGAGACTAATGTGCTGTCCCCTCTATCACCAAAGAGAAGGCCTGATTGGTTCCGGGGAAAGTGATTTTCCCCAAACTTGGCTGCCAGCTGTAATTGGCTTATTTGTGACCCATCCATTTCAATACGCTTGTTAGAGCTGGATGCTGGGGCCCCGTTTCCAGCTCCCACGTGCTGCCCCTGTTCCTTGGCTTTGACTCTCACATTCCGATTTCTGTTTCTCTGATCGCATCTCTGACTGTCTTGCTTTCCTCTCCCCCACAGAAAGATCTTAGTAATTACGTTGGATGTACTTAGATAGTCAGATAGTCTAGGCTCTTTTCTTCAAGATCCTCGGCATAGCTGGGCATGGTGGTACACACCTGTCATTCCAGCGATTTACAAGTGTGAGGCAGGAGGATCATAGGTTTGAGGGCAACCTGGATTGCATAGTAAGATGGAATTAAGGAAAGGATTCTTGATTTGATCATGTGTGCGGTGATCCTTTTGTTTTTATTGGTGTGTATTCCAACGTGTGGGTGCCTGCAGAGGTCACAGGAGTGGATCTCCTGGAGCTGGAGTTCCACGTGGTTGTGAGCTGATGAGGCTTCTGGGAATTGAACTCAGGTCTTCTGGAAGAGCAGGGAGCACTCTTAACTGCTGGACCATCTCTCCAGCCCTGCAGTGCTCTTTTTGTCATACACACATGCATCAATTTAGGATGGCTGGTGCTACACCTCTCCAACCCCACCGGAAGCTGAAACATCTTGAGTTTCGGATTCCTAAGCAAGTTAGCAGAGTACCCTGGAGAGCGCATGCGCTGTTTCCGTTGGCGGTCACGTGGCTGATAGGAGGTGCAGCTCATGGCCACTGTCCAGCACCGCAACCGAAAATCCTACTGCACACGGCTAGCCTGGGAGTAGGTAAAAATCCAGAACGCAAAGTGTAGTTTCTTCTGACCACCTCTTGCTTTCATAGCATTGGAAAGACAAACGGGAGCATCATAATTAGGGGTATCTGTGTACGGTAGCACATACATAAATGTGGGTGCAATCATGAGGGAGAGGGCATTATGATGCTTGTCTCCCCGCCCCCCCAATTCTCTTCCTTTTTAAAAATATTAATTTAGAGAAAGTTCCTCACCATGTTTTCTGGCTGGCCTTGAACTTCTGGGCCCAAACAATTGTTCAGCCTTCTGCTTTCAAAGTAGCTAGGTGCAGTTCATGGTAGGTCTTGAAATTTTTTTCCTATTGTTGTCCTGCATGAATCTGGCATGAACCAAGAACTTTGCACACACTGACCACGTGATTCGCCACCCAGACACAAGCCCAGAGTGTCTGTACACATCTAAGCACGAGTAAATCTTTTGCCTTGAAGAATTCTCAAGTCGTAGTCTGCAGTGCTTCTGGGATCCCTAGAGATCAAAGGGCTAGAGTTTTATATCTGCCTCCTTTATTTCAACCAGGGCAACACTATTCTGTTGTTGATTCTGTAATTAAAAAGTGTTTGAGTTGGCCATGCTGGCCCACACCTTTAATCTCAGCACTTGGGGATCAGAGGCAAGTGGATCTCTTTAAAAAAAGGAAGAAAGGAAGGAAGAAAGAAAGAAAGAAAAATAAAAAAATGAAAGAAAAGTTTAAAAAAGGCATTTGAAAGTTCTGGGGTAGGTGATCTGTGAGATGCAGTGGGTTCTGGGATGTAAAAGAATTCTACATCACAGAAGTCTCAGGAATAAGTCGTTGGCTCTCTGGTTTCTGGATTTTTATTTAGCCTAAACCTCCTGTTGATAAAGAGTGTTTCCATTGCATAGTACCCTTTATTCACAGCACAGTCCATGACCTTGGAAAGCATGAAGTTTGAATCTATCTCCTAATTTTTAAGGATATCCTTTAGACCTAGCATTAATTCTTCAAAGGGATAAAAATGTAAACATAGTAGAACATGCCCACACACATCACAAATATGTGTGTCACATGTAGTTGGCATCAGTCCTCTCTATCAGAAGGTCCCACAATTATGATTCAACCAACTGTGGATCAATGCTAGCTTAAAAAATTGACATGTGCACTTATAATGTGTGGATTTTTCTCCTTTTTATTATTTCCTAAATGGCACTAGATAAAAACTCCATACAGTGTGGTGGTGCACGCCTTTAATCCCAGCACTTGGGAGGCAGAGGCGGGCGGGTCCCTGTGAATTTTTGAGGCCAGCCTGGTCTACAAAGTGAGTCTAGGACAGCCAAGACTACACAAAGAAACCTTGTCTAAAAAAACAAAAACAAAAAAACCAACATCAACAACACAACCCAAAACCAGGACCAAACAAAACAAAAAGACCCAAACCAAACCAAACCAACCAACCAACCAACCAAACAAACAAAAAACCAAACTCCATACAGCATTTGCCTTGTATTGGATATTGTAAACAATCTAGAGATGATTTGAGGTAAATAAAAAATTGTGCATAGGTTAGATGCAAATACCAGAAATCTTTAACACAAACACCCTTAATTTGGTACCTTGTAGGGCTCTGGGGACTCTGCCTCTGTAATACTAAGAAAGGATTATGTTTGAAATGATAAAACTGCATGGTAATGGAAATAGTAGTATTAGAAGAAAATGAAGATGGTACATAATCCCTGATTGATCATTATTCATATTTTAGGATTTCCCATATCCTGTCTGTCTATCTATCTATCTATCTATCTATCTATCTATCTATCATCTATCTTCTATATCTTTATATATTTTTATTTATACTGATTCTTAGATGGCTTAGAACTTGCTACGTAGAGTAGGCTGGCTTCGGACTCACAGAGCTCTACACCTCCCTCTGCCTCCCAAGTGCTAGGATTAAAGGCAGTTGCTATTACTGTTGGTTCTGCCCAATATTTATATACTACTGCTATGTCAGTATTGTATGCCTATAGTCCTAGCACTTGGGGAGGCAGGAGGATTACCATAAGTTCAAAGTCAGCCTTGTCTCCATAGTCCTAACCAGAGCTACACAGCAAAACCATGTTTTAAAATACAGAAAGAAAATATGAAAAATATCATTCAAAATGTGTATGAAAATGTGTTAATTCAAGATAAGGAACATGGTGTATTTTGAATCTTGCATGGTTAGGTTTTTTTCATGTATCAGTCCATGAACATCCTTCTCACGCTCTTGATTAGAAATGTGATTTCAGTGATTGTGTAGGACTCTTACATATAGAGACATTGTGATTTCCTTACCAGTCTCGCATGTTGGACATCTTAAATGTTCCTAAGTTGTCATGATTATCAATACAGTTCTGAGAACCTGTCTGTGGAAAAACGTCTTGAGGTGCATTCAAAGGTGTCAATTGCGGAACCAGGAGACAAGAAAAGCCTCTTGATGCATTTTTCAAAAGTGTCTTTCAAAGCTTTCCACTACTTTCCATCTCTGTCCTCTCTTCTGGCATTGTTATTAATGGCATCAGTACACGTTGGCTAGCAGTTAGGAGAGGTGTTTGGTGCTATCGGGAATTGACTTTCATTCTTTAAAGAATGAATATTCAAAGTAATACGATATGCTATCATGTAGATTAGATATTTTTTTCCCCTGAAGGAAAAAAAAATGTGTGGAACCAAGAACATGGTGTTTACTCGTAAAAGGAAGAAAGATTAAAAAAGCCTTGCAGTTCAGAAGTGACCTGATGTTAATGTGTCACCCCAAGTCCACATGTGGAAACTTGACTGCTGATGTGGTAGTGCTAAGAAGTGGGGCCTTTAGGAAGTGACCATGCCATCATGGCAGAGCTCTCACAGGCATGCGTCAGGAAAGAGGTGGAGAAAAACTTTGCTCTCTTCTGCTGCCTCGCCATATGAGGACACATATGAGCCATATGAGGGCTTCTCCCCTCCAGAGGAGGCAACAGATACTGAGAGCCAGGCTCTTGCTGGCCATTGCACCTGCTGATACCTTCCTCTGAGATGTCCCTCCCTCCAGAATCCAGAAGGAAAGCAAATACGTCTCTACTCCTTATGAGTCACTCAGTCTGCAGTATTTTACTATAGTACCACACATGACCCGAGACATTCACTTTCCAACAACCTATGTTCTTTAATTTAATATGCAATGCAGGGCCAGTGTATGTGGATATGTCAGAAGATTTATGGTTAGGGCTATGTTCAGAATATAGCCAGCCAGACACGTCATTTGTTAACTCGATGGTTTCGAAGCTGCTGGATCCACAAACTCTGAGCTTTTGCCCAAATCCTGTGGCAGGATAGCTTTGACGTCACATTTCTTCAGTAGAGAGAGGTTCCCAGGTCCCTTTCCACAGTTGTGTTGTAGTACCCAGATCACCCAGATCACGAGACCCTTGAAAAGACCACCAGGACTCAATAATGATGCAACATACACAGGCTCCTGTGTTATGGCTCGAGCTCAGACCACAATCCTTCCTGACGCAACAGGATAGGAGAGTGGTGCAGAGCTTCAAGGACAATGGGCTTATAAAGGGGAAAAACTGTAAGTGGGGGAGGGGGTTTGTGGGTCACAGGAATATTGACCTTTAGGTGGGTTGGGTGGAGGCTGGATCATAAGGGGAAGAAGTTGGGGGTCACAGGAGTGTCGATCTTCAAGTGGATTGAGTAGAGGACAAGTTCTCACAGACCATACAGAACATGGTGCTAGGATTAGTTCTTGGATCCTCAAAAAGGCTACAGAGACAGTTTTCTCTGCCATTATAACTTGGTGACCCAGACTTCAAGAGTAGAGGTGATCTTGGGGCTTCTTCTTGCTTCCTACTTCCTACTCCTGCTTCCTACTTCCTACTCCTGCTTCCTACTTCCTACTCCTGCTTCCTACTTCCTACTCCTGTTTCCTACTTTCTACTTCTGCTTCCTGCTTGCTCTGCTCAATATACACAGACATTATTTCCTCAGAGCATATTACCACATCTGTAACTTCTTTGGACACACTTTACCACAGCTGATCATGATGATTCTTGCTTCAAGACCAGTTTGAGCTAGAGAGCAAGTTTCACACAGATGGTTAAAAGCACTTGCTGCTCAAGTGTGACAGCCTGAGTTTGATCCTTGGGCACATAAGAAAGCCAGATGTGGTGATGGGGCTTTGTAATCCCAGAACTCCTACTGCAAGATGATAGGTAGATGCAGGAGAATTGACAAGGGTCTGTCTGGCCAGGGAGTCTGGAGTACACAGTGACATGGTAAGAAACAAGAGAGACCCTGCCTCAGAATAACAAGGTTGGCGGTAAGGTCGGACTTGTACAAAAGTTGTCCTCTGACCTCCATAAATACATGGCCCATGTGTGCAAGTGCAAGCTCTCTCTCTCTCTCTCTCTCTCTCTCTCACACACACACACACACACACACACGTACCCAGCTGCACGGGTATGCACACACACACTATGAATACATAAAATTAAACAAAACGCATCTGTGCACAGTCTGGGGTGGACCACCGTCTGGGGTGGACAGGTGCCATTCCATCCCAGGGCGCCCAGATTCAGTCAGAGGCAGTTACTGCAAATCTTTCACCGTCTGTTCTTGACGATCGGCAGATTTGCTAATTAACACCCTTGTATCAAAAGTGGAACTTTAGCCCAGCGTGGTGGCACTAAATCCCAGCACGCCTTTAATCCCAGCACTCGGGAGGCTGAGGCAGGCAGATGGCTGTGAGTTTGCTGCCAGCCTTGTCTACAAAGCGAGTCCAGGACAGCCAAGGCCACATAGGGAAAACCTGTCTCGGAAAAAAAAAGTGGAACTTCTATTGATGAATCAAGTAACTGGGAATTAGTTTGGAGAATGGTCAAAAATGAGCTTCGGCTGTGTGGATGAGACATTTCCCTCTCTCATTAACCTAGCAAGCCTTGTCCTGGTGTCTTCATCTGTGGCATTTGACCTGGAACTACCTCATTGGCCAATGCTGGGTCCAGCCATTAGCTTAGGGTTTTTTTTTTTTTTAAATCACGTGATTCTAGCAGCAGGGGCAGAATCCCGCTCTAGTTCTTTGAACATAATATGGGGCAAGCTGCAAAGTTTTTGGGCGCCTACCTGGATAACTTCTTTTTAATTAATGTTGTCAGCCTTGACTATACACGGCAATGCAGCTTGACAGGATGGAACTTTAGCTTTTCCTCTACTAAGTCAGGGGATGTAAAGGCGACGTTGTGGGGAATCATGTGATTAGGTAGTAACACGTTGTCTCTCCTTTCCTAAGCATGGGCCGGATCGCCCCCGATTTGATTCAGGGGAAACTCACTTGAGCTACAAGTAGCTCTGGCCCTTAAAACATGTAAAACAAAGCAAAATTCCGGACCACAGAGGCACTCGGCCACACTGCCTCAAGCCCCTCATCTGGCTTTATAGCTAGTCTGATTCTGAACAGGCAAACGGTGTCCCCACCACCTTTCCCTGCCACTGCCTTCTGGGAAGGTCTTAGGCACTAAGTAAGCTCTGTAACTTGGTTGGCATGAAAGGCCAATGTGCTTTTAAAAAGCCTTTTTTCCCCAAGTTACTATATAAATCCAGTTCCTGACACATAGTGTTTGCTAGTACATGTAGTGGGTGTGTCAGTACATGTTTAAATAAGTGGGCAAAATTAACTCAGAAGAAAAATTTTTGTCTGTATATAAAATGTTTTCTTCAAGTGAATGGATCTGGCATCCATGTTTTTGTACATTTCTGCTAGTTAGGGTAATAGTAACAGAGAGAAGATGTTGAGTATTTGCTGTCTTAGCTTCCTTTCTACCCCTCCTTCCTTCCCTCCCTTTCATCTCTCCATCCCTCTTTTCTTTTTTTCTATTTCTTGAGATAAGTCTCACTCTGTAGTCCAGGCTAGCCCAGGATTTATTCTGTAGTCCAGGCTGGCCCGGGATTTATTCTGTAGTCCAGGCTGGCCCTGAACTTGCAGCAATCCTTCTGCCCCATTCATTATCTTGAGTGCTGGGATTACAGGTGTCAGCCACCAAGCCCAGAGTTCAGGTTTCTGTGTATTACATAACCCTATCTTCAAACTTAAGCCTGTGGTCTTCTTTACTTCTTTGTTTGTGTGGTCCAAGGATTGAACCTAGGGCTTGGCGTGTGCCAACCCAGTGGTCTACCTCTGAGCTACATCCTCAGCCATTCCCTAGACTGTTGTTTTGTTTGAACTCAAACAGTCCGTTCCTGGATCTCTGTGCTTTAAAACCGAACACAGGGGGCTGGAGAGATGGTTTAGCTGTTAAAAGCACTGACTGCTTTCCTAGACGACCCACCCGGGTTTAGTTCCCGGCACCCACATGTCAGTTCACAACTATCTGTAACTTTGGCTCCAGGGAATCTGACACTGTCACATAGACATACATGTAGGCAAAACACCAATGCGCACAAATAAGTCATTCAAAACTTTATTACAACACAAAACTAGTTCTAGTGCTTGGGAGGCAAAGGCAGGTGTATCTCTGTGAGTTCGAGGCCAGCCTGATCTACAGAGCTAGTTTCAGGATGGCCAGGGCTATTACAGAGAGAAATTCTCTCTTAGAAAAATCATCCAACCAACCAACCAACAACAACAACAAAAAACAAAACAAAAAAAAAACAACAAAAAAAAAACCCCCCAAAAAACCAAAACAAAACAAAAAACCAAAAAAACACAAGTTGTACTAACTCTTTCTTTTTGGTGCTATAAACATCTTCACTGTCTGCTGACTTTTAAAGCATAATTTTTTGAGGATATGTTATTTTGTAACATTGCAACTCAGAATATATCATTAGTATTTGTATTAGAAAGAGTATTTGCATAAAAAGTTATACAAATTAATATTTGTATTTAAAAAGTCTGTATATTAGTAAACTTTTTGTTATCTGACTGTGAGAAGAAAAATGATGACTATGGGGTGAGAGTGGTGCCTCAGCCGTGACCAGCACTGGCTGCTCCTGCAGAGAACCCAAGTTCTGTTCCCAGCCAGCACCTGACATCCTCAGGCACCACGCATGCATCAGCCCTGCGCATGCGCATGTACACACACACACAATGCCTCAGCCATGACCAGCACTGGCTGCTCCTGCAGAGACCCCGAGTTCTGTTCCCAGCCAGTACCTTATGCCCTCAGGCACCAAGGATGCATCAGCCCTGCGCATGTGCATGGACACGCGCGCGAGCACACACACATGTGGGCAAAAACATGAATATATGTGAGATAGAACCAAATAAATCTTTAGGAAGTTTAGAAAGATGAGAATAATAACTACAGTGATTTTTCACATCCAACTCTAAGAAACAGTGTATTCATTATTCCTCTTTAAAGTTGAGGGCAGCTGAGGCTAAAAAAGAAGAAAAAAACCTATAAATTGTTTCATTCAGCGTGGAATTTGAACACAAGTCTGTGAGATGCCTAGATCTTTCTTGTTCTAAATGGTGCTCAGATCCATTTTTAAATTATTATTTTATTTTATGTATGTGAGAGTTTTGCCTGCATGCATGTCTATTTTAGGGTTTATGTTGCTATGAAGAGACATCATGCCCACAAACAACTCTTATAAAAGAAAACATTTAATTGGGACTGGCTTACAGTTCAGAAATTTAGTGGTGGGAAACATGGCAGCATGCAGGCAGACAGGGTGCTGGAGAAGGAGCTGAGAGTTCTACATCCACAGTCAGCAGGAAATGACAATCACACTAAACCTGGCTTGAGCATCTGAGACCTCACAGCCTACCCCCACAGTGACACACTCCCTCCCACAAGGTCACACTTCCTGCTAACGCCACTCCCTATGAGCCTATGGGGGCCATTTTCTTTCAACCCATCACACTATGTACCATATGCATGCAGTTCCCACAGAGGCCAGAAGAGAGAGTAGGATCACCTGGAACAGATGGGTACTGGGAATCGAACTCAGGTCCTGTGGAAGAGCAGCCAATGCTTTCAACCCCTGAGCCATTTCTCTGGCTCCCTCTTCCCCTCAGGCACATCACCTTAGCTGGCACAGCTTCTATGCAGGCTTCTGGAGAGATGTTTTCATTGCGAGGTTTTCTGTGGCCGTTGTGGTTGATTCTGACAGGGTCTTGTCTGGGCTAGAATCAGGTCAGTTGCCATAGACCTGCTTTGCCTTTCTGGGGGCCTTGACTGGCAGCAATGGTAATGACACAGCGAATCTCATCCTTAAATGATGATGGGCCATCTTAGTCCCTGGGTAAGGCTGGGCCGACTCCAGCTGTTTCATCCTTACTTGTATTAGCACTCTTCCCAGTAATAAAAAATTAATTTCAGCACTTGAGCTAATTGGGATAAAAAATGTGACACCACCTAAGCCAGAAATAAGCTTAATGAAGCCCATTAAATAATTGAACGGTTACTTAATTATGTTCATTTAAAATGCAGGAATTGATAACTCTCAAATTAATTTTGCCATCTCTATACCTTTTGGAGCACATTTATTCTGAACAAAATGAAAGATTAGTTTTATTTCTGATAGGCACTCTGCCATTAATAATCATGCCTCATTGTAATGAGAAGATGTTGTGTTTTGAGTCAGTTGCCGCCACTCTCTATTTCTAGATAACAGGCAGGCTTGTTCAGTGGTGAGAGGCAAGCCACGTAAAGAGCCTTCCTAATTTGAATAATAAAATATTAAGTGGAAGATTGGTGTGCCCAGTGGACAGAGATCTAGATGGTAAAACTCAGTCAGCTAATTAGGGGCTGGACCAGTATGTTCTGGATAGCCCAGACTCAACTGCTAAGTTAAGCAGCTGGGATGAAGGGTAATGCCAGGGGCTTCACAGCAGGCCCGTGCTGGAAGCTCTGTTAGAGTCCTTCCCTCCCATTTCCTAACCAATTTTTTATCTGAGGCCAGACCTTTCCAAGGACTAGCCTTTCTAAATTGCACAGAGTTATGGTCTATATGATTTTATTGTATTACTTATTTTTTTCTGGGTTATTTAAAGCCATTTTCATGAAGCACATTATGTACTCTGAGCATACCCCTCTCCACAGTGGCTTGGACCTTAAAAAAAAAAAAATGTCTTTATTTTATTTGTATGGGAGTTTTGCCTGTGTTTATGTTGATGCCCCATGTGCACGCAGTGCCCCCAGAGGCCAGAAGAGGGAGTGGGATCCCCTGGAACTGGGGTTATGATAGTTGTGGGCTGCCATGTGGGTGCTGGGAATCAAATTCAGGTCCTCTGGAAGAGCAGCAAGTGTTCAGAGCGGCTCCTGCCTTGTAGTGGTTTTGATAGTAAATGTCCTCCAAAGGCTTGAAGGATGGTCGCCAGCTGATAGTGCTGCTGGAAGGAGTAGGTCTTTTAGGAAGTGGAGCCTGATGGCAGATTGCTCACTGGGGATGAGCCCTTGAAGAGATTTTGGGAGGGTAACCTTTTCTTTCTCTTTGCCTCCTGAATGTCCTGAGGTCAGTGGTTTCCTGTACAGCAATGTTTGGGTCAAGAAAAGCTTGACACTGTGAGTCCAGATAAATTTTCCTTTGAAGTGGATTTTCTTAGGTAATTTGCCAGCGAAGGAAAGCTGATGAGTGCAGGAGCATTGCACATATTCCTGAAAGCCAACTAGTATAGTTCATCTTTCTGGTGGTGGTAGTGATTAGTGAGGTGAGCACATGACTTTGGACCAGCCAATCAAAACGAACCTCCTGGCTCCTTCTGGGGCTTCTGGGAGAAGACTCTTGTCTTCCTCTTTTGATTACGAATGAAAAATCAAATTGGCAGCTATTCGGAACCCACAAGGGAAGCCTGAATAGAGGGAAAAAAACCCAACCAACCACCACCACCAACAAAAAACAACAACAGCAGCAGCAGCAGCGGCAACAACAACAATAACAACAACACAGACCGGAAAAGCAGGAGGAAACCAGGTCTTGGCTATGGGAATCTTTATAAGAGGGGACATTCGAGGACAGACATGTGTGCAGAAAAGGCGGTGTGAAGACACACCGGGAAGAGCTGTGGGTCTCTGCTGTGACGGCCCTAGCAGCATTGTGAGAAGCTGCAGACTGTCTTCAGGTCCGCCTCATCCCAAAGCTGGGGCTCTTTTTCTTGTCATATTGATCTACAATGTGTTACCATGTTCTTTATTCTGTTTCAAAACTCAGAAATTGAGTGTTATGTTTTCCAGTTTTATTTATTTTTGTGTATGTCTGGCTTGGGCATATGTGTAGAGGGCAGAAGGCAGCTTGTGGGAGTCAGATCTCTCTTTCCACCATGTGGGTCTCAGGGACTGAACTTAGGTTGTCAGGCTTGGTGTAAAGTGCCATTACCTGCTGAGCCATCTCACTGGTGTTCTCTCTATTCTTTTTTGAAAAATAGGTTTGTATGTGTGTATGTTTGTGTGTGAGTGTGTGTGTCTGTATATATGTTTGTGTGTGTTTGCTATATGTGTATGCATGTGTGTGTGTTGGTATGTGAGTGTTTGTGTATGTATGTGCATGTGTGTCTGTGTGTCTATGTCTGATTGTGCATATGTGACTGCATGTTTGTGTGTGTCTATGGTGTGTGCGTGTGTTTGTGTGTGTATGCAAGTGTGAATGTTTGTGAGGGTGTGCATTTTTAAGTGTGTTTATGCATGTGTCTGTGTGTGTGTATTCATACACTATGAATATTTGGATGTGGATGTTTGTGTCTGAGTCTGTGTGCATGTGTGTTTGTAAATGAGTGTGTGTGTGTGTATGTGTGTGTCTGTGTGTTGCTGGAGATGGAATCCAGGTCCTTGCTCAGAAGAGGTGAGATTTTTGTCTTTGAGCCATACCAGAAGTCCCGGATTTCAGAACTGAAGTGAGGTTCTCAACTGCGCAAGTGCGATCTGCTCCCCCAGCCCTCTCGAGGAAGGAGAGCATTTGCTTCAGGCAGCTGCACTTGAGCAACTCCAAACAAACACATAATCTTCCCACTGGGTAATTGCTGATGATAATTGAGAGAACATTTTAATTTGTTACCAAGGATGACAAGGGGGAGAGTTTGCTTTGCTTTCACAGATCACCAGGAGAACCTGGATGACGCCCCCGTTCTTCTCTGCATTCTCATCACACGCAGTGCACGCCCCAAGATCTTTACTGACTCATTCTGACACACACACGTGAAGCCTGTCCCTGTATTTCATGCCAGATAGCAGCATTAGCTGATAGAAATTCAGTGTGTGTCACAGAGGCCATTTACTTACTTACTTTGTTTGTTGTTGTTGTTGTTTTTTAGAATGGTTTTATTTTAGAGCCCAGGCTAGACTGACACTCACTGTTCCTTCTCATGAAGTGCTGGGATTACAGGTGTGTGTGTGTGTATGTGTGTGTGTGTGTGTGTGTGTGTGTGTGTGTGTCTGTATGTGTGTGTGCGCGCACGCGCCACTATGCCAAGATATTGAGGCCAGTTAAAATATTCTGATAAGGAGGCTGGAGAGGTGGCTCGGTGGTTAAGAGCACTGGTTGCTCTTGCAAAGGACCTAGGTTCAGTTCCTAGACCCACAAGATGCCTCACAACCATCTGTAATTCCAGTTGGGGATCCAACAACCTCTTTTGGCTTCTTAGCACATGCACCAGGCGTGCACACGGTACACCCTTACAGATAAAATTCTAACAGGTACTTTTTCCTTCTTCTTTTTTTGTTTTTTCAAGACAGGGTCTCTCTGTGTTAGCCTAGGCTGTCCTGGACTCGTTCTGTAGTCCAGGCTGGCCTCGAACTCACAGCCATCCACCTGCCTCTGCCTCGCAAGTGCTGGGATTAAAGGCATGTTCCGCCACACCTGGCTCCTAACAGGTATTTAAAAAAGAAAAACAAGAAATAGGTAAAATTAATTGTAACTATTTGCCTTGTAACCTAATCCACGGGTATATTTCCAGCTCAACATGCGATCCATATTAATAGTTTACATTCTTTGTTTCAGGACTCAGTGTATATTTCATGCTGTGAGAGCAGCAAGTGAGCGCTGAGTCATCTTCCCACCCACTCTATTTTCTGTGTTTTGAGATAGGCTTCTATGTAGCCCAGAACAATGTCAAAGTTGCTATGCAGCTGAGGGTGACTTTGAACTTCCTATCTTGTCTCTATTTCTCTAGTGCTGGATTATATAAGTAAGTGACACCTATAGCTAAGGACTTAAAGAGTTGCTTTTTTTTTTTCATATTGAAACATGACCTTCTTTGTTTTGTTTAGTTTTTTTGTTTTTTTAGTCCACAACTTCATTTAATGGAGGCAATTTAATCAGTTACCTATAGATTAACATTTTGGGGGTATCTTCAGGGTTTATCATGAGAAGTGATGTATTATAGGAATAGATTCTGTATATACAGCCACAAAGGGTTTCCTTGGGGATGACTGTCTGAAAGCCCTTTTTGTTTGAATGGTGATGACTTGGCTCCCAGGGAGCAACCTTTCTGCTTGTGGTGTTCAGGTTGGTGACCTCGACTGTTGGACTCCACCTCTAACTTAGTCCATCAACTGTGGGCATTCATCTTTCTTGTGTGGGCAGTCTGGAGTACACTCCTGCCTGGGGAAGACTTCCCCTTGGATCAGGTGTCAATGAGCTCACAATCCAGCTTTCTCACATGCTCCTGGGTGAGCATATGCGACACTTGTCAGAATACCTTTTATGGGCTCTGTGTGAAAAAATTCCTCATCCTACTGGAATTGTGGCCCTGAATTTTGGGTCGCAATGCCAAATAACAGAACCAAAATGAGATAGGGTGGTGGGCATCCCTCTTTTGCCCATCACCTAGTCTTTAACCTTGGGAGCAGGTTCATGCTTGGCTGTAGGCAACATGCCAGGATCCCAGAGGCTGGAGTCTGGTAGCTGTCCCTATCCCACAGCCTTCTCCTCTGGAAGATAGCTCCCAGGAAGCTTCCCTAGAGGCAGATCATCATGAGAGTGACTGTAATTTGCATAAATATATTTGACTGGACCCAGGCTAGATGTCCCCTGGGATGATCGCTACAGGAGAGTGTAGTGACAGTTATCTTAGTGACAATTGTTTTGCTTTTCAGATTATAGCAAAGCATGTGGCTTTCTGGGCTGTAGGCATAAGGTTATCACATAATTTCAATGCTGATTTATGACCCCCTCTCCCCCATATCTGGTTGCAATCCTTGTTCTGAGAATCTCCTGTCTCAGTGTTGTGTAAACACTGCTCCCCAATTGTCTCCTGGCATGCCAATAAAGCAGCTTACAGCCAATCGCTGAGCAGGGGAGAGAATAGGCCTGGACTTCCTGCCAGCCAGGGGAGGAAGAGTTAGAAGAGGAAGCAGGGGATTCAGCTAGGAGATTGAGCCACGGGAGAGGGCCAAGAGACATCAGGAGAGGAGCTGGATCAAGGAAAGCTACAAAGTGCAAGTATCTCTGTGATGTACGCTGGGAGAAAACCAAATTAGCTTAGAGGGTTAAGAATAGATTAGTAGTTGCTCAGTTCTTGTGCTGTGAAGCTTGTTTCAATAATATAACAAGGTCTCAACTATTTGTGTGTTAGCCGGGTTAAGAGAGAAACAAACACAGCTTTATAAGAATAACTTTAACACTGGGCACATCAGTGTTTCATCAGCGGTAGGGTGAATTTGGCTCTGCTCAGTTCTCCTTTCATTTGCCTTATTCCAGGCACACTGACCTGTTCTCTTCAACTGTACCAGGCACAGGTCCTGGGACCTTTGTATTTACTGTTCCTGCTCCCTGGAATAGTCTCTCCATGTCTTCATAAATAGCTCACTCTCCACTTCTTTCTGCTAAGATGCCAGCTTCTCACCCTGCCGTATGAAATAGCTTCCTGACAACCTGGCATCACCTCTCTGTACCCCACTTTTTTTTAAATCTCAACAGCACTGCACTGATCATGTATAAATCTATTCATTTGCATATCATATATCGTCCTCTTGCTAAAGCATAAGCTCACAGTTGGCTCTGTTGGTGCAAACCTGCAAACGCAGCTTAGGTAGAGGGATCAGCTTGGTCTATATCGTGAGTTCTAGGCTAACCTGACATACATAGCAGGACAAACAGAACCAAAACCAACAACAACAAAATTAAAAACCAACCAACCCCGCCCCCCCCCACACACACCTAATCTCACAAGATCAGGGACTTTGTGTCTTTGCGTTTTGGTGTCCCCTACATCTATATCAGTGTTGCCCTGAGTACTTGCTCAATATTTTGTCAAATGAGTGCCCTGCAGTTGGAAACCACTGGGGAATTTTAAGCAGGAGAGAACACTGGGCTTTTCTGAGTCTACCAAAATAAATTAATCTCTCACTTACCTTTCTCCTGCAGTATCTTTCTACAATTTCCCCTGAATTATAAGTTCCTGTTGGTCTAGTTTTCTGCATTGGATGGGAGAGGCTAGAGGGCATGTCTCTCTCATCACCTTACCCTACCACATGGACCGCAGGAAGGGAGGTTGATGCAGTGGAGTTTACTGAGTCTTTGCTGATGAATTCCTGCAATGGCTGTTTCCCTAGTGAGCTAGATCAAAAGCTGTTTTCAAGAGGAGGAAGTTTTCCATCACTTATGTAACTGAGAAACCAATGCATCACACTTCTGTCAGAAGGCTTGGTCTCTGTATTTCTGTCTGTATAGTTTCTGTGACTTTGTGATGTCCACGTCTCTGTTCTAACAGATTCCCAAAGGATTCATGAGCCCACCAGATACTTTGAACTCCTCCAAAGCAGTTTAAACAGGCAGGGCTTATCACATCAGAGGCCAAACATTCTGTGCTCTGTTCACATCCTCTCGTGCATGTTACAGTTCCACTATCTAAAGCCTGTCACGTACTTTACAGTTCTACCATTTGGGTCCATCTCTCCAGGGCCTCAGATGGTCCCAGCAATTCTCAGTGCTATGGCCCACTCACCAGTGTCCACAAGCATCAGAAGATCCATGGAAAGGATGGGAGGCTGAGTATGTGGCACGCTCCTGTAACTATAGCATTTGAGGATGGCTGTGAGTTCTACATCATCCTGGGACACATATGAAGACCCTTGTTCTCAAAAGAGAGTGAGAATGAGAAAGGGAAAAGGGGTGAAGGAGGGGAAAGAAGCCTCCTTTCTCAAAACATGCTCTTGATTAGGAAATAGGATAGTTTTGAGATAAGCACACATTAGTTGAGGTTCTCCCTCTGGACAAAGGAGAACAGGGGTCCTTCTCCTCAGCATGAGCCACACAAAGGTTGCTGCTCTTATAGCCAAGGGAAGGAGTAGGGACGGATTTAGGCTCCCACCAGTACTGTGTGTTGCATCTTCGACTTGCTTTCCCTTTGCTGAGGGTGTGTCTGGATGCTGCCTGTCCTCACAGTGTCCATATGAGAAGGCTTGGCCACCAGGGTGAAGGGAGTAGCAAGTGCTATGGACCTTTAAGAGGTGGAGCCTAGAGGGAGGTCTTTAGGTCTTTGAGATGTGCTCTCAAAGGGGATTGCAGTGGGACTGTGTTTCTTTTCTCCCTCTTGGCTGGTTTGAGATGTGATTATTTCGGTGTATGCCTGCCATACTGTTTACCATCCAGCATCTTCCCCAGGGGCAAACCAACAGAACATGCCTAATTGTGAACTTTGGACCTCTAAAGTGATATGTCAGATATTTCATATGTAGTAGTTATCAGATTTTTTTTAAATGGTGTCAGAAAAATGACTGATATAGCCTTTATTCTGGTCCCTTCTAAACTCTGGAAAATTAGAGCACCATAGCTCCTTCTTCCCATCCAAAACACTAGGGCTATGCTATTTTTCTGAATTGATCTCCTTTTAAAAAGTGTGTGTATATGGGTGCTTGGAGAAGTGGCTCAGCGGTTAAGAACACCTGCTGCTCTTCCAGAGGACCCTGGTTTGATTCCCAATATCCATATGGCAGCTCAGAGCCATCTGGCAACTCTAGTTCCAGAGGAGCCAATGCTCTCTGTTATTCTGACTCTGCTAACACCAGGATGCATGTGGTAAGCAAATATACATGCAGGTAAAATACACACACACACACACACACACACACACACACACACACACACACGGGTGGGGGAGGAAAGGGAGGGGCAGGGAGGGGGAGCTGAGCATTGCATATACATATTTTCTCATGTCTTTGTTTCCTTGTCTATAAAATGAGGACAACCATCACTACCACCACCACCACCGCCATCATCATATCTCATTTAGTGGGTTAATATAAAGCTTAAATACATAATTGTTCAGTCAGTTTTTTAGGATTCATGTGTTTGGCGTTTTTGAACTTGCTTACTCACTGCAATTTATTTGTAATCTCAAAATCAATACCTGTGGTGGTCAGGGGTGGACAGTGAAAAGCCAAGTTGTATGAGGTGTGTTATGGGAGAAGTGGAGCAAACTGTAAACGTGTTTTTTTTAATAGCTTAATTAATGCTACATGCTTTGAAGTTTTTGCCCTTTTTTGTTGTTTAAATGGCCCTAGGCCTAGTGCTGTGCTTATGTGCCAGAATGCTGTGATGTAACATGGGGGAGAAAATAGGTATACCAGATGGACCTCCTTCAGGCATGAGTTAGAGCAGGGTGCTGTTAGCTGTCAGTTCAGTGGGAATGTCTACAGCCTGTCTCGTGTAAAATGACATCAAGCCCACACGTACGTGAAGCAGAGCTCTACGGGTTAGGTGTTGGCTTAGGAGTTAAGAGATCCCGTTGCTCTTTCAGAGGGCCAGGACTTAGTTCCCAGTACTCACATTAGTGTCTCTCAACTGCTTAGTGACTCCGTCTCCAGGGCATTTGATGTCCTTGTCTTGTCTCATGGGTCCCTGCACACAAGTGTATGTACACACACACACACACACACACACACACACACACACACACACACATCCACACACAAAGCCACGGTCTATACCCACTGCTTGACAACTGGGACAGCAGGCATGCAGGACTCTTGTCCAACCTGTAATCTTCTGTAGGAGCAATGAGTCAGTGTGCGTTTTATTTATGTATTACCTTTTTGAGACAGCGTGTCATGTATCCCAGGTTGGCCTTGAATGCCTATGTAGCCAAAGATGTCTTTGGATTTCTGATTCTTCTGCTATTTTGGGGGTGCTGGGATTACAGGCATGCACCACTATACCTAATTATGTGGAACTGGGGATTGAACCTGTGACCTCTTCTGTGCTAGCCAACCACTCTACCAACTGAGCTACATCTTCACCTCTAGCTCAGCAGTTGTCAGGGGCGACTTTATGGAGCATGACTACTTAGAATACTTCAGAGCTGACTGTTTTCAAAGTGTTTAAGATAGTATTTACCATAGAGTTAAGAGGTATGATTGCTGGTTATCATATAGCCTGATATAACAATATTCTCAAAAGTAGGAGTTCTGCAAAGTAAATATAAACCAAGATATAGCTCAGGCCACTACGTTTAAGTACCTGTCAAACTAAAGAGACACGAAACCCAGAAGGGCATTCCTGTAATTTCAACTGATGCAGGAAGGTGGTGAGTCCAGGATGGCCTTGGCTACATAGCAAGTCTCTGTCAAAAGCCACACAAGCATCATACAACAGAACCAGAGAAAAACCACAGCCTCCATCACATACGTGTCACAACTGCCAGAGCCACAGAGGAGGAGGGCCCCATGGAGATATGGCATCCTGATTCTAGGCATGGCTACTGTGGAGGAGCAGTAGCGCCATGCCCACCGACAAGACCTCTCAGCCCCTCCCATCAGCCTGCTGCGCGGGTCCAGTTCAGAGAGAGGCTTGCCCAGGCCCCAGCATCTGCTGATGGAGGCTGAGTGGGGCTGTCTTCTGCTGCTGCTGCTGCCAGTGTCTTTCCAGGCATTCATTGTCACCACCTCAATCTCTTTTCCCTTCCCTGCTGTGCTAAGGTAGGGGAATTAAAGATTCCCCCTTTCGAACTCCACCTTTAGGGAAGATGAAAAGAGTAGAAGAAATTCCAAGCCGGGCTCTGGGGAAAAGGGATGGATGACTCCATTACCGGTTCTCTTAGCTTTTAATAGCACTATGACACAACAGTTTCAAATCTATGTATAGATCAGCCTATTCAGAGCCATTTAGAATCTAGGATAACAATGCCAAAATAATTTCAATGTGAGTCTTTGATCTCCTCATTATAATGCCATTACCATACCATTATTAGCTAAGATTACAATGACAAATCAATTTTAATTGAAGTCTTTGGAGATGCCATTTATAATGCTATTATCATGTGAATTTGCACTGGGAAAGTTACTTGAGCAAGCTTGTTGAAACAGAGCTATATTGCCACTCTAATGGAAAATTTTGATGGTGAAATTATTCCAAGTCCCTAGGGACTGGTGATTATCATATAAACCACCAGCCGTGAAATCGATACCCAACCCCCCCATAAATCATGTGATAGATAGTATCTACTGATCAAAGAGTATTTTTCCCAGAGGACAAGTTCACACAAATCATAGAATCCTAAAGCAGGTAAGTGTCTTTCTTCCCTATCCCCTTACTGGGGAGTTAAACCAGGTCCTTATGCTTGTGAGGTGGGCACTCTACCACTGAGGACCCCTGCCCACTGGGTCTCATCAGCGAGGCACAGGGTGAGCAGACCTTCCTAGGGCTGTAGGGCAAGTAGCAGAGCCTCAACTCCACCCAAGATCTCTGCTTCTTCCTCTTTTCCCCCTTTGACTCTCAGACAAGACTTCAGCATCTCTGTATCCTTTGGTGCCCCTACAGAACAGAAGGCCAGGGAAACTGAGGGACGAACGGCAAGGTTTGCAGCAGGCTTCAACCGTAGGATGCTTCCAGATCATGGGATGGTGTGGTCCCGATACCCATGTTGGACAAAAAGATCCCCTCCAGAGACCTCAACACTTGCCAATTCCATCACCCCTGGTGTTGGGAAGTTTGGCTGCAGAGACATGGGGACTATATCCTGGCACTGTGGTTTCCTAGCTGAGGGTGTTTCTTTTCTGGAAGAAAATGTAAATTCTTCTTGCTTTGAGTTCATGAAGGCAAAGGAAAATGCCCCTTGCACTGAGGAGCTGTTTAATTCAAGCCAATAGGGGAGTAGGGAAAAATCATATTTGTTTGGCTAGGAGAGTGATTTATCACCATGGAGAAGCCACTGCCTCAGATCTGCTGTCCTGAGAGGGCCTTTATCCTACAGCCAGTCTTGTTTAGTTTCCCTTTCTTTTTTTTCCTTCCAGTAATAGCCCTGGCTGTCCTGAAACTCACTTTGTAGACTAGGCTGGCCTCGAACTCACAGAGATCTGCCTGCCTCTGCTTCCTATGTGCTGGGATTAAAACCACCCTGGTTTTAGGTTTCTCTTCTTTTATCTTCATTGGTCCTAAACCCAGGCAGCCCCCTCCTGCTTGAAGACGTTCACCACGCTCCCTGCTCACCCCCCACTCCTCCACTTTCACGTTGCCTACCTTTCTCTGGCCCACTCTCTTACAGAAAGGGAAGGACTATACAGGGAATGCGTTCTTCTACACTTCTGGGACTATTTTTTTTTCCTTTTTATCAGGAGTCAGATGTCATGATGTCAACAATAGCCAGCAGCTACCATTTTGGAAAGCATATCGCTTGCCAGTCATATTGCCAAGACATTTATTTAGCAATTCCATCCATAATGGTGGCCACATCTGAACCCAGGGTGTAGTACTGTAATTTACACAAGGCCACGTGCGTAGCTGGAACATGGGCCTTGGCTTCTTGGCTTCCTAGCTGCTTTGTTTCTGGAGACTGCTTAGTGTGTGAGTTAGTAGAGAGGCTGAGGCCACAGACTCCGGGGACAAGTGACCTTGCTCATGTGCTGGCTTTGATACTTCCAAGGAAGTGAGTAAGAAGTGACATTTTAAAAAAGATTTATTTTTACTATTCTTAGGGGTGTGTGTGTGTGTGTGTGTGTGTGTGTGTGTGTGCACGCGCTCGAGTGCGTGCGTGCATGTCCAGGTGCCTGAGGAGGTCAGAGGAATTGGAGCTGGAGTCACAAGCCATTGTGAACTGCCTAACATGAGCGCTGGCAACCAAATTGAGGTCCCCTGAAAAGCAGCCAGCACTCTTAACCACCGAGCCATCTCCCTAGGCCTGCAATGGCTCCTGTTTGTTGCTCTCTGTGGTGGCTGGTTTTAATGTCAACTTGGCACTAATTAGAATCACGAAAGTAAGGAGCCATAACCGAAGAACTGTCCTGATTGCCTCACCTGACGTGGGAAGACCCACCAGAGCGCTGGCCTGGGTAAGAGCTGATTTACACTCTTGCTGCTGCAGGTGATTCCTTGGCTGACGGCAGCGCCAGCGTAACTTCCCACTGCCGACTCGGGACCACCAGCCGATCTCCAGGAACCTTCCAGACTTTAGGCATCAGGTGAGGACTGCCCCAATACCCAGTCTGGCAGACTGAGACTCATACGTTCATGAGTTTTTTTTAAACCAAATCATCTTACAGGCTCTGTTCCTCTAGAAAACCCTGACTAATATACTCCCCTTTTTAACTCAAATGATCAGCATCACCAGATCTTGTGAATCTTGGCTAAGCGTGAGAAAAGAAACACTATTCCATGCTAAATGTGGACGTAAACATTTGACTTTGGTGCCTAATGTAAGAGAGAAATGTCAACGATAGGGAGAGCAAACGCCAAGTTTGAAGAGACAGGATTTAAGAGGCTGGGCTGGGCTCATTGCTTTATCCTGGCCTCCAACTCCAGTAGGCATTGTCAGAGAACAGGCCAGGGAAGTCTTCACCTCTCCCTCTCTCCCTTCAAGTCCACTTCCTCAGTCTTATCCCCAGCTCTGCAGCAGAACACCTGCTGTGGCCTCCCCCCTACCCCGCCCCTGCCATCCTGCCCCTATCTTTAGCAGATCCTGCAGCCGATCTTCTCCAACTTTCCTCCCCACTTATTTTGTTTTCCCAGCCCCTAATTCCAGCAGACATTCGCCGGGCACCTGCTAGCCAAGCCTGACAGAGAAGAAGTAGGCCAGCAAAGCAGGCAGGGTGAGCTTCAGACCTTCAGTCTCCCTCCTCTCTTCCACATCCACGCCCCATTCTCATCCCCAGCTCTGTAGAAGACTACCTATTAAAGCCTCTCCTCACTGTCTGCCCCCATTCCCAGGGAACTAAGCAGATTCTCATGGAACACCATGCTTTCCTCCTTTCTGGGGACCCCTCAGCCCTCACTTCTAGAGCCCACCCCAGTTCTAGTCAGCTCCTCAAACATACAAACACATTTTACCTGGAACCCCCAGTGGCCACACCTATCAGGAGCCCAGAAAACTTTCCTACCATCCACTACACTCTGCTAAGAACCATAGAGGGCAACAGAGACCAAGGAACAAAACATCTACGCAACAAAGATAAGACCAGATATCAGCACCTCGAATTACAGTCTTCCCAACCTCAGATGCCTGGATGGCAGCACAAAAGTACAACCAGGAACATCCAGAACAGTATGTTTCCACTAGAACCCATGAACACTGCCACAGCAGGCCCTGATATTGCAACATAGCTGACACACAAGACCTTAAACTAGCCTTTATGAATAAGATACTTGTCTTCAAAAAGGAAATAAATCCCTTAAGGAAATCTATGAGAGCACAAACAGATGGTTTGTGATGGTGCACACCTTTATTCCCAGCACTTGGAAGGCAGAGGTAGGTGGATCTCTGAGTTCTAGGCCAGCCTGGTCTATAGAGCAAGTTCCTGGACCACCAGGGTTACAGAGAAAATCCCCAGAAGAGCCGCTAGTGCTCTTAACCACTCAGTCATCTCTCCAGCTCTTCTATCAGACTTTCATAGGCAAATTAATGCCAATACGCCTTAAATTTTCCTACAACATAGAAACAGAAGGAATGTTGCCCAATTTGTTTTACGAGACCACAGTTGCTCTGATACCCAAACCACATAAAGACCCAGCAAAGGAAAAGAATTACAGATCATTTTTTCCTATGAACATAAAAAATCTCAATAAAACACTTGTAAACTGAATCCAAGAACACATCAAAAGGATCATCCAGCATTATCAAGTAGGCTTTCCCCCAGTGATGTCAGGATGATTCAACATATGTAAATTGGTAAATGTAATTAATTCACCACAGAAATAAACTGAAGAACAAAACAAAACAAGATCTCATTAGATGCAGAAAAGGCCTTTGACAAAATCCAACACCCCTTTATGATAAAAAAAATCCTGGAGAGATAATGGATACAAGGGACATACCTCAACATAATAAAGGCAGTTTACAGCAACATCATAGTTCACGTCAACTTAAATGGAGAGAAACTGAAAGTAATTCTACTAAAATCAGAAGCAAGACAAGGTTGTTCATGCTCTACATACTTACTCAATACTTGAAGTTTTGTCTAGAGCAATAAAAGAAGTGAAGGAGATCAAGAGGATATGAAATGGAAGGAAGAAGTCATTATTTGTACACAATATGATAGTATGCACAAGTGGCCCTAAAAATTCCACTGGGGAACTCCTACAACTGATAAACACTTCCAGAAAAGTAGCTGGAAACAAAATTAACACATAAAACCCAGTAGACCTCTTATATACAAATGACCTCTCATAATAGTCTCAAATAATACAAAATATCTTGGGGATAATTCTAACCAACAAGTGAAAGACTTGTATGATAAAATCTTTAAAAATATTAAAGAAAGAAATTGAAGAAGACGTCAGAAGATGGAAAGATCTCTTGTGTTCATAGATTGGTGGAATTAATATAACAAAAATAGCCATTCTACCAGAAGCAACGTTTAGCTTCAGTGTAATTCCCACCAGAATTCCAACACAATTCTTCACAGATTTTGAAAGGACAATTATCAGTTGCATATGGAAACACACACATACACACACACACACACACACACACACACACACACACACACACAGAGGCAGAATAGCTAAAACAATCCTGAATAATAAAAGAGCTGCTGGAGGTATCACCATCCCCAATTTCAGCTTGTGCAGCAGAGTCATAGTAACAAAACCAGCATGGTATTGGCACAAATGCAGGGAGATTGATCAATGGAATTGAATTGAAGACCTAGACATAAATCCACATGCCCATGGACACCTAATTTTTGGTAAAGAAGCCAGGAATACACATTGGGAAAAAGACAACACGATCTTCAACAAATGGTGCTGGTTAAACTGGAATGGGTGTAGAAGAATCCAAATAGATCCATACTTATCACCTTGCACAAAACTCAACTCCCAATGGATCAAAAACCTCAACATAAAGCCAGATATACTGAAGTTGATGCAAGAGAAAGTGGAAAATAGCCTCGAACTCTTGCACAGGAAAAAAACTTCCTGAACAGAACACCATTAGCACAGGCACTAAGATCAGCAATTAATAAATGGGACCTCAAGAATCTGAAAAGCTTTTATAAGGCAAAGGATACCATCGTTCAGACAAAGTAGAAGCATACAGAATAGGAAAAGATTTTTTTTTTACCAACTCACAGATGATAGAACGCTAATATCCAAAATATATAAGGAACCTAAAAAAACTAAATATCAAGAAAACAAACAGCCCAGTTAAAAATGAAGTATAGTTCCAAACAGAATTTTCCAAAAAGGAAACTAAAGTGGCCGAGAAACACTTCAAGAAATGTTCAACATCCTTAGTCATCAGGAAATGCAAATCATAACTACTTTGAGATTTTCTCTTACATCCATCAGAATAGTTAAGATCAGTAAAACAAGTGGTAGTTAGTGGTAGTTTATGCTGGTGAGGAGGTGGAGTGGAAGAATTGCTGATGGGAGTGCAAACCTGTACAGCTCCTATGGAAAGGATCTTCCATTTATAGGTGGCCACCATTAGATTAGCTGGACCACAGCCTTTAAGCTATGTAATAAATCCCCTAATACATTATATATAATTAATAAAATAAACAAACATATAATTAATAAATCCCCTTATATATAAATATATATGTGTAAACTTATTTAAAGTTCTATTATTCTAGAAAACCCTGACTAACACACCGTTCACGGGCATATACCCAAAGAGTGCTTCATTCTACCACAGAGGCACTTGCTGAACCATGTTCATTGCTCCTTTATTCATAATAGCCTGAAATTGGAAACAATCAAGACATAACTCAATAGATAAACGTCTAAAAAATATGGTAAATACGCACGGGAGTATTGCTCAGCTGTCAAAAAACAACAACAACAACAAAAACCCAAAAAAATGAAACCATGAAATCTGTAAGTAAATGAATGAAACTAGAAAAAGCCATCTTTAGTGAGATAATCCAGACCCAGAAAGACAACTATGGCATGCACGCTTATATGTAGTTATTCGTTATTAAGTCAATGATAACCAAGCTACAATCCAGAGAGTCTCAGAGGTTATAGGTACAGAGTAAGGGACTAGGGGCGGACAGATAGGAAATGGAATTAAAACAGAGTTATGGATGGATGGATGGGGGTTTGGAACAGGAGCATCAAGTGGACAGATGGAAGGAAGAGGAGACCAGGGAGGAAATATCTGGAGAGACAGCCATGATTAAGGGGCGTTTGACAAGTAGTATGGGCGCTGAATTCAGTAGAAGATTCCTTAAGAATGTACACATGTGAGGGTGATCTAAATGAAACCAACCAAATGACGGGAGAGACAGAGCCCTCAAACTGGCCATCTCTTTTCACCAAATAAAGCTACCAAAGTACTGGGATTCGGTTACATCTAATTGAGTTGTTGGTCACAGTGGTCCCATGGGAGTCTCCAAAGAACCCAGGCTCTTGCCGAGACTGTAGGTTGCTCTCTGCAAACAGGTGGCAAGGCTTCACTGTTGAGGACAGCACCTGCGCAACTCATTGAACATAAAGAAATTACTCGTACCCCTACCTGCTAGTGCCTTAGGACGGTACTCTGCATGCTACCAAAGGAAAATGTAAGCATCAAGCCAGCCATGAACCCTTTGATATGCAAAGCAGATGTCCTGCCTTCAAGATATGCTGGTGAAACAGTGGCACAAAGCTTATGCGAGTAACCAACCACTGTCTGAGTTGATTTAAGGATGGCCCTGTGCTGGAACCCATACTGGGCATTCCTTGGGTGACCAAGAGGGTAGCCCAGAGCAAATCAAATACTTTTTTTTTTATTAAATAAAAGCAGCAGTGAAATGACTCCTTAAAAAAAAAAAAGATTTATTTATTATGTATACAGTGCTCTGGCTGCAGGTACACCTGCAGGCCAGAAGAGGGCATCAGATCTCATGATAGATGGTTTTGAGCCACCATGTGGTTCCTGGGAATCGAACTCAGAACCTCTGGAAGAGCAATCAGTGCCCTTAACCTCTAAGCCACCTCTCCAGCCCGGTGAAATGACTCCCTAATGACATTCTTCTCTATTCACAGATCAGTGTCTTGCTCAGCCATCATTAGAGAAGCTTCTCTCTGCAGCAGTTGGAAGCAGATTCAGAGACCCCATAGCCCAGCATTATTCAGAGTGAGATGCCTTGGAACACTCAGCCCTAAATGGGATGTCTCCATCAAATCCCTCCTCTCAGCACAGGGAACATTGCAGAAGAGGAAGTGAAAAGAGTGTATGAGCCAGAAGGGATGGAGGACACCAAGAAAACAAAGTCCTCTAAATCAACAAGACTGACATACATATATAAACTCACAGAGACCGCGGCAGCGTTAATGGGGCCGGAGTCTGCACTAGTTAGAGTTCCTAGAGCTGAAAGGAGAAGTGGACACATGGCCCCATCCTTAACCCAGAACCCGTCTCCAATTGATAACCACTTGCAAATGAAAATTCAGTTTCCCCCAGGGCACTCTCACTGGGGGATAGTTTAAGGGCAGCTGCGTGACCAGCAGCAGATGCCAACAGAAAATGAACTCGGTAGCATCTTTGGAGGTTTCTTGTCTCATAACGTAGTATCAGCTCTTCCTTTAAGAAATGTATCTTATTGTTTCATATTTCATTTATGTGTTTCTTCCTTTTCCTTTTTTACTATACAGGTGCTTTGCGTCTATATTATGACTTCAAGTTCAGTGTTTTTTATGGAATTTCCAGGTGCACAAATGAGTGTGTTTCTTGTGCCTCCTCTTGGACCCTTTTCCTTCTGTTTATTTGTTTTGTCCTATTTCGATGTGTTAGCGTTCCTTAAAATCTTTTTACATTACATTCTATTATATTTTATTATTAGTCATTAGGAGCCTGCTTGTTTTCTAATGAGAGATGGAAGGAGGTAATATTGGGTGGGAGAAGAGGTGGGGAGGGGCTGGGAGGAGGAGCGGGAGGGAGGGAGATCCTTAATCAGGACACATTCTCTGAGGGAGGGAAAATCTATTTTCAACAAAAGTAAAAAAAAAAATTACAGAAATCAGAAAGAACAAAATGAAGATAGGATCAGAGACTCCCACCCCTTGGCCCCTCCGGAAGTGGAATGAAAAAATCATCTCTGTAAAGTCAAGTCCAAAGTGTCAGGGATTACACAGACATGGGAAAACCAGGGTAACCAAGTATCCTTGGAGCGGCTGTGGTCAGTTAAGCTTTAGGAAATCTTAGTAAGATTCCTTAGACCCCTAGTCTAAGTTCTTAAACTAGCCCAGCCACTGTAGTCCCTCCCCCATGCCTCCACTTCCCTGCCTGCCAAATGCCATTGGTCTCCCTAGCTGAGTCTGGGGGATAACCAACAGAAAGGATTAGGGGCCCAACCACCGTCCAGATGGCTAATAAATGTGGTATTTTGTAGTCGATTATTTGCATCTAAACCTTTTATATTCTTGCTTGGCACCCTGACCCCCCTGTCTGTCTTCTTGGGCTTTTGTCCTCTTCCCTTTGAAGGACCTGAGCTATGAGGTCAATATGGTGCTGTGTCTTGAGGTACAGTTACAATTTGGAGGTAGAGAGAATTAGCCATACTGTGAGATTTCGAGCAGTTGTCGGTCCATTGGGGGAAACGCACTTAAGAGTTTCACTAAGAGGTGAGTTTCTCCTAGCCTAGCAAACAAAGAAGCCGGTAGGAAAACAAATGCCGCAGCAGCTCTGAGCATTACAACGTAATGTGGGTGTTGGTATTTGTGTTCGGGCCAGACAGTGCCTGGACGAAGGTAACAGGGATAATCTGAGCACTGAAAAACAAAAACAAAAACAAAAACAAAAACAAAAACAAAAACAAAAACACAAAAAACAAAAACCCAATGAACTTGCCAGTGTATTGGAAATTAAAGTGATTCCCTGAGCATAAATAATGAACACAATATTGATGGAAGCAAACAATGTACTTTGCTTTTTAAATGTTATTTGAATAACTGATATTGTACTTTGCTGGGTTATGGTTTCACATGCACTCGGCTCTGCATTTTAATGCCCGCCCCCAAAACAGCCTTTCAAATCAGTATAAATTGCTGTGCCTAGCAGGCATGTCTTGATGCTTAGCTGCCATGACAACAGGATACAGAGAGATGCATTTTCATAACAATTGCTAGCAATGTTGAGAATCACTGTTACTTTGTGTCAGGGAACAGCTGGCTGCGGGAAGAAAACAGCATTGTTTCCCTTAACTTGAAAGCTTTTGTTGTAATAATTGAAAAAATAGGTAGAAAAATTGTTGTTTAAGGATAAAGTAGGTAGGTGGGAACAAAGCCCCAGAGTGCAGGAGGTGGAGAGTCGAGGAAGGGAGGGAAAGAACGCAGAAGAAGGGAGAGAGGAAGGGAGGCAGGAGGGAGACGGAGAAGGGAGGGTGTTCTTGATGGCTTACAGCTTGTGTTTCCCTAAGGTCTGTGGTTAAAGGCTTGGCCGGGGCCTGGATTCCTGTTCCATGGTAAAGAGAATGCCCACTGTGAGCAAAGCCTTGGAGACCGTCTCCGAAACTACTCATATAAACAACAAACAACGCTTGTACCGCATCTATGGCACCATTGGCAACTGGGTGTGCTTGTAGGACACCGGGCATGTGTTTATGCGGGGACCTGTATGAACCTGGTCGCCTCTGTCCTGTTTCCTAGCTTCCTAGGATAAAGCAATTTTGCTTTGCCATTTGCTCTCACTGTGATGTGCTGCCTAGCCATTCCCGGACTCAGATGTCTGAATGGAGCCAAAGTAACCCTCACTTCCATTTTTTTTTATATGCGTATGTGTGTATGGCTTATGTGCATATGTTCCTGTTTGCGTGGAGGCGTGAGGTTGCTGGTGGGTGACTTTTTGAACTCTTTCTACCTTAAATGTTGAGGCAAGTTCTCTCACATAACCCATGCTCATGGCTTTGGCTGGTCCTGGGATTCCTGTCTCTGCCTTTTTGAATACTGGGATTACAGGCAGCCATCATGCCTACCTGGCATATAGGCTTTATGGGCTCCTGGGATCCAAACACTGTTCCTCATACATGTGCATCAAGCATGCCATCTCTCCACCCCACATTGCTCTTTGGGTACAGATTCTCTCAGGTGTTTGTCTTAGAGTAGGAGGCTGATTTACAGAAGTGAGAGAGATTACCTTGGGTTACCTGTGTGGGCCCTAAATGCACTCATAAACACCCTTATAAGAAGACCAGAGAGAGAGATTTGATACATGGTATAGAAGCAGTGCAAAAATGGAACAAGGACAAACATGTTCATAGCAGCTTTATTCGTAATAGCCAGAAACTGGAAACAACCTAAATGTCCCTAAACTGAAGAGTGGATTAAAAGAAATGTGGTACATTTATCCAATGGAATACTACCCAGCAGTTAAAAACAAGGAAATCATGAAATTCGCAGGCAAATAGATGGAACTAGAAAACATCCTGAATGAGATAACCTCACCCCCAAAAGATGCCCATGGTATGTATGCACTTATAAGTGGTTATTAGCCATATGGTACAGAATAATCATACTACAAGCTACAGACCCAAAGAAGCTAAATAACGAGGAGGGCCCAAGGGAGGATGCTTGAATCTCACCCAGAAGGAGAAATAGAATAGACGTTGGAGGTAGACAAAGTGTGGGAACTGGGTGGGAGAGGGTGTGGCGAGGGAGATGAGGGTGGAGATCAGATGTGGGGAGAGTGGGGGTGAGAGGTAAGAGGGCTGGGAGAGAGAACGGAAACTGAGGGGGGCATCTCTGGGACAAACTGGAGACCTGAAACAGGACGGGCCCCTGGGAGGTTATGGGGGTGACTCTAATTGAGACTCCTAGCCTTGGGGGACATGAAGACTCCTAGCCTGGTAGGATTTCCAGTGGAAGGGGGACACCAACCCATCCACAAAGCCTTCATCCGAAAATTTACCCTGCCTACAAGAAATGCAGGGGAAAAGATGGAGCAGAGGTTGAGGGAATGGCCAACCAATGCCTGGCCCAACCTGAGACCCACCCCATAAGAGAAAGCCAACCCCTGACACTATTAATGACACTCTGCTATTCTTGCAGACAGGAGCCTAGCGTAACTGTCCTCTGAGAGGCCCCACCTAGTAGCGGATAGAAACAGATGCTGAGACCAGTCATTAATTAAGTGGAGGTTGGGGAGTCTTGTGGAAGAGTCGGGGGCAAGGACAGAAGGACCAGGAGGGGACAAGAACTCTACAAGAAGAGCAACAGAGTCAACTAAGCTGAGCCCATAGGGGGCTCACAAAGACTGAAGTACCAACCCAGGAGCATGCATGGACTGGAGCTAGGCCCCCTACACATAGGTAACTGATGGGCTGCTTAGTCTTCATAAGGGTCCCCTAGCAAGTGGAGGGAGGGGCTGTATCTGACATGGACTCGCTTGCCAGCATTTAGATCACTTGCTCCGAGCTGGGCTGCCTTGTCTGTCCTCAGCGGAAGAGGATGCACTTAATCCTGATGAGACTGGATGTGCCAGGGTGGGTTGATAAGAGACAGCAGGGAAGGGGGTGGGGTGAG
Organism: Acomys minous; assembly: GCF_964271855.1. Lineage (NCBI taxonomy): Eukaryota > Metazoa > Chordata > Mammalia > Rodentia > Muridae > Acomys > Acomys minous. The sequence goes on from NC_140496.1 coordinate 37,052,226, forward strand.
GGGGCTCCCCTTTTCTGAGAAGGAGAGGGGAGGGGAGGAGAGGCAAGAGGATGGGAGGTTGGGACCCGGAGCAAAGGAGGGAGGGGGTGCATTCCGTGTGTAAAGTGAAAAAAAAAAAAAAGCAAAGAAATTGGAGCAAAAAGAGATTTGGAGATGCTGGCCTTGCATGGGGCAGGAAGATGTTGGAAAGAACAGGAAACAGACTCTCCTTAGAGCCGCTGGGGAAAAATCCATTCTTGATTTCAGCTGAGTGGCAGTGATTTCAGACATCTGCCTTCTAAAACTGCGTGTGGCTAAATTTCTGTCGTTTTGAGCTACCAAGTTTGTGCTAACGTCGTGTTACCACCGGGAACAGCATGTTGCCACAGGAAATGAAAACACAGACCGTTTAAAGAGGCTGGACATCCAGCCCTAACTGGCAGCAGCTGGCCAGAGGTTTGTAACAAAAGCAGAGGGCCTGTCTGGCTGCCTGAGCATTGCTGATCTTTTCTTTTAAATTTATTTTATATTACTTGTCTCAGTTTCCCTTTCTGGTTAGTCATGTAAGCCAATGACACCAGTCCTGGACATATACCATTCTCTAGCTCTTCTCCTTTGCCTGGACCACTCTGTCATCCTCTATGGATGCCTCTTTAGACCTTTGGTGCCTCTTTGGGTTCTGTCCTCCTGCATTGTTATCTCCTTGGATGACCTCAGCCACACTCAGGACCTCACTTCTTCTAATGATCATTTTTGTTTTTTTACAGTTGGAGTCCCTCCTTTTATTCTAGTTCTGTGTACGATTCTGCACTCATGTGTTATCTTTCTGTGGCTATAACAAAATACTTAAGGGAATCAACTCAAAACAGGGGACAGCTTGGCTTTGGATTACTGCTGCGGAGTTCCAGGCAGTACATCCCAATGGGAGTGTGCAGCAGAGCAAATCAGCCCATTCATGGCAGGTTCAGGAAGAAAGAATCAAGCCGTTTAAAGACGTATACTTCCTTGGAACCCTGATGGAGACAGTAAAGTAGGCAGTCAGATAGGGCCTGTGGGCTGAACCACTCTCCTTTTGGCTAGCGATAAGGACGTCACCACTGGTGGAGCGCAGCTAGCGTAGTACAAGGTGGTAGTCAAGTTGTTGAAACTCTTGTGAGTGATGAATTGGGATGCAGTAGAAGGAAAGGAACGCGTCATCTGCTGCCACTTACCTGGTGTTTGTGGGGCATAGGGGATGGCAAGAGTGCAGGCAATGGAGGTAGGTAAATCCTGGCTTTTTCAGGGTAGATGTAATTATAGTGGGGGGCAGGGTTGGAGTGGAATCCTGGGACTGATCTTAAAGAGTTGGGAGCACTAGGGACATAATGATAGGTGGCCCACACAAGCACTACCCAGCTTGTACTCCTCAAAGAAATCATGAGTGGATGACCGGAAAAAGGCAGAGGCACTTAGCTTAGTAGGAAACAATGCTTTCTGGGGCTGGAGACATGGCTCAGCAGAGGGACACTGACTGCTCTAGCAGAGGACCTGGGTTTGGTTCCCAGCATCCAAGTGGTGGCTCACAATCATTTGTAACCTCAGTTCCAGAAGACCGCATACCTTCCTCTGATCTCCCCTGGGACCAGGTTATTGTCTTGGTCCCTAGATAGATAACGGAAATTCTTGTTGCTTGATTCTCGGGTTTTCTTTTCCTTTAAAGGGTTTATTTTCATTTCATGTGTATGGGTGCCTTGCCTTTCTGTGTGTACGTGCACTACACGCATGCAGCGCATGGTGCTGGGAACAGAACTCAGGTCCCATTAGAACAGTCGTCCTCAGCACATGGCTTACAATCCCTTTGGGGTCGAATGACCCTTTCACAGGGGTCTCCCAAGACTATCGAAAAACACAGATATTTACATTAAGAATCATAACGGTAGCAAAATTACAGTTATGAAGTATCAACAAAACTAATTTTGTGGTTTAGGGTTACGACAACATGAGGTATAAAAGGGTTGTGTAGCATCAGGAGGGTTGAGAGCCACTGTGTTAAAGCAATGCGAGCTCCCAACCACTGAGCCATCTTTATCTCTCCAACCCCTAACATATTCATTTTCATCTTTCATATTATTCCATCTCGTGATGAAGGAGGAAGCCCAAGTGCCCAGCAGACTGTTTCCTTTGGGTTCTGGAGGAAGCTTGTTCCACATACCACATACCAAATCCAGCCAACGTTAGAATCCCACCATGCCAGGTGTATTAGAAGAGGTTGTGTCACGCAAGGCTGTCGCCTCGGAATGGTACACAGAACAGGACAGGGCTCTACAGCCAGTCCAGGCTGTGGCACAGGCAGCACTATGACTATACATTCAGAGAATACCTACAAGTGGTTGAAGAAAATGACACAAGTCACGTTGAACCATAGCTACAGCTGCTTCTGGAACATTCCAGGCTCCCGTGATCCAGAGGCTATAAGAGGAATGGAGGGGTTGCTTGTCAGGAGACCTTGACATTTGGCAGGATGAAGGGCTGCCTTTATATAACAGCCAGGGAGAGATAGGGTGGCATTTGGTGTCCCACGTGGATGCCTCTTGGTCCATCTTTGACCAGTTATGATGCTACATAGGCAAGTGAAGGGATCTTGATCGGAGACAGGCATGGTGACCTGAAGCAAAGGACCCTCAGCATCCAGGACCCATGTATTGCCAGAGAGACCTGCACAGGTGGCTGTTAAGGCTGAGCGTGATGTTGAGGGGTTGGGGAGGAGAGGGCTGTGTGTAGTCCTTGTGATTCCAAGGCCAGCTACTGAATGGGTCTGCTGTTCATAGCATTAGCCTTTCTCTTCAGATGTGGGTCTGAGTGTGGTGCAGCGAACACTGTTGAATTGTTTCTACTAAGTGGTGGAACCTCACTCAAACAAGATTTTCAGAAGGGGTCAGCCAAACAGGATCAGCCTTGCAACTGGGATCCCTTCTTAGTAAAACTGAGACACAGGAGAGATCTCTTTCTTAATGGCCAATTGGACTCCATTTGTCTACCTGTAAAGATGCAGCTGGTTGTGTGTGTGTGTGTGTGTGTGTGTGTGTGTGTGTGTGTGTGTGTGTGTGTGTAGTAAACTGGCTTGTGTTCAGATATGAGTTCGAATCCTAACTCCTCCTTTAGTGGCCATGTAACTGGTTGAGTTATTTTAATTCTTAGCTTCAAGTTTCCTCATTGTAAGATGGACAAATTAGCTGTCATTGAAGAGTTGCAGGCATTAGAATAAGTCTGTAAAGTCCTTGCCCCAGCTCATTAGGCATCAGCTCAAGGCGTGTGTGTGTGTGTGTGTGTGTGTGTGTGTGTGTGTGTGTGTGTGTGTGTGTGCTTTAAAACTGTATTTTTAGCTCCTTCTTCCCATTTTTATGTGTCCAGTCTATCCTTTCAGGGAAGAAAGCAATTCAATCAATATTCTCCCATTAAGGTTTTAGGGACTTAATGTGTTGGTTCTTCCCAGGGAAATTGCATTTTTAAAAGGAAGAACTGTGGCGTCTGAGTTAAGGAAAGGCTTGCTGATGGGTGCTGATGGATTGCTAGCTTTTGGAGGGGACAGAGGCCCCGAGATTAAATCGGATAAAAGAAAACAGTCTTTACATTTGGGTGAAGCTGGCTTTCCAGTTTTTGATGAAGAGGGAAGATTCTCCCTCGCTCCTTCCCCTCCTTTCTCCTTAACCCTCCCTCCCTCCCTCCCTCCCTCCCTCCATCCCTCCTCCCTTCTTACCCCCTCTTCCCTTCTCCCCCCCCTCCCTCCCTCTGGACATGTTGAGCAGAGTTTGCCTACACCTTGCCTTTTTTTTTTCTTCTAAATGGAACAACTGAAATATCTTCTAGCTATTTGTTCCAGTAGTTCAATATAAATTCTTGGTTATATCAAATATTTGATATTTTAGGAAATCAGTCTTGTTAAATTAAAGTGCATAAGATGGCATTTTAAGGTCACCTTGGTATGATCAAACATGGCGCTGACATTTACCATCCATTTCCATTTCTTCTCATATGCTTCCTTGCCAGTTAAATCTAGACTTTTCAAATTTAAAGGAGTTAAAAAAAAATCTAACGATACAATTACAAATACTGTACATGAATTTCTAAATGCCCACTAATTTTTCTGCAATTATTAAATCTTCCTATGTCCCATTCCAGTGATCTGGAAAACTGAATGGTTGTTATATTACCTGTTTAAATGTAAACCAGTACAACTATTAAGTGATGGATATAGTCTTTAATTTTATAGAATTTGCTCCTATGAAAACCAAAATGAATTTACATATTAAAGAAAAGAGCCACCATGAGGACTTGTTATCAGGCTTCCCTAAGGTACGATGGCCGGGGTGGGGTACCTGTGCCCTGTTTCCACACCCTGACTCTGCCTCCACATCAGACACACCTGACTTCAGTCTCATGCTCCCAGAAGTCCCTCAGGGGAACTAAAGGCCTCCATGAAGGGAAGGAGGAGGTATCCTTGGCTCTTCTCACCACATCTCAGGTCAGTCTAGCTGGCAGGGTCTTCGTTTCTTAGAGAGCACTGGGGAATTGCTCGAAAGTACCTTGCTTTGGAGGAGGGGTCTAAGTGGACAGGGCCTGGGTCCAGTGACAGTGACAGGCCCTACCCTGTCTTACCTAACCTTGTCCTTGTGCCCTCCTGTCCACTCTTCTGCAGGAGGCAGAGACCTTTTAGTCTCCAGTGCTTAGAAGGACTTCACTGTCCTTCCATCCCTATTCAGCTGAGTGACCTATAAGAGAGACAGACGGATGCCTCACAACAATGGTTGGACAAGGTCTTTTGTTTTATTTTTACTACCCAAACATATTTTAAAAATAAGTTAGAAATAAAAATTTAAAGAATGTTAATAGAAGGCAACGTAAACCAGAGCTTTATGGAGACAGGTTGTCCCTTCCAGAGTGAATTTGGTCCATAGTGTGAAGTCCCCTTGGCCTAAAGGTCAGGAGCTCTTCATTTTGTGTGGGCTGAGTGATGACGCAGATCTCATACAGTGTGCCTCTCTTTTCCAGCTAATGACGATGTGCCAGTCAGACTTCCTTCACTCTGACAAAAATGCCTGAGGACATCCATTTAAAAAAAAAAAAAAGAGAGAGAAGGGCTTATTTTGGCCCATAGTTTCCCAAGATTGGTTCCATGACTTGCCAGTCCTTGGTGTAGCTTCTAAGCAAGGGGTACATCATGCAGTACAGCTGCTTACCTCACGGTGGCCAGGGAGCGAAGGAAGGTCTCCGAGAGGCAGCATGCACCCTCAATGACCCCCCTCAGAGATTTGCTCCCAATGACCTAACAGCTTTTCACTAGACCACACCCCAGAATGTTTCCACCACCTCTGAGACAGGAGATTTTGGGGGGAGGGGGTCTGAAGAATCAGACGGTACTAGAAACAGCTTCCCTGTGGCAGCACTTTATACTGGTAGCCTCTTATGAAGATGAAACTGGCTTTTATTCTTTCTTAGGTAGCAATTAATCTAGTGCCTTCTTCAAATCAATACAGGCATTAAAAAAGTATGTGGTGATAACTAGGTCAGCGACGCTAACAGGATGTGAAGTAGGCAAAGCGGAGGCCTAGGGAGATGGCTCAGTGGATGACATGCTTGACAAGCAGGCATGGGAACCAGAGCTCGGATCTCCAGGGGCAAATTCCAAGTGGGAGTAGCCACCTTCAGCCATCCCACTCAACTCCTCTGCTCCTAGCCTTGCTATGTAGCCAGGATGACCTTAAAATGCCACACTCTTGCCTTCTCATTCCAAGTGCTAGCCTCATAGGCCTGGGTTACCATGCCTAGCTACTTTGTTTTTAAATTGAGTTGTTCTTTTTTTTTTTTTTTTTTTAAACTCTAGGAGTTCTTTGTACATTTTGGATACGGATCTCTTATCAGATAAAAGATCTGCAAATATTTCCAGACACTTGGTGAGCTGCCTTGGCGTGCTGTCGACAATCCCCTTTGACACACAAAGCTTTTAATTTCAATGAAATCCAACTTATCTTTTTTTTTTTCTTATATTTCCTCTAGTTTGGATGTCAAACCTAAGAAATCCATTCCAAAGCCACAGCGAAGAATCTTATTTATCCCATGCTTCCTACTAAGAATGTTGTAGTTTTAACTCTTCTGTTTAAAGTCTCGATCCATTCTGATGGACTTTTGTATATGGTGAGGCTAGCCTGAGCTACAGAGCAAGACTCTGGAGGAGTAATGAGAGAGAGGAAGAGAATGAGAGAGAGAGAGAGAGAGAGAGAGAGAGAGAGAGAGAGAGAGGAAGGGATGAAGGAGGGGGAGCAGGGGGGGGAAGAGGGAGAGAGGGGTGAGGCTGATGGGGACGGGGAGAGACAGGAGGAAGAGGGCTGTTTCCAGCTCAGTTCTTCAGCATCTGCTTCCCACATTCTGGGGTGCAGGCACATACTACAGCATTAAGTCTGACTTTTCTTCTCTTGGTTAATGCTTTGGTTTGTGTACAAATGGGCCTCACAGTAACATTTTCATGTCTTATTATCCTGGATTCTTATGCCCTCTACTGCCCTCTGCTGGCTCCACCCTCTCCCTCCTATTCGCTCTCTTTCTCTTTCCAAATCATCTCCTCTTCTGCTTTCAGGACATATTCTACTAACCCATCTCCCCCTCACTTTAGATCATTTTCTCTACTCTCAGAGCCCCCATTCGCCTTTTTTTTTTTTGAGAACACAGGGTCTCACTATACAGTACTGACTGTACTGGAACTCACTATGTAGACCGGACTGGCCTCGAATTCACAGAGACCTGCCTGTCTCTGTGCCACCACACCTGGCCCCCTGTCTTAGTTAGGATTTCTATGCTGTGAAGAGACACCATGACCATGACAGCTCTTATAAAGGAAAACAGTTAATTGAGGCTGGCTTACAGTTTCTGAGGGTCAGTCCATTATCATCACGGTGGGAAGCATGGCGGCAGACATGGTGCTGGAGAAGGAGCTGAGAGTTCTACATCTTGATCCGCAGGCAGCAGAAGGAGATGGTATACAACACTGGGCATAGCTTGACCTCAAAGCCCGCCTCACAGTGACAGACTTCCTTTGACAAGGTCACACTTACTCCAACAAGGTCATACTTTCTAATAGTGCTGTTCCCTATGGGCCAAGCATCAAACACGTGAGTCTGTGGGGGCCATATCTACCCAGACCACCATACCCATTTAAATGACACACACACACACACACACATATATATATATATATATATATATATATATATATATATGGAATGTAAGTTTAAACATACAAGAGAAAGTATGATATTTTTCTTGAGACCAGCTTACTCTGGTTAAAGAGTCTCTAGTTCTGTCTTTTTTTTTTTTCTGTTTTGTTTTTTTGTTTTTTGAGACAGGGTTTCTCTGTGTAGCCTTGGCTGTCCTGGACTCACTTTATAGACCAGGCTGGCCACGAACTCCAGAGATCCGCTTGCCTCTGCCTCCTGAGTGCTGGGATTAAAGGTGTGTACGACCACATCCGGCTTAGTTCTGTCTATTTTCATAAGCATCTTATGATTTCATTATTTTCCATTTTAATTAGCATTTAGTAACTGGACATAAGTTTCATTATTACAGTTCACACACACACACACACTCACGCGTGCACACACATACACACACACAATATAGTTGTTAGAAAGGACATCCTACTCCTTTCCCACTGTTGCTCCTTCCTCTGCCTCCAGCCCTTCTTCCATTTTCCCACATCATTTCTACTGTTTTCTTTGTCCTTAATTATTATTGTTACATGTACATACACATATAAATGTATAAACACAACCCGCTGAGTCCATCCAGTGTTGCTTGTGTGTGTATGTTTTTAGGGCTGACCACTTGGTATTCATTTTTATAGTTGAGTAAGATTCCCTTGTTTATACACACATGTCCCACATTTTCTTTATAAAAACTAATTTAAATTTTTGACAATTTTGCACATATATAGCACAATCTTACAACTTTCACCCCACTCTCTCTTATCGCCCTCTTACCTGTCACACACCTCTGTGAAAGGAACCTTTACTCTCCTGAAGTAATTGCTGTCTTAGAGACTTAATGCCTTTGTCTGCTAACCTAGGCCTAGTCCTGGAAGCTTCTAGCCTCCATACAATCTAACCTAGGCCTAGAATGTTGCAGACTCTGAGAATTACTGCTTAATAAGCTCACCCTCTCCTGCCCTTTCTGAGCTCTGGGCTGGCTGATTCAACTCAGCTGTTCTGGCTCAAACTCCTCTCCCAGCTGACTTATTCAATCTGGCTTCTGTCCTGGCCCCTGAATTGCTCTGCCTGGCCTCAAACAAACTTCAGCAATCTTTTCTAATCTTCTGGCTCCTTCACATTCTTTGGGTCATTCAGTCTTCACCTGAGTTCTCTCTCTGCAACCTGTCTCTCCATTACTGTCCCAGTAAAACTGTCTCCTTTCTCTCTCTCTGCATGGCTGCTTAAGTAACTTCCCTTTCCTCTCTCTTCTAGGGAGAGTTGGGCGTATCCCACGCTGTCAAATCTTTCTCTGATTTGTCACTTTTTCTGACACTCAATCACACATCGCTTTCAAACGTGGATGCTTCCTTCTACGAACTAACTTTACCTTCATTGTTTGGGGTTAAAGGCATGGACCACCACACCTGAACCTAAGCTTTTCTTTATCTGAACCTTGCTCTATCCAAGGCTAGCCTTGAACTCAGATCTGCTTGCCTCTGTCTCCTGGATTAAAGGCTTGATTCCAGCTGGATCACATAGATCTAGGTCTGTGAATGTGATCTCTTACCAGAGCAGCCATGTTCTGAACTAAAATCCTCTGCACAACCCGTTTCTTTGCTATCATCCTCCTCCTCCCCATCATCCCCGCCCGGCCCTCCCCCAACTCTCTACAAATCCCTTTCTCACATTCACCTCTTTGCTTTGCTTTGCGGTCCACCCAGTTCAGGGGTCGGGGAGCAGCTGTGTGACCATGGGGTTGGAACTATCCAATGGAGTCTGGTGGTCTGACCTGTGTGTACTCCACTGGAAACAATGCCTCTTTCTCCCCAGCAACTATCAGGGTCGTTAGATCATCAAAGAGGGCCCTGGGAGCTCCTCCCTCATCCATGACTGACAGTCGACAAGGGCCAGTCTTACGCAGGCGCAGTGCAGGTAACCCCAGCTGGTATGAGGTCATCACTGCATTGACTGCGTTAGTGTGCCTAGAGAGTGGCAACTTCCCAGCCCCTCTCCCTGTCTCTGGCTCTTGCACTCTCTCTGCCCCCCACCCCCATCTTCGATGTTCTCCGAACCTTACAGGTGATGGCACGGCTTGTTTAGACTGAACATTCAGCTGTCACTTACTCTCAGCAACGACAGCAGCTGAGAGCCTCGGCAATCAACACTGTTCCCTGCAAAGAAGTGGCCAATGAAGGCTGGGAGTCACGTTTGTCTATGAGTACAGATATTTAGAAGGCAGTTTGATACTACATCTAGTTAAAGAACAGTTGAAAGTTGTCTTCTAAAACCATGACTTCCCTAGCCATTAAAAAACAAACAAACAAACAAACAAAACAAAAAACAAAAACAACAACAACAACAAACTAGGTTTACAGTACCAGGCACAGATTGGTTCTTGGGGAGTGGGCCTCAAACTCAATTATAGAGTGAACCCACAAAGGACAAAAAGGGGGTTACTGAGACTAAGAAGGCAAGTACATGAGTTAGCGATACGTAAAACTGCCGGGGCCTGCCCTGACAGTATCGAACAGATCCTAGATCAGGGAGCGAGGCTTAAGAAATGACAAAAGAACAGAAATAAGAAACTGAGGCAAGATATAGTTAGAAACAAAGGATAGACTTGGGAGAGCTTGCAGTCAATACCACAACCGCTTTGACTTTATTAACCAGGGCAATGTATACACATCTCAGGTATGGGAAAACAAAGCGGAGGGTGGCTCTCAGGAGACAATGCTGACATTCACACGGGGAAAACGGTGTAATCTCAAGCACGCAGTTCCTTTCCCTGGGTGCCGGAACAATCAACTCTCAGCCTCTAGAGGCCACACTGTACTTTTTCTGAAGACCCTGAGTATAGACTTGGCAGAACGTCTTGTTTAATCACGGTCTCAGCAATCCACGTGATTCTTACATTGGAGCAGAGAGCAGCAGAGCAGTGCCTATGGACAGAGAGCCTTTACAAACGGCTCGACATAAAGCCATCAGGGAAAATGCTGTTTTTAGTTTTAGAGAACTAAAGGGCAGAAAAACCGTTTCTTATGAGACAGGAGTTGCAACGCGTTTGGACATTTAAATTGCAGAGATGGCACACGCACAAAATACATAAATAGAATATTAAAGATCAAAATAATATAAATACAAATGAGACCCCCCACCCCGGCCCCCCAAGTGAACAGTGACCTGCTTCTTGGCGGGGGAGAGATGCTCCGCCCTCTGTTTACTTAGCTCTGCCTTCAGGATTCCTCCCAAGCACCTGCTTCCCTCTTCCTCTGGTTCACCTCTCTGCTATGGCGGCTTAGGGTGTTGAGGCTCTCTCAGCCTTAGCTTCATTTCCCATCCATCCTTCTGCGGCTGTCTCCGCAGTCTGTGCTGCTTGGGGTCTATTGCCCCCCAGCAGAATGCTGTACCGTGTGGCATGTTCTGTCACATTCTCCTGGGGTCCTTATCTATTCACTGGTCCATGGGGTAATAGTGAATTTGTGCGGGGAGGCGGTGATGTGGAGTGCTGAAGATTTCTTAACCTTAGGCACCCGCAACCCCTTCTCTGGAGCTATGTTCATAAGTTGCTTACATCTCTGGTGACTGCGGCGCGGCGCGTGCGCATGCGCGTGTGTGGGCTGGTGGCGATGTGGGTTGGAAATCCCTGGATTTCTGATCCCCATACCTTTTATAGTGTGGGTCTATGACTTGTTGTGGCCCACGCTTCTTCCTGGCCAGCCAGTTCAGCTTCTGATTTGGTTTCACATTCTCTTTGTGATTTCTCAATGCACAAATGCTCCAAGTCCTTTGCAGCTCTTCTGGAGGTGCCTGCAACTTGATGTGGCTGGGTTCACCTGCTGGAGTGTGTGTGTGTGTGTGTGTGTGTGTGTGTGTGTGTGTGTGTGTGTGTGTGTGTGTGTGAAGTCCCACCTTTGTCTCATTTCTGTTTTCTGCAGTTTCTCCTTTTGTTGGTGGCTTTATAAATATTTATCGTCATCATCATTCTCATGTCTGGCATGCACGTGAAAGTCGAAGGACAACTTTGTGATGCAAGTTCTCTCCTGACTTGATGTGGGCTCCAGGGATTTACCCGAGGTGGTGAGTTTGCCCAGTGTGTTACACGCTGAACCTCTCACAGACCCCATCAGTGTTTGGTTGTTTTACCTGAACTTTCTTTCTTCCATACAGCTTTGGTCTCATAGCCATTGCTTCTGATCCACCATTTCTCTAGAGTCTTCTTGGATCAGCCATGTTAATGATGATGCTAAGGTTCTGTCTGAGAAAGCGCTGCATTGTAATGATGGCTGGGGCTTTTATTTTTTTATTTTTATTTTTTCACTTATTTTTTGTATATGATTGTATTTTATTTTTTTATTAATTCATTCATATTACATCTCAATTTTTATCCCATCCCTTGTATCCTCCCATTCCTCCCTCCCTCCCGCTTTCACCCTATTCCCTTCCCCTATGACTGTAACTGAGGGGGACCTCCTCCCCCTGTATATGATCATAGGTTATCAAGTCTTTTCTTGGTAGCCTGCTATCCTTCCTCTGAGTGCCACCAGGTCTCCCCATCATGAGGACGTGGTCAAATATGGGGCACCAGAGTTCGTGTGAAAGTCAGTCCCCACTCTCCACTCAGCTGTGGAGAATGTCCTGTCCATTGGCTAGATCTGGGTAGGGGTTCAACGTTTACTACACGTATTGTCCTTGGTTAGCGCAATAGTTTGAGCAGGACCCCTGGGCCCAGATCCGCTGTGGTGCAATTACACTATGGAATATTACTCAGCTATGAAAAACAAGGAGTGGCCGGGGCTGAACAATAAAGATCAGTGGACTTGGGTCTAATTCTGACCCCTCAACGAACATGGGGAATTTACCCCTGCAGTGAGTATGGGTGTTCTGAATGGAACATGGAATAGGTAGATAAAACAAGAATCTGTTTGTTGGTCCCCAGATTCTGTTGTTTTACCAGAAACAAAATCTAATTGATGAAACTCCGATTTCCTTTTGTTTTCTTTTGAGGAATTAGTGCGGGCTTTTGTTGTCAAAACAAGAGATCATAAGACACACAGGTGGATGAATTGTTCTGATAATTTCTGGGTTCCAGGGTCTTCCCATGAAAAGGGAAGAATATTTTGTAGAAAAGATAAGAGCAAAACAAAAGCCTGTGTTTGAGACAGTGCTTTTGAGTCAAGGCAACAACTGAACACAGCTGCAGGAGGAGGAGGAGCAAAATGCTTTCCCACTTCCCTGTTCTAAGTCCTGGGCTTTTTTGTTTTTGTTTTTTCCGAGACAAGGTTTCTCTGTGTTAGCCTTGGCTGTCCTGGACTCACTTTGTAGACCAGGCTGGTCTCGAACTCACAGCGATCCACCTGCCTCTGCTTCCTGAGTGCTGGGATTACAGGCATGCGCCACCATACGGCGGCTAAGTCCTGGGCTAAAGGTATGAGGCTTTGTAGGAGACCTCGCCTTACTTTTGTTAAAATGTTTCAAGTTTTGACCTGAACAAGGAAATCAAAATCAGGGGCCAGTTGTTTCAAGTAACCCCGAGGCTGAGATGTAACCGTAGCAGCCTCCACCCCTGGGAAGGTTAAATGACACCTGTACGGAGCCAGGAGACTGAGCCTTCTCCCTGACCAAGTTTCAACCAAATTGGAGTTAAACTAATTTGAAGTGCTAGAAAGGCTGTGCAAGGCTTCTGGTTTTTTCCGTGACACATAAAAGGGAACATGATGGCCTGGCCATAAGCCCAACAGGTATTTATTTACTGCATGCGTTAAGAACTGGCATCAGAACAGAGCGGTCCATTAGATGCTCCGAGAAGTGAGGCTACCCCAGCTTCAGACTAGAAAGAGGAGATTTTGGTAAGTCTGGCTGTTAACTGAATCCAGATCTCAAACAGACTTAGCCCCCTTCCCTCCCTGCAAGACTGGTCTACCTACCAACACAGGAGGAAGAAACTGAAGCCAGCCAGCAGTCAAAGAATACCACCCCAGGATTTGACAATGCTTATGGTGTCAGGGGCAAAGAGAGCTTAGCTTGAGTCTCAAAGCGATACAAAAGTTTATTTACCTAGGAAGAAATGATCAAAATACTTGTCTAGGAAGCACATTTACTGTGTTTTATACAGTGACATGTTGTTGCCGGGTTCCTTAGGAAACTCTTGTTTAGTCTAAATGTTAGAGAAACAGGTAACGAGATACCTCTTATACTCTTTTATACTTATTTAGTCTAATTTTAAATTAGCACATTGCAACATGGGTTCTTCCACATAACAAGAACAAGATTTTCACTGACGTTAAAAAACAAAACAAGACAATTATATGGGACTGGAGAGATGGGGAAGCAGTTAAGAATCTCTATTGCCCCAGGAGAAGAAGATCTGAGTTCAGTTCCCAGAGCTCAGGCTGGGTGGTTCACAGTCACCTGTAATATCCTCCAGGGAATCTGGTGCCATTCCACACATGCGCGCCCGCGCGCGCGCGCGCGCGCGCGCGCGCACACACACACACACACACACACACACACACACACACTGGAAATTAAATCTTAAAAGACTCACTCTAAAAGAAAAAAAAAAAAGAAGACTCCAATTATAGTGGTTAGGAATAGTGGCTCACATTTTTAGTCCCAGCACTAGGAGTCAGAGGCAGGTGGATTGCCATGAGTACAAGGCCAGCTTGGTCTACATAGTAAATTCCAGGGTAGCAGGACAGGTCTACATAGTAAGACCCCGTCTCAAACCAAACCAAAACCAAAACAAAAAACAAACAAACCCAAAGCAAAACAAAAACAAAACAAAACAACAACAACAAAAAAAACCCCAACCCCAACTACAAATAAGCAAAGCCCTTTTTTGTGTGTAGGTATAAAACTCTACATTTTTCTATTATAAATGAAGTAACTCTTCAATACACACTTATTTTTATTTTGAGATGAGACCTGTTTTTGAAAATTATCTTTCCAAGTATGTGATTCAAGTTTGTTTAGTGGAGGAAAAAAAATGAAACAATAACAATCTTTATCTACCTTACTAAGAGAACCTCTGTTAAATTTTTATGAATAGCCAAACATCAATCAATATAAAAATTTTTGAAGAGCGAGATCATAGTACATACAGTTACAGCACGCTTTTTTCTCACTGAAGGTTTTTACCAACTTATTGCTGTCTCAATAAGCAGCCACCTGTTTCATTGTTAGCACGTAAGTGCCTTAGTGCTCCTCAGCTGCAGTGGCTGTTCCCAAGCAGGCACCACTCTTCGAAACACAACTGTGCTTTTCCCAAGGAAGAATTTTATTTTTGTCAGTCACCTGCATCACCCTAAGTGCTGTGGGTTTCCTACATCCAGGAGAATCAAAAACACCCTGTGCGGCTAATGACTTCTCACTGGTTTTAAAATGAATCAAAATTTTATTTATTTATTTATTTATTTATTTATTTATTTATTTATGTGTGTGTGAATGTGTGTGGTGTGAGTGGGGTGTGTGAGTGCAGTTGCGCGTGGGCCACAGAGAGCATGTGAGGTCAGAGGACGACTTTGTGGCGTCTGCTTTCTTCCTCCACCTTTATACTCGACCTGGGGATTGAACTCAGGTCGGCAGGCTTGTGCAGCAGTCACTCTGCCCCGGTGAGCCTTCTCTTGCCAGCCTCTTTGCACTGTTTTACTATTCCTAAGCTGATTTGTAAGATCCTTCACTGGACTTCTTAGTCCAAAGTTGTGTATGTTCAGTCATATTTTCTTGTTAAACATACCGCAGTTCCTTGAAGAACATGAAATCTATGTTTGGAAACATGCACTTGTGCTGACTGTGCTGAGCCAGGTGACATGGCTGCCTACCGCCAAGGAGGAGCCACGGTACTCAGGGAGCCTCTGCGTCTTGCTAGAGTCCACTGGCTCTGCTTCTAACCACTGTGCTCACTTGAATTAGCTTTTCCTTCCTCCCTTCTCCCACTCAGCCCCTTCCATTTCTGTTCTTTTTTTCTTTCTCTCTCTTTTTTTTAATGCCTCTATACAAATTTATTGTAAAGCTATAAAAACCTACAAGTTACTGGACGTCAAGCCCAATGACAGGGGGAGAAAAAAATGTTATTGAGCAGTATTTGTTACTTAGGTACGAAATGCGTTTGTGGACACTTTATATACAATAACACTTAGTGTTTATGATACCCAGCTGTGGGCATTGCTTAATATTCTTCTGTTTACGGGTATAGAAACTCAGCTTCCTAGAAGTTCATGCACAGATGTAAAACTTCACAGTTACTAATTACATACTGAAATTCAGTGTTCTTAGCACTGTGTGTTAACTATACAGATGTTTGAGGAATTTGCTTTATTTTTTAAAGAAATTGTCCTTATGGTTATAGCTTTTTTGACAAAACGTAGACATCAATGCACCGAGTCTCTTATGTTAATTATGGTAGTATTTTTATATACAAAAGTTCTTATCATTTGCTAAAATCAATGGTAATAGTATGGTACAGGGAAATGGTGGTGCGTCTCTTGTGCTTTTTCCACAAATATCCAATACCACAGTAATGTTTAGAAATGGAAGAGCATTTTAAGGTGTCTAGTTTCTAATCCTCCACTTAAAGAAATATGGCAGTAGCTTCCATATTGTCAGAAATGTCTTGGATTTTGTCTATTTTATTCTCCAAAAATTTCCTTCTTTTTTTTTTCTTTTAGAGTGAAACAATATATAGTATTTAGCTAATACTCTGAAATGACTTTAGTACGATGTCTCTATATGATATTTACATTATTTTGTATCCTGATGTTGCAGAACTTCAATAACTAACGATTCAACACCATTTCTATATGAACGGCACCATACTATTATCATTCCTTTTCTTTCCTTGATCTCTTATGTCCCTCCTGCCTTACTTTTTGAGACAGGGTCTCACCATTTAGCCCTGGCTGGCATTTGCAATATAGACCAGGGTAGCCTTGAACTCACACATCTGCTTCCCTAATGTTGATATAACCAGGTTCCTCAATCTTTGAGACAAGTCTTGAACTTGCGATTCCTTTGCCTCAGTATCCTGAGTTCCATACAAGTTGTGACAGGTGAGAATTTGTGCCTGCGTGCTGGGACGAGGAGTGTGCTTCACCCTACCTGGGTGTCTGTTTGCTCCCAAGGCTTTCCGGCTCAGGGAACTGGTTCTCAGCCCAGATTTATATCCGAATTATTTGAGTCGCTTTTATGAGACTGCAGATGTAGCTTAGTGGTAGAACTCGTACTTAGCACGTGAGACCTTTGCTTTGAGACCAGTACTGCAGAAACAAATCCCCCCCACAACTCCCTCCCCACCCCAGCATCTCAATGGGATCAACCAGATGAAATCATTAAAGTAGGAATTGAGCATCAATGTCAGTTTAAAAAAACAAAATCAACAAACAACAGTAACACAATAAGAAAAAAGAAGTTGGGCAATCCCAGTACTTGGGGGCTTGAGGCAGGAGGATTGCTGAGAGTTCAAGACTAGCTTGGACTATACAAAATGAGATCCTGTCTAAAGGCAGAACAAACCAAACTCCCTTTAAAGTTGTTGCATGTATGTAATGCCTTCACATGTGTACAATGGCTTCACATGCTATGCAGTGCCATAACATGCATATAGTGGTTTCACATGTGTGCAATGCCTTCACATCTATGTAATGCCGTCACATGTATGTAATTCCTTCCCCTCATATGTGATGTTTACTATAGACTTTTGACAGGGAACTTTTACAATTCAGGGAAGTTTTCTGTCTATTCTAAGTTACTAAGAGTTTTTTTTCTCCCCTGCATTTATCAACATGCTCATACAGTTGAGTCTGTTAAGGCAATGAATAATGGTGGTAGATTTTCAACAAAGCAACCTTGCATCCCTGGGATAAGCCTTGTTTGGTATAATGCTAAATATTTTGTTTATTCCTGGATTTGGCTTACTATTGCCCAGTTTAGCATTCCTGTGACGTTGGCACGTTGCCTTCTTGTTTGTGGTGCTCTGCCGCTCACGTCACTTCCACTAATCCTGTGATGTGAGCTCAGAGCTCTGTTCTTTTCCCATTCTTGCTGCTTATTGCAGTGTATTAGTACATTTTCTAAGTTTGGAAAATGGGATACCAAGCACATCAGAGTCTTTTGAGGATTAAAACAGTTAAAACAAGTAGAGCGATTATGACAGAGGCCACAGCGCTGAGCAATCTCTCTGTCTTAGCTCTGTTTGCTCTTATTCAGCTTCCTGGAAGGGTTTTTTATGGCAGGGTGGGTGTCTCTAGAGGCTGGTGACATTTCAACACAAACACACACACACACACACACACACACACACACACACACACACACACAGACACAGACACACATGGACCCTGGTTTTTTTGTAACAGGGTCAGGTGGCCCGCAAGCTTCAGGGATCCACCAATTTCCACTCTCTACCACTGGGATTACAAGGATTTTTATGTAGGTTCTGGGGACTGAATGAAGGCCCTCCTGCCTGCATGTAAACATTTTACTGACTGAATTATCTTTCTAGCTACCCCCTTTCTTGCAGGATTTCTATGTAGCTCCTTTTGTTACTGAATTTTATTTTTTGGAACAGGTATGTAGCCCAGGCTGGCTTCGAACTTGTGACTCTCATGTCTTAGCGCCTGAGTGCTGGGATTCCAGGTGTGAATTCACTTGGGTGAATTTTAGTTCTATTGTGCTGTCATGAGACTGTGGTCTGTGTAATATCACTGTTTCAATGTCTGTAATGCATTGGCTTGCTTATTGTCTTTTTTGAAAACCAGAATGTGATCCTCATAAAGTCATTTTTTGAAAACCAGAATGTGATCCTCATAAAGACATGACTTCAAAAAAACAAAAACAAAAACAAAAACAGAAACAAAACAAAACAAAACAAAACAAAACAAAACAAAAAACTCCAAAAAAAGGCCGGGCATGGTGGCGCACGCCTTTAATCCCAGCACTTGGGAGGCAGAGGCAGGTGGATCTCTGTGAGTTCGAGGCCAGCCTAGTCTACAGAGTGAGTCCAGGACAGCCAAGGTTACACAGAGAGACCCTGTCTCAAAAAAAAAAAAAAAAAAAAAAGACATGACTTTTCTTTTATGTGTCTAGTGTGTTCTGAGTGGTTGCCATGACATATACAGCTTTCATATTTGCTGAATGTCAGAATGACTGCCAGAGGTCAGGGGTGGGGGGGCATAGGGCTTTAATCCCAGCACTTGGCAAGGCAGAGGCAGGCGGGTCTCTGTGACAGACCCTGTCTCCCTTATGCCTAAAAAGAACAAATATTAGGGATGTCAGTCTCTGGTGCTCACTGTCCACTTCTCTGGGGCCGTTTTCCTCAACCACTTAGAAGAAGTTGCAAATTCTCACAAGTTCTAGACCATACCAGCAGAATTGACTTCACTTTCATATGTCTTTATGCAAAGACATCCGTACTGTGACTGCAAACATCAAGATTTCCTGACCTCTAAGCAGCTTGGAGGACTGTCTACTCCTACATCAATTTGATTTTAATCTACCCACTTTTAGCACCTCAGCAGTAATGTAAACTCTCATTCCTACAAATGGAAGAGCCCATCTTAGTCCATTTGTGATGCTATAACAAACTACCAACAACCAAGAGATTAATAAAGAACAGAAATCCATTTCTGTGTTCTTAGAGACTAGAATTCTGCCATCAGGGCATTGACATGCTTGGGTCTTCTGGATTGCATGTGCCTAACTTCTGTCAATGTCTTCACATGGCAAGTTTTTTTGGGGGGGGTGGGGGGGGGATCGATCTCTCATGCGGGCACTGATCATAGCCACGAGCCTCTGCACTCATGACCTAACTGCTCCCAAAGGCTCCTCCTATTTGGTATATTGCATTGGGCATTAAGAGTTCAGCATAAGAGTTTTTAGAGCATGCAGTCATTGAGGTCACAACAGTGGCCACAGCAAAGCTGGCGATCCCCATAAAATGTGTTTGTTTCCTGTGTTTAATGTCTTCCACAGATCCGTATTCATGTATTCTGTCAAGCAGCTACAGAGTGGGACAGCTGGCTGTCACTCAGCTTGGCGTAGCAAATAGATGTTTTTGAAAATATACAATCTTTGAAGAATTTTGTTCTTTAGACAACTTTGGCTTTGAAAACTCTGTATATCTTAAAAAGCGGTTTCACAATGTCAGGGTTTTCTGTGATTGATAGTCACTGCACACTGAGCTCACGGAGACATTAAAAAACGTGGCCTGGGAGAAGAAAAAAAAAGGGCTTTACAATATTGGACCCTGCAGCAGTTAGTAATCTGCTCTTGGCTTTTCTTTCCCTTCTGAAAGGTCTGTGCTTTATTGCATTCC
This sequence comes from Acomys minous, assembly GCF_964271855.1. Classification (NCBI taxonomy): domain Eukaryota; kingdom Metazoa; phylum Chordata; class Mammalia; order Rodentia; family Muridae; genus Acomys; species Acomys minous. The sequence continues at coordinate 37,071,732 of NC_140496.1, forward strand.
AGATATGGACGTACGAATCAAAATACATTTTTTTCCCGTCGTGCTTGGCAGAATCTTATTTCTCAGCATAGGCAGAATTATTGGATAAGTACTATAATTCTATCTTTTTTGTTTGAATTTGGAAACAGCAAACATTGCTAATAATTAGGGATCTCAGGGAGGGCACTGGTGTCAACATCAGTGTCATTTATACTTGAGAAAGGGAAGCAGTAGCTCCATGTCAGAGAAAGGTGGCAGGAAGGAAGGGCTGTGTGATATGGAGAAGCAATGAGGTGAAACAGGAATCATTTTAGGAAGCAAAAGAGGTATTTTTTTCCTGTGTGTGTGTGGAAGGAATGTATTTTTCCATAACTGAGGGTCCTTGTGAACAAGTTATACAGTGATAGCAGCTTTAAAAAAAACACACCAAGAAATATAATAGCACACCACTGGGGTTTAGTAATCATATTTTTTTGCTCAGTAACTGCCTAGGTTCAGTATTCATAATGACAGGGTAGCTGTCCTTGACTGGTTCTTTCAGGAACCCAGGCTCCTTCTACCTTGTGTCTCTAACATTCCCTAAAGAGAGAATTATAAATTGGGAGTAGGGCATATTAGATAATAAAAGTATTTTATTCTTTATCTTGTCTCTGTCACATGTACTTGACATTGTCATTATACTATGAAAACAATCCAGCCAGTGTATGAATTAAAAGTATGGCTGTGTTCAAATAAAACATTATTTACAAAGAGAAGTGGCAGTCTGCATTTGGCCCTTGATGTGTGATCTACAGATCCACTTACCTTAAGGACTGGTCACACTCTTCTGCATTCTGGAGAGAAATAGATGGAACATGAAGACCAGCTATGGACAATGTCTAGGGGCTATGTCTGGGAGTAAAAACTCCTTGTTTTCTAAACCCTAAATGGAAATCAATCATGAGTTGGTACTCAACTTCTATGGAGGCCAGGAGATGTAGTCTCCTGGTGTGCCCAGGATGAAGGGAGACACATTGTTGTACACCTGTCGGTCCTACCACACTGAGCACAACAAACATGAACAAACTGAAGGTTCATCCCCAAAGTATCCTACTATATTTGAACATGCAGAGCTTAAAAACCATGATTTTTGCTGGGGGTGGCAGCACTCAGGAGGCAGAAACCGGTGGATCTTTGGATTCAAAGCCAGCCTGGTCTGCATATTGAGTTCCAGAGTAGACAGGACTACACAGAGAAGCCCTGTTTCAAAACAACAACAACAACAACAACAACAACAACAACAACAACAACACAAAACAAAAACAAAAAATCAAAAGCATGACTTTGTAGTCAGGCAGCTTGACTCCTAGCTGGCCACTTTCTAACTATGCATAACTTAGATAATTTGTTTAACTGTTTTTGCTTCAATTTCTTTCTGGAAAATGAAGGTGAATTTCTCTATGGGTTGCTGTAAATGCCAAATAAAGGAAACTGTGGTGAAAAGCATCTTCATAAATGTCTGATTAATGTAACTTACTGTTATTCTCTGGGTACTTTCTTTCTTGATGTGATACACTGTAATGCTTCACTGTTGGGTTTAAGACTTTGCCCCACTCTCTGTGAGCTTGGATAAGTTAGTTAAGCTCTCTGTGTCTCAGTTTCTTCATTTATGATACTTGTGATGGTTCGGTGATTTAACACATATGGGGCTAGAGGTGTTTCACTTTGGTAACTTATAACTTAGCTCAATAAGTGGTAATGTGGTGTGTGCAATTATTATTTTTGTTACACTGATTTTTAGTGTCTAAGGCAGATCATAATCCAAGCTACCTAATAGTACCTGTACATTAAGTCATTCACCAAATAGTGGGTGTCTCGTGGAGGCCAAGTTCTGTGAAGACTTTAAGTAGTGACAATGTCGGGTAGCCTGGCTTTTATCGGGCTTATACTAAATTTCATAACAGGAGCGTGGTGTTTTTTTTTTTTATCAGTTTCCACACTGAGCCCTTTTACCATGCCATTTAATTTTATTACTTGCAGAAACACCCTGAATTAGACTTTATTGTCACTATTTTACAGACAAAGTAACAGATTTAGAGAACTTAAGTAATTTGCGCAAGGTCACAGAGCCGATAAATGGCCGAGGTGATATTTGAAACGGTGTCCCTGTTAGACGCCAGTGCTGTTAACAGCTGTGCTGCCATGTCAGATCTGACCACATAAAAAGACGTGCTAAGCAAAATGTACACTGTTTAGTGGGAATGGAGGTTGGAGATGGCGGGGAAGGAGGGGGATGTGATGGTGAGGGTGGCCTCTCGCCTCTTTGGGAATTCAGTTCCATCTCTGGACCATTTATGACAGCAAATGCCCTCTCTACTTGGATGACTTCAAACATCCCCCAGGATTAGGAACATGTAATCTTATCAACCAGGTTTGCTTTCCATCTGCAAGAGCACTGGGCTTTTCAATTTAACCACTAGCTTAAAAAAAAATGGGGGGAAAAAAATAACACAAAGAAATCTACTGTCTCTAACCTTCTTTAAAATGATGAATGCCTTTTAAAGGCAAATCCATCATTGGTCACTTGAGGGAGGAAATGTCAAGGAAAGTTATGGTTTGTTAGCTTTTACTTCTTGACATTATACAAGAAAGTAATTGAAGTACAACAAATGCCATGTTGTTTTACCTCATCTATTTATGTAGCCAGCTGACAAGATGAATATATATGTAACTGCAGATCTGGAAAAAAAGTGACAGAGACTCTGTGACTCATTCCATTGTCTTATCAGTGCTGATCAAATGTGTTTCCCCCTCAGCAGGACATGTGCCACGGATTGGTATTCTCCAATGCAGATTGCTAGATATTGAACAATTGAACTAATTTTAAACTCTTCGGGCCCATTAGTCTCTTATCTCCAGTTCTTAGAGCTTGAACATGATGTATAATAAAGGGTGCACAAACAATCCAATAAACAGTTATTTACCCAGACCTCTCTCTATATTAAGATACTCTGGCAAACAGGGATGCAATTAACCCCAGTCTGTGGTAAGTCCAATGCAGTCTGGACTCAACGTTACTATTATTTCATCGATGAAAAGGAAAAACAAGTGGGTCTGTTAAGCAAATCAGCAAGGTGTATCTTTCTCTGTATTGTGCTGTGCTCCAGAAACCCTACATGTAAATTATATTTTAAATTCACAAAGTGAGCTTGCCATTCAAAGAATTTTATAATAGCATTTTCAGAGCACATGTAACCATTGACAAATAAGGATTTAAAAAAAAAGTTGACTGTTTATAAGGTGAATGGCCATTTTGTTGAAGGATATTGTGTGGCTCATACTATGAAAAATCCCAAGGCTTGTTTCTATGACATCTGCGATCTCTTTGTGCTTGGGTAGTCTGGTTGTCAAGCAACTTAATAGAAGAGACATGTGAAATTCTTATTTTTCTCCTCTGAAAGGTGTGAGCTACAAAACAAAGGCACCAAGCTGCTATTGCGCAGCAAAGATCTCTCCAGGTCTCAACATAGATTGCTGGGGGAAAGAAAGAGGTACAGATCTGTATTTAATAGGGAGAGGCAGGGCAAGCTTTCTGTGTGCCTTAACCTTTTTATTTCCCTAAATTTACCTCAGAGATTCAGCTAGGGCTCCAAGTGAGCCTGTCCAGGGGTCTGATCTTAAGAATCACAAGACCAAGTCTGTGGGACGCAGGGAATGGAATTAGTCTGTATTTTGGTTACTACTCTTTATGGTCCCTTTGTTGAACTAGGTCTCTTTGCAGATGTGCTTTTCTACATATAGGTGGGTTGACAGATCTGATGCCAGAGAGCCTCAGTTATATGACTGCCATTTACATGTCAGTACCTGCTAGTAAAGAATTTGGCCTTGACTGAAGAGATGCCTGGCTTTGCTTTCCTTCTGGGAGGTAATTTGTGTTAAACCAGATAGAAGTGTCTTTGTTTTAAGTGGGTTCTGGCCACATTGAGTCTTAGGCTGGGGTCAAGCATACTGAATAGACACATCAGCAAGGGTCACCCATGATTGATTTTATAGCTAAAGTTTGGGTCATGTGGTATCAGTTGACTCGAGGCTGAGTTCAACAACTTGGGCAATCAGTCAATCAATCCATCACGTTTCTGTAATAAGGGCGCAATGAATTGGGGCTAGAGCAGCAGTCTTTTCTGCATATTGATTCCAGAGCAAAGGACAATGGGAGCTTTGTACTCTCTGGGTCTTTGCCCTATGCATCTCTTCCTCTGGCTGATTTATTTATGATCCTTTAGTAACTGAAGCCAAAATAATATTTTCCAGTGAGTTCTGCATATCCTTTGGGAGAATTACTGAAACAAGTATAGGTGAGAATCTCCATAAATTTGTAGCTGATGTCAGAAGTGAAGGATGTCTTCAGATCTATTATTTCAAATCACAGTAATTTGGCTACTTTTGTACTGTAACTGAGAGAGGCCTACATGCATGCAGACATGTCCAGTTGTACATAGCGGTGAGAGCAGACCTTAAAACTCCAAGACAAGCTGGGCATGGTGGTGCATGCCTGTAATCCCAGTACTCGGGAGCCAGAGTGAAGCAGATCTCTGTGAGTTCGAGGCAAGCCTGGTCTATGAAGTCCAGGATAGTCAAGGTTACACAGAGAAACCCTGTCTTGAAAACAACAACCACCACCACCACCACCACCACCAACCAAGCCCCTTAATATCCCCCAAAATATCCACTACAAGACAAAAAATTTCCCTTGGAGGTACTTATAGAATGATCCAATTAGATGAGATTATAAAAATAACATTAGCTATAATCCCAGCACTTGGGAGGCAGAGGCAGGTGGATCACTGTGAGTTCGAGGCCAGCCTGGTCTACAAAGCGGGTCCAGGACAGCCAAGGCTACACAGAGAAACTCTGTCTCAAAAAACCAAAATAATAATAATAATAATAACAACAATAATAATAATAATAACAACAATAATAATAACAACAACAACATTAGATAGACCACTTTTTAATGAAATCCTTTGGATTATCACATTCTGAATTATTTTGAAAAATTTCTATGGATTACAAACACAAATACATTAAAAATCTGTAAAGGGAACTTAAATAGTGAATTAGTAGGTAGGGTATGTGGCAAATCAAGGGACATATGCTTGTATAAAGGCACTTGGGGCTAATAGCATCATAAAATATATCTGTATATGCAATTACCCATTTGCCTTCACTCTATAACTTGAGCTAAAGGCTCCATCTGTTAATGATCTGGAAAATGTACTTAAGACCACCCAGCCTTTTCTCATATCTCTTTTAATGTCCGGTTCTGTTTGGATCTGTTCATTTTAATTGAAATTTATTTTAAATTTATTGGGTTAAAATTATTCATAATGATCTCTTATGATCGTTTCAATGTAGGATCTGTAGTAATGCCTCATTTAAAATGTCTGACTATTTATGTCTTTTCTGTATTTTTCTCGGAGCTTTATTTTGGGATTATTATTATTATTTCTTCTAACTTCTCCTAGAATAATTTTTAAAATTATTTATTTATTTATTTATTCTTATATTTTTATTTTATGTGCACTGTTTTGTCTGCATGCATTTTTTTATAAGGGTGTCAGATCCTCTGGAACTGGAGCTACAGACAATTGTAAGCTGCCATGTGGTTGCTGGGAATTGAACTCGGGTCCTCTGGAAGAGCAGCCAGTGCTCTTAACCAAATAGCCATCTCTCAGCCCCACTAGAATCAATTTTGTCTTTGTTTTCTTTACTGATGATTTGTATTTTGTTAATTTCTATCTGTATATACAATTATAGTAAGTCCTTAAAATTGAAAGTATAGTTATTATACGTAGATTGGTGGGCACAGGAGTTTATAAGGAAAGTGATTGAGGAGCTCTTGGCCAAAGAGTCCCGATTTTAATTAGACATGAATGATTTGAAATTTTTTTGGTCTGTGGCTTATTTAGCAGCTTCCAGACCAACATGTGGTTTAGGTGGGCATCCTAAATATTCCTTTCAGATCAGTGGCAGGACTGACGTTTACATGCTGTCTTGTGGCTTTTAGGAAGGCTGTTTAGGCTGTGAGTGCAGGAACGGAGACCACGTTACTTAATAAATCTGCTATTCTCTCTAGGATGGGTTGTTTCCCCACCATGAAGCCCAGTGCCCAGTGCCCATGCCTGTGTTCCAGCTCCAAAGAGGAAGAACATCTGTTGCAAATAACTTATCAGTATGGCCTAGGGTGCAAATAACAGACACAGTGAGATTATAGTGTATTTTAAAGCTGTAACCACTACACTAGGCAGAATCTAAACTACTCTAGACCTTTGGCCTCAAAACCTACATATATACCAATAACTTGCCAATCTGATGGCTCCTGGGTGGCTTTTTTTCCTCACCTGTCAACCGTCCAGCTAGCAACTCTTCCTCTTGGAACCTCCTCTTGGAAGCTCCGCCTTCCTCTTTCTGTCCTTCTGCTTAGCTGATTGGCCAAACAGCGCTTTATTGACAAAGGCTACATCCACTCAAGGCATTCCTCCACAAGCATTCCTTCTCCAGTGGATCCCTACAGCACTTTGGCCGGATGAGTCATGCCCTGAACTCTACCTTCAGGGATGGAGAGGGAGTCTGTGGGAACCCATGTTAAATTCTGCCGTGTCAGAAATCCTGTGCTTAGGCTGCATGTTGTGACCTTCGAGTTGCTCACCTTTACCTCACCACGAGGTCTTGTGTTCTAGGCTATCCTTGGACTATTTACCTTTGAAAGAAGTAGAGAAGTCTCAACTTGGAACCACCCAGAGGATCTAAGAAGTTCTTACAAGAACTAGGAACAAGAACTAGGAAGTTCTACAGGGAGTGATTTAGGCTATTGCATTCTTGCCCGGGGGCTAGGGTGAGTGAGATAAGAATAGATCCTATTGACCTTGCCCTATATATGTTCCTGCTAGTCGGCAATAAAGTGAATCTTGATCAGAAATCTCCTGACTTGATTCGTTATTTCTCGCATCTCTGTATCCTACTTTCAATCCGCACTCCCTCTTTCAGGTGAACCCTGATTTGATTTTTTTCCCGTGGGCTGGGACCCGACAGAAGTCTTTTGTTTGTTTATTTGTTTTTTTTTTTTTTTTTTTTTTTGTCTTTTTTCACCCAGAATTGAGGTCCAAACCCAGGGCCTTGCACTTGCTAGGCAAAGGGGAGTCTTTTAAGTACAAGTCAAACTTTATATTAGAGGCCAGATCCACACAAAGGAGTTATCTGAGAATGGGGAAGGCAAATGCATCCTGAGAAGGCAAATTCTTCAAATAGCCATAAATTATTTTGTCACTTTTGTTTTTCTTTGCAGCAAGGTCTCACTGAGTTGTCCGTGCTAGTCTGGAAATCATGCTGTACCTCAGACTGGTTTAAACTCCACTTTTCGTGCCTTAGCTTTCCAAGAGCTGAGATTATAAATGTAAATACCTTCATGCCTGGTCTCAAGCTCTTTAAAGGTAGACCAGAAATCAGTGTTGTAATATGCAAATGAAGGGTTCTCCAAAAGGATGAATGCTTGGTCCCCTGCTGGTGATGCTATTTGAAAGGGTCCAGAAGTGTTAGGATATAGATATCAACAGAGGATGTTTGGAGATACTTTATCTCTCTCTTACTTTGTACTTCCTGTCCACCCAGAATTAAAGACCAGCCTCCAATGCATACTCTTTACCTCTGTGATGCTCTCTCTGCTCACAAACTGGGAGCCACGACAGTGCTTCCTCCCTCAAGCTGTTCTCTCAAGTACTTTTGTTGTAGTGATGAGGAAAGTCACTTTTACAGCCCAGCATGCTTTTCTGGAATGGGCAAGAGCAAGCATTCTAGGCTTTGGAGGCCACATGTGTCTGTGTCCTTTTTTCCCCTTCAAACCTTCTGTAACTTCTAAAAGATAGGGAAATATTTTTTTGCTTACCGGGTGACAGTTGGAGCTGGTCCATGGACCTAGATTGCTGAGCCATGAATTAAACTGATTCCCTTTTTCTGGTCCTAGTGTTGTGTTTTATCTTCCAAATACTCTGGGAGACACAGCACTGATTTAGAAGCCTATGAGAGCAGAGGCCATGCATTTCCTCTTTCCCCTTGCCACCCCCCCCCCCACCCCCACTTCCTGTGTTCCTCTACTTCCCTCCCCTCCCCCTCTTTATGAGGTTTATTATTTCCCAGGTCCCCCTTGACCACTCTGCATCCAATGACGAGAACAAGGTCTGATTGCTAAGTACTCAGTAAGCGATTATTGCACAGAGAAAGGCTATTTCTCAAAGCTTCATTGCCAAAGCTTCCATTTCCTTAGGTGTGGAAGAGAAAGAACTGCAATTACTTTCAGATGATGGCAGAAAGCAGGGTGGTAGAAGTAAGATCATGGAGGAATTAGTTCAGTCTCTGTCTTTGCTTTGTCGTTACTTTGTGATTTTGGGCAAGTGACATCTTTTTTTGCGTCCTTTCTAGTAGGATGGTTAGCATTTTCTTCAGCTCAAGATTACATGGCAGAAAGGAGACATCATGGACCAGCCTCAGGGACAGAGGTGAAGAGGACGCTGTGAATAACGTGGCTGGACTTTGGACAGGAATTTTCGGCTGGGAAGCAGGCTGAGTTGCTAAAGACCAAAGCTGACTTCCAAACACAGCTCTAATGGAAGGGGCCGGCCAGCTCGTTGTCTTCAACTGTCATTTAGAGAAGGCTCCTTTCTCCTGAAGGTAGGGAGCTTTCTAGTTCTTTTCGCGTAGGATGGTGTGTCATCATCTTTGTGTTAAGAACCGCCTTTTGTAAAACACATGGCAGACGTGTGCGAGAAGAGAAATTATCCTCTATGTAAACACTGTCCAGTAAATTAACCAAACGTCTACTGAGCATTTGCTAAATGTCAGATGCTTGGTTATTCACCTCAGAGATGGAGAACAGATGGCTCCCTCCCTCAGGGAGGTTTAATCTGGAGATTTCAATGGAGAATCATTTAAAACTAACCAGGAAAACTGAAACACCTCTGTTTAAAATGAAGGAATCTTAATGCAAAAAAAAAAAAAAAAAAAAAAAAAAAAAAAAAAAAAAAGAAAGAAAAGAAAAATGGCTACACAGACAATAATGTTATTGACAAGTTAAGTTAAAAGGTGAAGATGAAGTGATCCAGGAGATGGTGTGGACCAATTACTATGATGTCTTTTTAGATAGAGAAGGCCCCTAGGAAACGTTGGCTGTGTCGAAATTTACATGGAAAATGGTGAAAAGAGGCTTGAAGGGCTCAGTGTGAGGCCATATCTAGTACCAGGTGATTTTTGTGCCATGGCCAGGTGTGGGATTCATCAGTAAGGAAACACATGATGAGAGGGATAGTGACATTACTGTCAAGTGTGGTCAGTGGTGGCTTCTTGCCAGGCCAGGGCCAAGTTCAGGCAGCAGCATCATAACACAATGGGTCTGCCTGCAGAGAGTTGTCCTGATGACTGCTAAAGTGAAGAGCTGATTCCCAAACAGATGGCAGCCAATAAAGACTGCAATCAAAAGATGCTAAGGGGGGGGGGGGACTGACAGCCATTGACTGCCATGGAAAGGGACAATTCTTTGCCCATTTTTTTTTTTTTTGCCAGAGGTGAACAAATCTTCAAGTAGGAAGTGAGAACTGGTTTTATCCAGTTCCAGGGAAGGAATGTCCTTGTAGCCAAACACACCAATGGTGATTCCTTCAGGCTTCATTCACAAGTCTCCTCAAGGAGACTCAACCATCAGCTGGAGTAAATAGATGGTGAGTGGTAGGAGGGGGATGGGCCAGTACTCAGGGACTGTCGGACAAAGGATGTTAGCTGACAGCATCATCATGACCCTCTGTTAATGGGAGGGGACTAGGTAATAAGTTCTGGCCATGGTCCAACTCACAGTGGCTTCATGATGTGTGTGCAATGCACCCAGTGGTCATGTCTGAGGAGGCCCTCTCTCTCTCTCTCTCTCTCTCTCTCTCTCTCTCTCTCTCTCTCTCTCTCATTTTCTTCTGAGACAGGGTCTCATTATGTAGCTTTGGCTGTCCTGTAGGTCACTATGTAGACCAGGCTGGCGAGGACTAAACCCTCTACCGTGGCTGGCCTGGCTCTGAGGTTCTTAAGTGTATAACGGGCTGACCAGTCTTCATGGCTTAGCTTGACATGTTGCTTGTCTTGAATTGCCACAGTGGGGAAACGCAAATGAAAACTGACCCTGCCCCCCCCCCCCCCCCCCCCGCCAGCCCTTACCCCCAACTGCCTCCAGAATCTTCAGCTTGGTAAAGATAGCAAGTTAAGGAGAACACGTCCCAGGATGGAAGGAAATGCCAGCTTGCAAAAGCAAAGTACACGGAGGTGGTGGCCCTAGTTATAGTGTCAATATCACTCCATTTTGATAAACGTAGAACTCAGACTCCTGAAAACTCAGATCGGGTTTGGCGAATGACAATGGAGCTCTCTAAGCTCAATCACGCAGCTTCTGCAATGGCAGCTACTATACCAGGTGTGGCAACTTTGCTAGAACAGATGAACAATTAAGGACACTAATCTGCTTCCTGAAAAACCAAACCTGTGAAAATAAAGACGTTTTCCTTCAGCACAGTTGAGCACCCCCATATATATGTGTGTGTATATATATGTGCTAATGAGGATGAATAAGAAACCTTGTAAAACAAACAGAAAGCAGTAAGTTCTGTTCTAGAAAGTTCCATCCTAGAAAGGTCAATGGCTTTTTCTGTCCATACACATACCTAACCATAATCCCTGGTGAATATCGGCAGTGGCACATTTTATGCCACGTGACCCAATTCCTTTTGCCAGGCTGGTTGCACCAGAGAAGAGTGTCTGATGCCAGAGTAATCAAACTCATGGGAGACCAAGGGATAAGCCATCTGGGTGATCTGCTGTGGCGAGCCAGATCTCATTCTTCACTTGGGAGCCTGATGCTGAGCTGGTTGCCTGTCGTGCACAGGGGAGACAGTGTGAGGATGTCATCAGCCTGTGGAAGAAGAAGATGTGCTGGACACTTTGAAAGACGGAAGGGAACTCTTGATTTTTCCTGGTTGCCCAGTTCAGATATCTGGGGAGTCTCTGGGCTTTGGTTCTTACGTTTGGGATCCACGAGACCCCCCCTCATTCTGAGAATATCCCTTGGTTGAGTTAGAGTGTGTGGATCGCTTTGCTTTGTAGCCAAAGCAGCCTGCCTCGCTAGCATCGGAGCCTGAGAGGTGTCACTTCTTGTCTGACTACCACTAACTTTCTTTCCAGTGCCATTGGATGTGTTCTATGTATTCTTCCCATCTTTCTGCTTGGGCCCTGAGTCAGTATTTTGTGTATTTTGGGGGAAGGTTAACCATACTACTACTAATATTATGAATAATAATATTTCATATGAACTCAACTCTTCCTGTGTGCCAGACGCAGTACTGGGCACTCTACCTATGCTATGCTCAGCAGTAAGGGGGTCCTCTGTGACTTGCTATTGTAGCCATCGCTGTCCATGTGACCTTGCCTTTCTTGCCACACACACAGCTGGTGGGGGACAGAGGTGTCTACTCTTGGGGTAGTGTCTTAGTCTTCTTGTCAGTAAAAGTGGTTCATACTCATTCGTGAAAAATTGGAAACATTTAGAAGCAGAACTACGAAAAAAAGAACAATTACTTTCTCTGATACAGATACATTGTTAATACTCCTCTCTCTCTCTCTCTCTCTCTCTCTCTCTCTCTCTCTCTCTCTCTCTTTCCTGACCTTTTCCATACTCACAACCTCCCAGGTACATATGTTTAACAGTTCAAGTCCAGAACCATATGAAACAGAGCGTAGGGTATTTGCCTCCAACATAATTTTTAAAGAGCCTTTGTGTGACAAGTGTCACTGCTCAGGTGTTATATAAGCAGTGGATCACAGCATTCTGGGAGTGTGTATCCTGACAGTGTGAGACTATGAACACTCACTCTTTCCAGGGTCCTGAACTGCTGGGTTTCTTCCTGGAGCAACAGGGAGGGCTGTTTGGTCTCTGGAGGATGCTATACTTCCAAATTTATTTTGAGAAGAAATTGTTGCATCTTCTTTACAGTCTCTTTCTTCTGATTCGTTCATCTTTGCCTGTTTTAGAAGCCCTTCAGGGTGTGGTAATCAGTGCTTTGGTGCCAGCCTGCGCAGGGTCTTGTGTTCTCGGATCACCTGGCAATGCCCTGTCTCTTCCAGACCGGATTCTGGCTTTTAAATTCTCAGCACAACACTAGTAGCTACCAGGAGATGGCGCTGTCAGCAAGAGCATCTGCTGGGCGTGAGTTAACACAAACCCTTGAAAGCTTTAAATATTTATCCACAAAAGTCAATAAAGCCGGTCATCAACTCTAACGCTTGGAATTTGGGCAGCCCAGGAGAATATTATAATATCTTGCCCGAAGTTCCACAATCCCTTTCCACATGGCCTGTTGGTGGATCAGACTCCTATTTGTTTCTTGTCAGTAGGAAGCATTTCCAGAGAGCAGGCGAGGAATCTTTCTACAAAATCTCATTAGGGAATGTAGGGATCAAGTGTCTCACCTGATTGAGAAGTCTTCAAGTTTAGAAAGCAGGCCTGATCTTTTAACATTTCTTCAGCATCCAGTAAGGGTCTGATGGGCAAGAAGCACTCTGTGAACAAATGAATTCAGGGTGTGGTGGTGGTGGTGGTGGTGGTGGTGGTGTGTGTGTGTGTGTGGGTGTGTGTGTGTGTGTGTGTATGTGTGGTGTGTGGTCTGTGTGTATGTGTGGTGTGTGTGTGTGTGTGTGTGTGTGTATGTGTGATGTGTGGTGTATGTGTGGTGTGTGGTGTGTGTGTATGTGGTGTGTGTGTGTGTGTGTGTGTGTGTGTGTGTGTGTGTGTGTATACAGGTGCTTGTGCACCTGTGTGGTGCCCCTCCAAAGGGAAGTCTGAGCCAACACGAGGTTCCGGGGTCAGTGTTCTTATTGGGCCTCGGGTAATCTCCAGCATGCATCACCTACGTTTGTAGCCCATCACTGGTGACACGGAGGCAGGAGTTGGAAATGGGTGTGGCTACATGCACCTCTGAACCAAACAAGACTGAGCACAGCGATACAGAGCCAGAAGCCTCCTCTCTGCTAGCGAAGGCATGCGGCTTGGTTTCCATGTTCTTGTTCTCTCCCCACTGACTGCGTCTCTCTCAGTGCTGGTATTTGAGAGTGAGCGATACAGATAGACACAGCTTGGCCCTCAAGCTACGATCAATGAGGCCCCAGTGATAACAGCACAGACGAACCAGAGCCCCGGGAAACTCTTGCAGTATCCTCGTTAATTGAAGTAATTAAATCAGCAGGAAGCCATCTGAACAATTATCACACTACAAGGAAAAACTCGTTTTTGAGCCTTAGTATAAACATCCAAATAAATAGCTATTAGTTTATATTTGTAAATACCATCAGCCTATCAGGAAATTTGCTAATAGATTTTTAATTAAGGGGAAAGGCACAGTTTTAGTAGAGCTGTACTGTCTTCTCTTCGGATCCGCTTGCTGGCTTGAGTGTCGTGTCTCGGACTCACTCAGAGAACTGGCTTGGTCTCTCTGGCTCAAGGGAGCGCACAGTGTTTTGGTGCCACCGTCTGGGTTGCTCCACCAGGATTTGCTTCCCTGAAATCACTTTTGTTGGCAGAGCTGGAGGAAGCCGAGGGCCCATTGCTGTAGGGGAACCAAGAAAGAAGGGCAACGGTGGGACATTGGCTCCCTGCATCAGAGCAGTGTGCGCAGGCACACATGTGGGCTTCACCCCTTGGAAGCTGATGATAATTTTTTCAAAGGAGAATTGATAACTGACTTTAAAAAAAAAAGAATTTTTATCTTTTTTATTTTCAAGCTCTTTCCAAACACAGTTACACAAACCCTGACTGAGACCACGTGGAGGTTACAACACAACCATACAATGGCAGCTGTGGCTAATGTCACCCAGCAAGCCAGTGGCAGGGTTAGGACTAGAACGCAGGGCCTCAGCTGTCTCTTATCTTGTTTGAACTCGATACTTCCTGATCTACTATGAGATTTGGTTTATGTGACAGTGCCTTATTACGTAGCCTAGGCTAACCTCAAGCTAACCTGCCTCAGCTTCTCGAGTGTTGAGATTACAGCCATGTGTATGATGCCTGGCTTCCTTTTCTGCTTTTAGTGACTTTATATGCAAGACATTTCCCAAGAGGAGGGAAAAGCCATTTGTGTGCATATAGCTTTACGTCCAAATTCAGGGCTTTGAAAATCCCCCTGGAAGTCAGCAATGGAACCTCCAGAGCTGTAAATAAACCCAACATAAGAGCGCGGGCCTTTTACTCAGCCACAGACGTCCTCCATCAGCCAAGACTGTGATTCCGTACAAGAACTAAAGAGGCAGTCATTTTGGGTCAAAGGCGAGAGTCCCTTGTCATGGCCTCCCTTCCGATATGCTCTTTGTAGGTGATTTGGGGGACAGGACATCCTCATGAAAATGACAATGAGGCATTGTCCTCTTTGAGTTCTGCTGAAAAGCTGTGTTAGCTTGCCACTTAGTCTTAGTACATCAGTCATCTTGGAAGCAGGCAGCCTCGTACACTCTCTCACTCTTCTCCAATTCCAGGCCCATGCTGGGGGGTTTCTCTTGGACTTGGCGTTCACTTTCTTTTATGGGCACACTCACGTTCCCACCTTCCCCGAAACATCAGAGTAATGTAATAAAGTTCTTACTTGACACACTGAGTGTTCTGTAATATGCTAACATTTCTATATCATGTTAGTCCCGCATTAAGCTAATATGACACTAATTCAAGATGACAGGGAAAATGACTAATACAATAAGACCTTCAACTGGTTCCCTGGGGCTGCCGCACGTGTCTGATTTAATTCACCTGAAACTTCACATGGACGGGCAGTGCTCAGGTGCGGTGGATGCTCCCAAGTGGAAGTCCCTGGGAAAAAAGAAAAAACAAACGCAACAGATATTTCCCACCTGTATTTTCCTACCCTCCTCCATGTCCCCACAGCTCAGCTCCTAGGGGTCCCCACAGCTCACCTCCTAGGGTGCAGAATACTTCCTGACTACATTAAGCTTTGGAGCTAGGGGTACGGGCCGAGGGCCAAGCTCTGTCAGTTATTGATGCTGGGCAAGTTACTTAACTTTTCTGAGCTTCGGTTTCCTGTAAGAAACACTACATAACCTTACGGGGCAACGGGGAGGGTGGGATGCAGTGATGCGCATGTAGGAAGTTATCCAGGGCAGGATGGTGATGTGCTGATGATGGCAACATTTTCACTGGACCCAGAAAAGGAATCTTTGAAAATTCTTGGGGCTCCAGATACTCTCAAAATGAAATGGTAGGTATAACCATTTTTTTTTTGGTTATGGGTTTATTTCATTGATGACAATGTCCCCAAAGCTCATTTATATTGCAGCATATGCCTGTTTCTTTCCTTTTTAGGGGTGAATAATACTCTATTGCTTATGCTACGAATGCTCTTCCATTCATATATTGATAGGCACTTGGGTTGCTTCCATCTTTTGGCTATTGTGAGTTGGTGTACAGATATTTCTTTGGGAGCCTAGTTTCAATGCATTTGGCTATATACCCGGAAGTGGGATTTCTGGGTTGTACAGTGATTCTGTTTTTGATAGTTGAGGAAATGCCATTCTGTCTTCTACAGCTGTAGTAACATTTTGCATTTCTACCATTAGTACACCAGCTTTCTAATGTTATTCTATTCTGTTCAATTGATTTTATTTTGTTTTTCGTTATGTGTATATGCATGTGCCCGTGTACGGGTTTGTGCATGTGAGCGCGATGCCCATAGAGTACAGAAAAGGTCATCAGATCCCCTAGAGCTGGAATTACAGGGTGACGTGGGTGCTAGGAACCCACCTCAGGTCCTCCGAAAGAGCAGCGAGTGCTTTTAGCCTTCTTCCTAGTCCTTAATTTTGTCACATTCTTACCGGTACTTGATATTTGGTTTCCTGCTTCTTATCATTGCGATATACATGGGAGTGAGACAATAGGGGCTTTTGATTTACATCCTAATGAAGAGCTTGCCATTGCCATTGGCTTGTTGGACACTTGTGTGCCACCATCTTTTGTAGTATCTCTAAGTCCCTTGACCATTTTCTGTCTCTTCTTCCCCCCTCCCCCCCCCCGCCCCCCCCCCCACACCTCCCTCCCCATGGCTAGAACTCAAGGCCGGTGCTTGCTGGCCAAGCACTGTACAGCTGAGCCCCTTACCCCACTCCCTGTTTGTTTGTTGTATTATTGAGGTGTAGGAGGCATTGCTACGTCCCCAGAGTTCACCTTTTGTCAGATACGTGTTTTGCCGATGTTTTCTCTCATCCTGCAAAGCAGTTTTACCGCTGTGTCGATCTTATCATTTGGTGACATCAAAGTTTGTTGTAGGACAGTTGTTTTGTTGTTTGTTTGTTTTCTGTTATTCTGGTGTTTTATCCAGGAGATTCTTGCTGAATCCTGTGTCATAAAGTGTTTCTTTGGTTTTCTTCTGATAGTTTGATAATCTAGTTCTTACACTTAGGCTTCTGATAGGTTCTGTGTTCATTTCGGGACATGGCGTACAGTAGGTCCAATCTCACTTCTTCTGTGTGTGGGTGTCCAGGTTCAACATCAGTTGTTAAAAATGCTGCTTTTCACTCTGAACGGGCTTGACATTTTTCCCTTTTTTTTCCGCCCCTTCGTTCATTTGTTCCTTCCTTCCTTCCTTTCTTCCTTCTGTCCTTTCTTTCTTCCATCCTTTCCTTTCTCTCTCCCACCTTGCATCCTTCCTTTCTTCTCTTTTGGGAAAGTGTCTTACCAAACCACTCAAGCTGATCTTGAACTCACTGTATAGTCCTGGCTGTCCTTGAACCCTGGGTCCTTCTGCATCAGTCCTATCAGTTCTAGGATTATAGATAAGTATAGTACTTATGTGATGTCATATGTTAGGCATATATTATGTTGCAAATAAATGTGGCTTATTCATTTTTTGTGGCTCTGTAGATTGGAACTCAGGGCTTTGGGGTTGCTAGGCAAGTGCTCAGCTGCTGACATACACCCAAGTTTATTTCTGTTTTATTTCACTTGCCTGTTTGCTTATCTTCTAAAATGTACTATTTATTTATATATTCATTCATTCATTCATTCATTCATTGACACAGTCTCACTCCACAACCTATATTGTCCTTGGATCGGCTACA
Organism: Acomys minous; assembly: GCF_964271855.1. NCBI lineage: Eukaryota > Metazoa > Chordata > Mammalia > Rodentia > Muridae > Acomys > Acomys minous. Next base: position 37,088,883 of record NC_140496.1, read on the forward strand.
TAGTCCAGGCTGGCTTCAAACTTGTGAGCCTCCTGCCTCAGCCTTCTGAGTGCTCTGTTATTTGTACTACCAAGCCTGGATTGACCTAGCTTTCTTTCTTTCTTTCTTTCTTTCTTTCTTTCTTTCTTTCTTTCTTTCTTCCTTCCTTTCTCTCTCTCTCTCTCTCTCTCTCTCTCTCTCTCTCTCTCTCTCTCTCTCTTTCTTTCTGTCTTTTTCTTTCTTAAATTTTCTACCCCCTGGCATTTCTTTCTTCTTATAAGTTGTTTCATTTGGTATGAAAACTGGTGAGTTTCATGGTGAGATTTTCACCTTTACTTATCCCTTGCCCCCTCAGGCTAGTTTGATCACAGTTGTTCTATATATTTTTTTTAATACTGGAAAGAATAAACTTTGTTCTGCTTCTCTGAGATTGGATGGCTATTTGAGACACTTGGAGATTTTGTATGTAATTTGGAATTGGCTTTTCTATTTCTGCTACATCACCAAGATGTTACTGAGGATGCCATTAGAGATGCAAGCTGGCTTGGGCAGCATCAGCATCTTTAGAGATGAGGGTTGGTTTGGGCAGCCTTGGCATCTTAACCACAGTTGATCTTCTGAAGCTTCCTGAGTGCAAATGTCTTTTGATTTGTCTGTGATGGTTTCCCAGGTTTCAGTGTGTATCTCTCACCGGGTTCAGTTTACTTTAAGGCTCTTATTCTTTGGCATTACTGTAGGTGGAACTAGCTTCTTCATTTTCCTTTTTGTTTTCTCAAGGCCAGCTGATTTTTGTCATCTTCTTGAGCCATGTTTAGTTCTTCAAACTCAGCTGGCTGTGCAGTGCAACAGTATATGCTGTGACCCCAGTTCTAAATGTGCTTCCCAGAATCCACTGTCCTCGCTAATTTCCTGGGATGCCTTTCAGAGCTGTGTGGAGAAATAATGGCATTCAACACACACTGTTTGGCACATTTCCTTTTTTCTTGTAAACTTAGTCTATCTGGAGACAGCTCCATGTCAGTTCACCAGGGAACAGCCTTCCATATGAAGGCTGTCTGGCTGCAGTTGTCAATGACACTATATTTTCCTTAAGAAAAAATGGTTTCTATAATGACATTTAGATTGTTTCCAGTTTTTGCTATTAGAAAGAATTTGATGGCAGACATATATGTATGTTTATCTTTGAGCACATGTGCAGAATTTTTGGGCATGGTTCTAGAATGAAAACTTGGCTTGGCCAATGCTTTATGTGTGCAAATTTTTAGAAAATTGTATTTAGTTTTTTTTTTAAATCTACATACCTATTGGTAATATGTGAGCGTGGGAGTTCCTGGCACTTTGGTTTTTGCCAAAACCAATCAGACAGGTTAAAATCTTGTTGTGCCTAAAACACTACTTATTTCAGCACCAATGCACATATTGACTCATACAGACTATGGCAGCATAGACAAGAGTTGCACAGGCTGACAAGAAGCTGTTAATTAACATCATCAGAGAAAGAAAAACCCGTTTTCTCCAAAGGAGTGACAGGAGAATATCAGTCATGTTGCATGCCCAGGAGTAGTCGGCCAACTCAAAACAGACTCCATTTGTGGTGTGTGTGTGTGTGTGTGTGTGTGTGTGTGTGTGTGTGTGTGTCGGTGTGCACACACACGCATGCACTTTTTGTTTTGCTTTATTTTGAAGTTTTTTCTTAGTGGATTGTTGTGGTTTTGTTGTTGTTGTTGATGCTTGTTCTGATTGTGGGGTTTTTTTTGTGTGTGATTTTTTTTCTTTTGAGAAAGGGAACACACAAAGTTTGGTGGGTAGAATCTGGGAGGAGTTCACGGAGGGGAAGGAATACAGTCAAAATATATTGTATAAAACATTAAAAATGAAATAAAAATTTTTCATTGTGTGTGTTGCACATGAATGTGTATGCGTGTTTGCATGTGTATGTGCAGGCCAGAGGTAGCTCCCTTCCTCAGTTATAAAAGTCCCATCTAATATACTAAGACAGGGTCTCTTGCTTGAACCTTTGGCTCATCAATTCAGCCAGTTTAGGATTCCAGCTTGCTGTGGGGAAATCCCTTGTCTCTGACTCCCGAGCCCTGGGGCTACAGGAGGGCCACCATGCCTGGTTTTCTGAACTCTGGTCCACACGCGTGTGGCAAACACACGTGACCTTCTTTGGAAACAGTTTCACTGCATTGCTCAGGCTGGCTTTGAACTTCCTGTCTTTTTTTCCTCAGCCTCTGGAGTGCTGGGTATATGCCAGCGTACCCAGCATAGTGCTGTATCTTAAGTGGTTTCGATACATTTCCATAACTATGACTCATGTTCTGGGTATTTTTAATGATACATATGCATATGTTATAAATATCTCACCCTGTGAGCCATCCTATGCATTTCATGCCCGCTTGTTTATTGTGTGTGTTGTGTGGGTGTAATTGAACTTTTCTCATTACATAATTTACAAGAACATTTTTATATTAGACTAGATTTTGGTGTATGTGCCACATTCACCCTTTCCCACTGTTTTTGACTTTATAATAATAACAACATGTGAACATTTCACTATTTTGTAGCACCAAAGCCAAGGTTCTTCCTTTTTGATAACTTCACACATGTGTACAGTGTATTATGATTAAGTTCACCCCATTACCCTCTTTTATTTCCCCCCCCCCAATTCCTGTTAACTCCCTTCTTCTTCCTAGCCGACCTGCTCCCTCCTTCTGCGTCAGTCATTTTCCACGCAGGTCTTGTGTGTAGCCACAGCTGCCGTACGGTCACAACTGCAATGGCCATGCCAGAGCCAGAGGACAGTGTTTTATAACATTGCTCCCAAACACCTTGCTTTTATTAATGTTTTTGCCCCCTGTTCTGTGATGTCCCCCGGGGCTTGGGAGGGGTTGGTACAAGAGTCTTATTTGAGACTGTATACTTAGCAGGTGTGAGTCTCTGATTAACCGTTGCCCACTGCAGAAAGCAGCGTCTCTGACCAAACACGAGGGCAGCACTGGTCTGTATTAATGTACATCTGAGAAGGTAATTTAACTACATGTCCATTCAGTAAAACCATCAGTATTGCGCCCCCTCCACCAACCCCCACGAGGGCTGGGACCTTCCTAGCCGCAGCTTTTGGACAGCTTTACAACACCAGACCTAGATTTCCTCCCATGCAGTGGGCCTCAAGTCTGACCAGAAGGCAGTTGCGTCACTGTTATGCCGGTGGTCACATCCTGTGTGGCAGGTGATAATTTGAGTTCCCAGCTGGGTGGGACTGGGGATGAGGGTCTTCTCTCCAGCCATGGCACTTCCGGCACCATGGATGCTAGCAAGGAGGATGTTGCCTGCTGAGTTCCAGCTTCGGTGCTCTGCAGCCCACATCTAAACCATGTGGTTCCTTCAACAATAGGATCTTGGTTTTTACATCTTCTGGTTCTTAGATAAAAGCAGTGAAAATAGTCTGTATTGTTTTGGGAGCCTTTGGGGTTTCCCTGGCCAAGAATGCATGAGAGCTATCGCTCATCTGACAATGGATTTTCTAACAAACAAAAACAAACAAACAAACAAACAAACAAACTGTGGCTTCTGGGAGAAGCATTACCCGACTACATAAGACGCTTCTCTTCAAACGCTTTAAGTGCAGTTTCCAGTTAGTTTATGAAGTAGTGGGGTCTCGGGCTTTTTTCATGCATCCTTAGTTCTCGGTCAGCCCTCTATGCCATCACCTCTTTTTCTTCTTCCTTGGATCCCTAAAATGTTTTCCCTGTGGATTTTGGGTTTTATAGCATGCTGAGATGTGCTTTTTTTTTTTTTCTGTCCTGTTTTTTTTCCAAACCATGTGTTTCCTTACACTGTTTTTACTGCTTAAATCTCTGCTCTGATTACATGGGCCATTGAGTCAGCATTTACTCCGGGGTGGGAAGTGAGTTAGTAGGACCTGGGCTGGTCATCCCCAGATGACTTGCCAGCTGTTACAATGTCTCCCACTGGAAAGAATCTCTTCTCTCCACTGTCTGAACCGCGGCTCGTCACATCATATGTTCCACAAGTATCTGGGTTCACTTCTAGTCTCCCCCTTCTTTCCTGTCTGTTCTGTGTACCAGGACCAAGTTATTATTATTATTAGCTATTCTTGCTTTATATTGTCTTAGAATGAGCTCACTTATTCAAGGAATATTCCATTAACGTTTTAATGAAACTACATGAGATTTAGGAATTTGTTGATCTAAAGTGAAATGGCGCTAGTACAATGCTTAACCCTACTTCTAAGCAGAGAGTTTTCCTACTCTTTCCTCTGTTGGGCCTTCATATTACCCTTTTATAGATACTGTACCTTTAAAGGTTTCTTTTTCTATTTCCTAGTTTTGTTTTTCTTAACGAGGTGGTGGGGATTGAACCAAGGGTAGCATGTAGGCTGAGCAAGTACTCTCTCGCTGAGCCGTACTCCAAGCCCTTTTATCTTTTTTAAAACTCTGATTTCTGGGTAATTTTTCTTTATGTGTTCTAATTGGGATATTTGTAAATAGGGAGAAGTTCGCAATATGTAAAATGTAAATATTTTATTGCATTCGTTTTGTTTCCTGGAGGTGGTTTTTTTTGTTGATCTTTTTTGGTTTCATAGATACACAATCACATCAGATACAAATAATCATTATTTGTCCTTCCCCTTCCCAGTTTTAACTATGGTGTTTATGCAGCTTTTTAACCATCTAGAACAATGTTAGATAGTACGGTGGCGGTGGGTACCATACTTTATTCCAGATTCCAATGAGAATGTCATGGTAATTTGCTAGTATACATGACAATGAGTTTTTCTTTATGTATGTTTGAAGAAGTCATATTAAAGCACATCTATTTCCTTAGATTTTAATAGATTATTTTCCTCACTAAGACCAAGTGCTGTGTTTTTTTTTCCAGCATCTTTACCAGCATCTTTGAAGATGATTCCATCATTTTTCTAAGTTGACACGTGGCTACAGTGAACCCTAATGATCGGTCTTTGCATCTTAAATCTTGGCATATTACTCTTTTAGCACACTGCCAGAATGTAAGTGCTGATATTTTATTCAACATCCTTGCATTACTATTCATAAGTGAGAGTTACTTTGTAATATGTGGTCTATGTCATGTTTGGGTTTAAAAGTTGTGCCAGCTTTGTAAAAAGAAGTCAAGGCTGTTCGTTAATAACTGGGCAGTTTTCACAGCGGTCAGAGTTATCAATCTCCTCCTGAAGGTTGGATAATTTCCCTCCAGGTTTCTCTCTGGGTCTTCTATATCTTAGGTGGCTCACTCTTTGATTAGTTTCCAAATTACTTCTAAAATTAGCGTATTTGGACTTTTGCCTTTTCCTGGGTCAACTGTGATTATAGTTTTCTAGGAAATTACCTGTTTCATTGCAGTCTTTGAGTCGAAATTAAAATGTTGATTTAGGAGCCTTTGACTGATCTCTTTTATTATTGTCTCCATAATATCTTTTGAAACTTAATAAATGTTTTTAGTATATTCTGTTTTCCTCTTTTATTTATTAGAATAGTCACTGGCTGCCCATCTTGTTGTTGTTTCTTGTTTTATAAATGAGTTTTAAAGTTGTGTTTGTTTATCTTTATGTTTATGGATGTTTTGCCCACATTATGTCTGTGGACCACACTTGTGTCTGCTGCCTGTAGAGGCCAGAAGAAGGCACCAGATTTTCTGGGACTAGCATTACAGTTGTGAGCTGCTGTGTGAGTGCTGGGACTTGAACCTGGGTCCTCTGGAGGAGTACTCAGTGCTTTTAGCCACTGACGCACCTCACTCACCCTTTATTATTGTTCCCAAAGACTCAGGCTTCAGATTCATTTCCTTGTTATAATTCTGCTTTTAAGTTATTAATAACTGTTTTTCTTTTTCTTTTTGCAGTACTGAGGGTTGAACTCATTGTACATGCTAGCCAAGCACTTTACCACTGAGCTATGATCATTCTTCATACTGTGTATTTTGGAATAGAGTCTCATAAATATGGCCAGGCTGGCCTTGAACTTGAGACCTTCCTGCCTCAGTCTCATTGAGTATCTGGGATTAGAGGTGGCTCCAACACTTCCCCAGTGAGATAGGGATCCTGCCAGTACTCCCAAAAATTCTCCTGTGGCATTTTATTTTTGCTTGTTCACTTAAGCAGGATCTTGCAACATAGCTCTTGCTGGCTCATTATGTAATCCAGGGTGACCTTGAACTCCCCAAGGACTGGGATTACAGGTGAGTGCTGCCTCACTTGTCCTCTCTACACTTTCTCTGTACTCCTCCAGATACTCTCCCTTAGCTTCCTTTTCTTACCTTTCTAGTCTTTCTTCCAACTTTTCTTTGTGATCTTGCTTCATACAGAGCATCTTTTCTTTGAAATTTTGATCCTGTTAAGAAATGCTGTTCAGTTTTCTTGCCTTCCAGTTGGTGTGCATGTGTGTATGTGCACATGTGCATGTGTGCGCGCGCGTACATGTGTGTACATATGTGTGCATGTGTGTGCACAAGTGTGTGTGTATGTGCATGCACATGTGCATGTGTGTATATCTGTGTATGTGTTTGTGATCTTCATTTAGCATTCTACTTTCCTTTTATTTTCTTGTATTTTATCCACACAAGTCAGACAATGGCTCCTTTGGGAGTTATAACTCCTCTTTGAGGTGGTCCTTACGGCTTCATACTAGAACAGCTTTTTGCTGAAGGATGACAAGGGCCAAAAGGGAGGAGCCGGGAAGGAAGCAACTTGCATGGTAGGTGGGTAAGTTTCATCCTGCATCTCCTAATTGCTATCCCTGGAGTTTCCTCAGCCTTATGAGGCACTAGGCTCTCATATGTTTCAAAAAAAGAGAATGAATTAGAATTTTCTTTATCCTCAGTTGACAATAATCAGAGGCCTTGAACCAATTATTTTTTTTGTTGTCCTTTGCATTCAGGTGTTCCTATATTCTCAGTCCCCCATCATGCTATTTCAATTACTTTACATTTAGGTTTTCTTCAAGAAACAGACATCACGTTATGCTGGTCTGTCTATCCGCTTACTTATGTACATATAACTATCCTAGTCATCTGCCTGCCTATCTATTCATCTATCTATCTATCTATCTATCTATCTATCTACCTATCTATCTATGCAATATCTCTAATCATTTGTCATATACCTATTTCTCTATAGACCTTTTCTATCCATCTACCTACTTATCATCTGTCTAGTTTAAAAAAACACACACACAAATAATTTGTTTTATAATTCGTGAAGCTCTCTGTCTGCCATATGCAAGTGGACATCAGTCTGATGGGAGGTGTTCCACTCTTGCTGGAACTAGAAATTCAATTAAATGTGACCTTGACTGGGGAATTTAAGGATCAAAAGTTATTTGTGCCACAAAACAGATAAACAACGCACACTAATTACAAGCTAGCATCAGTGCTTGCCTGGACCTCTACCCAAATAGGCTGCCTCATCTTCTCTTGTGCTCCCCTGGTGCGGTCAGTCACTCCTATGCAGATGTGGTACCATGACTTTTCTTGGAGGAATCACCCATCCCATTGGCTGAAGCCTTGGGGACTATTAGGCAAGATGCTCCTTCTTTTCTTCATTTGCATGTATCCCATCCAATGCTGACAAGTGATTTCTCTGTGCATTCAGATCTCTCTACTAGGGATTTGAATTGTATATAAGCATTTTCTGCCAGTGTACCAAACAATGGGACTTATTATGACATTTTACACAAACTTACTGTATTTTGCTCATGTTTACCACTCTCTTGTTCCCTGTTCCTCACCCACGGTCCCTTTTCCTCATCCTAAATAAGATCCTTCCATTTTCATGTTATATGGTAAAATTTGTTGTCCCGAGTCCAGCTTATTTTGCTTGGCACAGTGGTCTCTAGCTCTATCCATTTTCCTGCAAATCATATAACTTCATCTTTATGGCTGAGCATAACTTGCATGTACCCCACACTTCCCTCACCCACTCACTTCTTGATGTCCAGTTAGACTGCTTCCCAGGCTTGGCGGCTGAGGGTAGTGCTGTATAGACATCTCTGGGGGGTGTTGACTTAGGGTACTTAGGCAAGAGTGGGGTAGCTGACTCATCCAGGATTTCTATTTTAGTCTTTTGAGGAGCCTCCATACCGATTAGAATTTGAATTTTGAGCAGAATGTAGTAAAGACTGAAAAGGAGTGGAGCTACTTTTCCCATGAGCAGTGCCAGGAGCAACAGTTATTCTTCGCCTCCAAGCCAGGTTCTTTAAATGTACCCCAGCCTCTCGCTGTATGCTGTCCTAAAAATTAACCTTAGAGAGATTCTGTTGCTTCCAGTTAGGACTTTTTACCTACTATTCACATTTCATGTAGAGTAATGCTGGAGGATGTTTTTGTGGGCTGTGTGTTTAGATGCTGATTTCTGTACCCAGAGATCTGGTTACACTTTGGACGTTGGCATTGTCATATTATGAAGCATCTCCTGTCTCAGTGTTGCGTAAAAATTGTTCTCCATCACCTCTGATTGGTTAATAAAGAGATGAACAGCCAATAGCTGGGCTAGAGAGTTAAGGTGGGACTTCTGATCCCAGACAGGGGTGTCCAAGGTGGGTACCAGAGAGATGAGGAAGTCGCCATGAGGACACAGATGAAGAGGAAACAGCTGAGCAAGATGAAGATGGTAGGTAATGGGTTACATGGCTGGGCAGTAGATCAGGCCAGTGTAGTCAGGTTAGAATAGCACAGTATCTGCCCAGCTATAGTGCCTAAAGCAATTAATAAATATAATAGGTCTCCATGTCATTATTTGGGAACTAGGGTGGGCATAGAAAACCCTAATTTTTCAGAGTAAATACAAATCTTTAAAAGCAATGTAGGAGTAGTAAATGAGTGAGATATAGGACAGAGTCAGGGGAAGGGGAAAAAAGAGAAAAGGGTTAAATAAAAAAGAAAAAAGAGGGGTGGGAAGAAATGCTGTGGAGTGGAAAAGAGAAAGACAATATATACAGGTGAAGACAAAACAAAAAAAATCTGAACAATTTCCCAATAATTAGAAAGCTTGACAATAAATGTAAGAGAGGGAAATAAAAAATAAAAACACAAGAACTTAAAAAATGAAAACCAGTGAGGCAAAGTCATAATGCTGAAAATACAGCAGAAATTCAAATAGGAAAATACAGGAGGAATTGGAAAAAAATATTCCCCAACAACAAAAATTATACATAAAGTTGTAGGACTGCATGAAGAGGAGAAAGAAAAAAACAAAGTTTGTCTTTTTGAGGCAATAAAGTGTAAATACTATGAAAAGCGTAGTTTAAAAAAAATCAAATGAAAGATAAAAGAAATGAAAGAGAACGACTTATTTCTAGGTTCTCAGAGACTGGAGATTGCCACTTCTGTGCATGAGATCGAGTCAGTTGGGCTTGTGAAGTCTGTCCTTCCCTGTGGTGTGCCAGAGCTGAGCCTATATGGAAAAGTGTCTTCAGTCTGCCTGAGCTGTGCTCACCTTAGGAACATCTCTCCTTTCCGTACTAGCAGCCTTGGCAGTCTGTGGACTGGGCAGCCTTCCCTACCGTATCTGCAGTCTGGGTAGCTGATATTCTAACTGTGGTAGGGGTGGTGGGTTGTGATAGTCTATATGGGCAGAGGACCTGCCTTGCTTCGTGCTTTCCAGTCCCAGAAGTATTGCGCCCCTTGACGGAAGAACATAGCTTTGGGTGCCAGGGAGTCTGCTAGAGCTCCAGAGTGTTGGACTCTCCAGCAGTGAACACAGAAAGCTGTCTCCCGAGGTTGCTCCACACACTGATCTCAGGCTCAGGCTGCCACTCCCTCGGGTGATTCTCAGATGATGAAGTGTGTGTCTGAGGCAAGGCTACCTTTGCTTATGGGCTTCCTGTGTGCACACATTCCTTTGACACTCCACAACTGCCTCTCAGGGCTGTCCCTCATACTGGGGCGTTTGCAGGTTCAATTCAGGTTCCCTGATTTGTGGCTCTTCCTTGTTCTAGGACTTGGAGGGGAGCTCAGTTTGAAAGCTCCCCTCTCAAGATAGCACCTGGCCGCTGCCCTCCAAGTCCTACAGGGTATACTGGGGCTCTCTAGACGAACAGAGCTGACAGAATGAATCTCATTCATCTTTTCTCTATCTATCTATCTATCTATCTATCTATCTATCTATCTATCTATCATGTATCTATCTATCTTCCATTTATTTCTCACTTATCTATTTATCATCTATGTATCTCTCATCTATCTTTATAATATATTGTCTATCTGTATATCTATCATCTATCTATCTATCTATTGCCTGTCAATCATCTATCTGCTACCTGTCTATATCATCTGTCATTCATCTATTTATCTAAAATCTATCTTTGTCATTTATCATCTGTCTATCTACCTATTATCCATCCATCTATCTATCTGAAGGGGGATTTATTAAAATGGCTCACAGGCTGTGGTTCAGCTAGTCCAACATTGGCTCTCTCCCAATGGAAGGTTCAAGACTCCAATATTTATTCAGTCCATGAGGCTGGATGTCTCAGCTGGTCTTCAATACACACCAGAATCATTAGAAGTAGGTTCTAGTGCCAGCGAAGAAATGAACTTCCAGTGAGAGTGAAGGCAAGCAGGAAAAAGCAAAACCTCCCTTCTTCCATGTCCTTTAGATAGGCTGCCACCAGAAGTAGCCTGGGTTTAGGGTGGGTCTTCCTACGTCACATGATCCAGATGTAAGGTGGGCCTTCCCAACTGCATGGGTTTTAGCTAATTCTAGATGTAGTCAGGCTGACAGCCAAGAACAGCCACCACACAGGGTGAATATGGGATTCCTTTACACTGGTGACCAGAGGGCTCACCATCTCAATGAATTTGAGGCATCTGAGGGCTATGGGCTTGTCCTCAGGGTAGGATTACAAGTCTCTCTTCACCTGGGCCTTCCCTACCCATTGTGGCTGCAGCTGTGTTTGGCTTGCCTTACATTTTTGTGCATCTCCCTGCTGGCTTTCTCCCTGCACTTCCCAGCTGTCCTCCACTACTGTGCGTTTTCCCAGGCTTCCCTTCTCTCTGTTTGCAACAGAGTCTGCTCTTTCTTGTCCGTACTCTTCCCCTCACCTGAGCCCGATGGAGGCAGGTTCTAGTCTTCCATCTTACCTGGAAATCTATTGTTTTTATTTACTATTGCAAAGGTGAGTGACAGGCAAGGCGGTGTCCCTGTGATCCTAGCCATGGGGAGGCTGGAATGGAAGGGTATCGGATTCGATGCCAGCTAGGACTGAGATCCTGACTCAAAAGCAACAAAAGGGAAGGGTGGCAGTGGCTAGAGAGATGGCTTAATGGAGAAAACCCTGGCCTTATAAGCGTGAGGACTGGAGTTCTTGACTCCTGGAAGCTACATAAAAGGTGTGTTGGGCAGGTGTGGTGGCTGCCTATAACTCTCGTTCTTCCGAGGCAGAGGGGATCTCTGGCAAGCTAGCTAGCTAGCGAAGCCAAGTGTGTGAGCTCCTGTTTCAGGGAAAACACTTGACAACAGCTTCACACCTCCACACACACAAATACAGGTGTATCTATACATATACAAACATGTATACATATATGTATGCACATACACATGCATGCACGCATGCACGTACGCATACATTTGCACGCACAAGATAAATAGATACATGTTTCTATATTCCATATTCCTATAGGAACATTAGCAAACACAAAGAAGGAATATTACATTTAATTTCTCAACTACACAATCTCTTAATACCATGATGCATAACCTTCTAGATATTTCCTCCTTTATATTATGTATTCTCATTTTGCAAGTAAACATAAGCTTAGGGAAGTTGGGTGTTCGTACGTTCCCTCATTTATCATTTATGTAATTAAAAAAAAAAATAAAACAACTTCTGTATAGAAAGGATTTCAAGTACTGGGCTGATTCAGCCATATGGGGAACAACGCCCTCAAGGCACTACTTTGAAATCACGTGACTTCGTACTTCTTCAGTGAACCCTCTTAAGCAAGAACCCCATGGCTGGTCATGGTGGGCACACCCATAACCTAGTACTCAGGAGTCTGAGTCAGGAACTTTTGGCTGCCTGGGTTACAGACCTATCTCAAAAAGCCACGCCCCCATCCTCGCCACGCCCCCCACCCCCTCCATCTTCCCTTCCGTGAGAAACCTGTCTTGCGAGCCAAGAGACCTATGTTGGCTCTGGGAAACCAGTACGGGGTAGACCGTGAATGGGAAACATAAGGAATCCTGACAGAGCTCAGGACAGATGGACAGACTTCATTTTGATGCCTAATGTAACAGATGACAATTAGCAGCCACCAGCTGTTAAGTGACTGTGAATAAAATTAGTCTTTTTTTAAAAACTCATTTAGCAAAAACATTAAAAAAAAAAAAAAAAAAAAAAAAAGAAATCCAGCCAGCCATGGATGTTTGTTGGCAGCCCAGGGGCAATGCGGCACTGGGAGGGGTTGGTTATTTCCTGTGGATGAGGACCCTGCTGGTAACATCTTTCAGGTCAGCATGAGCTCCTCTGAAGGCAGAAAGAAGAGTGCTGTGTGGTACATCCCTCTAAAGGCCTGACTTAAAAGTACTGTTCCCTTTGTAATCTTTAGAGTCCTGGTCTCCTCCAGCCTCTGCCCCCACCCCATGCTCATGTGAGTTTGAGGCACACCCCTGTTTAAAATTGTCTTATGCTAGCCCGTGCCAGCATGATTGTTAACACTTAACTCTCAGGGCATGCAGAGCCAGCCAGCCGGTAAGGAGCCAGTGAGGCCGAGGCTCAGTTCCCAGCTGTATCCCCCCCACCTCTCTACCCCGCCCCCCCCCCCCCCCCCCCCCCCCCCGCCCTCGGACTGGCTGGATGTGGCCAAGGTGGTTTCCTGAGTGGGGGCCTGCAGTGCTTACTTCTCATTGTTAACTCGCTTGGATGCACAGTCACCTCAGAGACAGAGGCGCACCTCTGGAGTGTCTGGAAGAGTGTTTCCAGAAAGAGTCAGCTAAAGGGAATGACCTACACTGAATGGGGATGTAGCACCCCATAAGCCAAGACAGAATAAACCGGAAGGGGAATGGCAGCCGAGGGCTTGCGTTGCCCCTCTCTCTGATCCCTTGCCTACAGGACGTGAGCCTCTGTGTCCCACCGTGTCTTCCCCTCTGAGAGGATGAGCCCTTTGAATCCATGAGCCAGGGGAGATTTTCTCTGCTCTCAGCAGTCTCTGTCAAGAGATTTGATAAAGCAACAGAAAGACCAAGACACGGCTTGTGCTCCTCCCTTCCCCTCTTCTAGAAACTCTATTCCTAGGGGTTCTTTATCCTCAAGGGCAGGACTCAAATGTCACTTGCTTTCTCAACGATCAGGTGAAGCAGCCTCCTTGGCTTCCAGATGCTCCTATTCTGTCTAGCCCTAGTCTGTTTCTTCCATTATGCTGGTCAGTATGGGGTACATAGTGTTTCCTTTTCCACCTTTTTACTGGTATGCCCATGGGTACCTAGAATATGAATATAAACCTCAAAAGGCAGGCATTTTGCAATGAGAATAGTTGTAAAGATAAAGGTTTAGTTTTTTTAATGCCCCTTCTAGCTCCCAAATAATGACACAGAGACTTATCCATTTATTAATAAACTTTAAAGCACTAAGCTGGGCACATACTCATCTACGCTGTCTATGCTGGTCTGGACTTTCTCCCAGCCACGTGCCCCATTATGTGCCATTCTAGTTTCTCCCTGATCACTCCTGTTCTATTTTGTCCTCATGGCGACTCCATCATGGTAACTCCATCATGGTAACTCCATCATGGTGACTTCATCTGGCAACTCCATCATAGTGATTCCATCATGGTGACTCCATCATGGCAACTCCATCATGGTAACTTCATCATAGTGACTCCATCATGGTAACTCCATCATGGTGACACCATCATGGTGACTCCATCATGGTAACTCCATCATGGCGACTTCATCATAGTGACTCCATCATGGTGACTCCATCATGGTAACTCCATCATGGTAACTCCATCATGGTAACACCATCATGGTGACTCCATCATGGTGACACCATCATGGTGACTCCATCATGGTGACTCCATCATGGTGACAACATCATGGTGACTCCATCATGGTAACTCCATCATGGCGACTTCATCATGGTAACTCCATCATGGTGACTCCATCATGGTAACTCCATCATGGTGACTCCATCATGGTAACTCCATCATGGTGACACTATCATGGTAACTCCATCATGGTGACTCCATCATGGCGACTTCATCATAGTAACTCCATCATGGCGACTTCATCATAGTAACTCCATCATGGTGACTTCATCATAATAACTCCATCATAGCGGCCTCCTCATGGCTCCTCTATTCATGGCCTCCTTTGTCTTCTTGACCTTTTTCATCTCCACTTTGGACCCCTTCCCTGGGATCAGAAGTTCTGCTTCAACTCTCCTGCCTAGCTACTGGCTGTTCAGCTTTTTATTAACCAATCAGAGATGCCAAGAAACATTTTCACACAACATTGAGACAGGAGACTCTTCAGCAGCAATGACAATGCCCATAGCTGGACTGTGGCCAGACCTCTGGGCACAGAAGTCAGCATCTGAGTACACAGCACACAAAGCCATCCCCCAATAGATGGTTCTAGCTCATGTACTCTCATGTCACCTATCATAAAGAAATGATGGCACATGGCTGCAGATTCCAGTACTCCAGAGGCTGAGGGAGTAGGATCAGGAATTGGAAGGCAGTCTGGGTTACACTGTGAGACTCAGCCTGAAGGCGACAAGGACAGGAGGAAGGACATCATTCAGCTAATAACTGCTTGCTGTACAAGCATGGGGACCAGAGTTCCGATTCCCAGCACCTGCATGAAAGCTGAGCATAGATCATGTATGTGTAATCCCAGTGTCAGGACAGGGGGGGCAGAGACAGGAGGTTATCTGGGGTTTGCTGGCCAGTCAGTCTAGCTGAGCCACTGAGTTCCAGGTTCAGTGAGAGGCAACCATACACATGTATACAAACATGTATGTACATGTACATATAGACATACACATATATATGAACACACATACACACACCCAATCTCCAAGATGAAATTATCTCCTTGGAAAACTAGCCAAGCAAAATATATACATCAATCATCAAGATGCATAACTGCCTTTCCCGGACAAACACCCTTTTCATTCATATGTTCAAAAATCAAGGGGACAAATCCTATGTATGCCTGTTCCTCTGTGGCTCCAGTACTTTGGTGTCAGGTGTCAAAATGTCTGCAAATTGTCTGTCCTACATCCCAAGTGGGAAGGGAAAGGATTTTTTCTTTTTGCTATAAACTTCTTTCTTGGATACAAACTATAACTGTTAAGACCCTTGGCTTCTCGTAGCAGGGGCAGGCCTTCTGACCACCAGCGCCTGCTCCTCCGCCTGAGAACTCTCTGACCCCAGGTCTGCACTGGCACTGACGCTCTGGGCCCCAGGAAGAACACCAGGGAGTTAGTGCACCGGCCCCACGTTCTTACCCAATGGCTCATGGGAACTGGTAGGGAAATGCCTCAGTTCTCTCACCTCACTGTTACTTTCCGTCATAGTTCTGGGATCCCCAGCCCAGTGGAGCCCCAATTCCTCAAAGGTCCAGTATATGGCCTGTATTAACTGCCTTTCTTTCCTATTCTACTACCTACCTGCCCTGGGCTTATTGACCAAATGCATGACTTGTACTTTTGTCTGAGGAGGCCAGGTAAGGCCTGGTTATGGTTTTGTGTGTGTGGCTGGGTATGGTGGTACACTTTTAAAATATTTATTTATTTTATGTATATGAGTTTTCTGTCTTCATGCATCCTGGAAGAGGGCATCAGATTCCAGTATAGATGGTTGTGAGCCACTATGTAGTTGCTGGGAATTGAACTCAGGACCTCTGGAAGAGCAGTCAGTGCTCTTAACTGCTGAGCCATCTCTCCAGCCCCAAGGTGGTACATTTTTCAACCCAGCATTTGGGAGGCTGGAGCAGGGGGAGCACAGATTTGAGGAGAACTACATTGCGGAGGAGTACACACTGAGTTCCGTGTCATGCCGGGTTAAATGGCGAGACCCTTGCTGAAAACAAACAAACAAACAAACAAACAAACAAAACAAAAGAAAAACCAAACCACCACCACCAACACTACCAACACCACCAACACCAAAAAGAAGAGGAAAAGAAAAAGGGGACTGGGAAGGCGGCTCTTGCAACAAGTAGGAGGACAAGTTCGAATCCCCTGAATCCACCTGAAAAACAAGACAAAGCAATGAGCCTGGAATTGCAGCCCCAGGGAAGTGGAGACGGGAGGGACTCTGGGACTTGTGGCTTAGTTAGTGTCGCGAGCACTGAGCACTCCGCACTCAGGATCCCAAAGAGACTCAGTCTGTGACACCTTAGTGATAGTGGAGCAAAGGCATTTATTGAAACTCACTGGGTGTTCCAGTAAGAAAGCAATGCAAAAACAACACCACACCAAAGCTATGGTGGCCACTACTAGTGCGAACCACCAATACCATTCCATTCCAATCTCATACTTAACACTATCTTAATCCTAATGGGAGTGGCATCTAACATTTCATAGCATAAGGGTACACGACCTGATTGAAGAGTCGTGCCCAGCTCGTCAGGTTCGGAGCCTCGACGTTGTTTGCTCGACCGCTCGGTGCTAGTCCGAAGTTATGTGGTTTCTGGCTTCCGGTTTCAGATAGTCAGAGGTTAGGTCTGCGTCTGTGTTGGGGGATCTCGTTCACGAACTGGCCGTGTTTAGGCAGTCATGGTGAAGGCGAGATGACTGACTGCTTCTTCTCAGGGCTTTTATACTTAACTTAACCTTATCATTTCTAGTTCACACGTTTCTGTTAATCTAGCTTTCTACGTCACTCTTATCACGCTCGTTCAGCATATGGTTGACGTCATTATACTTGTCTACTCTGGGCACCTGCTGGTGGCCCTTACATGTTTATGACAGTTAGTCTAGCAGAATCAGAGAGTGCCGGGCTCACTGGGAGACTGTCTCAAGAACTGAGGTGGACAAGGGGTTGAGGAAGATACCTGATGTCGGCATTTGGCCTTCACATTCATGAGGGAATACACACGCACAGAACATGATTTAGAGTAAGGCTCACGTGTTGCCCGTTATCATTATGCAGAAGGGATTGCATCACACGTGCCTGTTGTGGTCATTATATCAGTAATGGCCTATTAATGCTTATTATCAGGCCTATAATTATTATTACGATAGTATTTTCTAACCCGTTAGCAATCAGTGAAGACACAGACACAATCCCCTAAACTACTTCCCATATTGAGCCAGGTATCCCACACCCTACCCCAATCCTATGCCATCTGCTTCTAGTGACTTCTATCGAGCCACCTCCCATCCATAATCCCATATACTTGCTCATGCTCTTCATCGGGGACTAACCCTCCATCCATGCCGGCCATGTGCTTCTTCCTTTCTCTAACCCATGGTGCTGCTGCCTTCTTCTTCCTCTCTTCTCCTCTGGTCTCTCCCCCCTCCCCCCCCAACCCCCAAGATTCTGTCCCCCAAAGCCTGGGGACCTTAGTCACGCCTATCCCATTTGCCCTGCCCAGGTCTGATGGCCTTTTATTAGTCAAACAGGCTCTTAGGCAAGGTAGAATTTGGGCCACGGAGACAGCAAGCAGTAATTAGCATGGAAACACATCAGACCAACCTCCAGCATGTGCTGTGGGAGGTACTGCTCGCTTTCTGTTAGCTGCCAGAGGCTGTGCCAGTACATACTGATTTATTCTGTTTTTCTTTTTCCCCCCCAGCAAGATTCATTGAGTTAATATGGTGTTTTAATTTATTTACTTAATTTTTTTCAATTAAAAAAAAAGATTTGTTTATTTTTATTTTATGCGTATGATTGTATGCCTGTGTACCAGATGGGTGCCTGGTGCCTGTGGGGAGCAGAAAAGGGCTTTGGATGCTCTGGAACTGGAGTTGGAGATGGCTGTGAACTGCCATGTGGCTTCTGGGAACAGAACCTGGGTCCTCCGGAAGAGCAGCCTGCCCTCTTACCTGCTGAGACATCTCTCCAGCCCTAGTATGGGTTTCTTTTTCTAAAAAAGGACATCTTATAGCCTGCAGCATGAGTTTTTCCTCTGGTTTCCTTAGAAACATCTGTCTTAGTCAGTGTTCTTTTGTTGCTAAGAGATACCATGCCCACAGCAACTCTTTTTTTTGTTTTTGTTTGTGTTTTTTGTTTTGTTTTGTTTTTTGCTTTTTTGAGACAAGGTTTCTCTGTGTAGCCTTGGCTGTCCTGGACTCACTTTGTAGACCAGGCTGGTCTCGAACTCACAGTGATCCGCCTGCCTCTGCCTCCCAAATGGTGGGATTAAAGGCGTGCGCCACCACCGCCCGGCACAGCAACTCTTATAAGCATTTAATTGGGGCTGGCTAGAGTTTCAGAGGTTAAATTCATTGTCATCATGGCAGCGTACGGGCAGACCTGGCGCTGGAGAGGCAGCTGAGAGTTTGACATCTGGATCCTCAGGCAGCAGGAAGAGAGGGAGACACTGGGACTGGCTTAGGCTTTTGAAATCCCAAAGCCCATGCTCAGTGACACACTTCCTTCCACAAGGCCACACCCCCTAATCCTTCTTAAATAGTGGCACTCCCTAACGACCAAGGACTCAAATATATATGAGCCTGTGGGGGCCGTTCTCACTCAAACCGCCACAGCCGCCATAACGCTAGGCTGCCTTGCTTTGCCCAGGTGTCCCCATCAGCCATACTGGTATTTTGCTCTGTGCGTTTCTTTATAGTGAGCAGCAGTCTTGTTCACTATAGTGTGTTCTGAGGCGTTAAGGTCTTTAACTACTAGATATGGGCAACACATCCTGGTTGTGATATCCCAAAGTGTCCTCAGGCATTGCCAAATGCCCCAATGGAGGGGAAATTCCGCCAATTAAGACTGCTCCTTCCAAAGACACCCGTTATCCCAGTCAACAGCTGTATCAACCATACCCGCTTAAGGTTGGGAATACATCCTTAAATACTTCTAAAAGAGCTCCATGAAATGCGTTCCTGACATTCTGTTAATTACAGTCCCTAGGGGATTTGTGTTCTGCCCATTAGCTCCTCAATTTCCCAGAATCCCCTACCTTGCAGGGTCCCTGGATGACACTGATCAAGGGAGAACTTGCAGGAGAGAGAGCTGGATCATGGAAGGGAGGTGTATCCTGTTAGGCTCCAGGGTAGCCACAGAGGCAGGAGTTGTTGCAGCCAGCACCAGCTTACACTTGAGTGGATGGAGGGTGGGATGGAGGGGTGGGATGGAGCCCAGCTTCTCCCACTCCTGCTCTCCCCTCCTTCAGCTTCTTAGATCTCTAGGCTAGGCTCTTGGGTATCCCATGGTTAAGGGTTCACAGATACCTTGCAGCTCATCTGCATCAAGGATGCCACACGTTTGGAGGTGGTAGGAGAACGTGTGAGTTTCTGTGAGAGTACCAGTGCCAGCTCTTCCACGTGGTTCTGGAATGTTCTTATGGTTCCAGTGCTTTCTTATTCACCCTCACTCATGTCCATATTTCTTTCTCAGCAGCCAGACCAGCTGACTTCAGGTTCAGGCACAGGACAACAGAGCTTTACGGATCACTAACTGGCTTCCATAGTCACTGAGGACCTAAACCCTGCAGCAGACCTATCCTAGCAACCATGGTGGTTCTGTTTCTCTAATGAAGCCCACCTCCATCATCTTCTGGCACATTCTGATTGACAAGTTACTCATTTACATAGTACTCAAAGGGGTTCCATGGAACCCACTGTAACAAGTCCTTAAAAACTCAATATTTGGGTGTCTATCTCATTTGCGGGTTTGCATTCTCTTTTCCTTTCTCGAATCTGCTCAGTGCCATGTTTCTTTTCTTAGGCAGGTGTCTTGTCACCTTGCGCACAAGGAGTTAATTTACCCAATGGTCTGCAGACTCTGCGGGTTATTTCATATTTATTTCAATTATACAAGTATCCTGGGCCAGTGTATTTATTTTAAATCACATTATCTGCAGCTTCCAAGCATGTGTCAACAGAAAGAACGGTTTCAATTTAGCAGACTTTGAAATGGTGTGCAGTTTATCCTCACTTCAATTATATCCTCTACAGTAAGTCACGGGCGGCTTCGGGATTATTCAGGACAACGTAATGTTATCTGAAAGCATTGATTTTCCTTCGTCTTCAAGAGCAGTTCACTGAAGGATGCGCTGGAATTTCCTTTAAGGAAACACAAAAATACACTTCTTAACTGCAGGTTCTGAGAAATCTCAATCTTGTGGGGGGGGGGGGGGAGTTGCTGGATGAAACTGCCAACAGAGTTTCTGACCTTTAAAGAAACAACGGCCAAGCCAGCTACAGACTGGGGCTGACCAGAGCAGGGCTCAAATTTCCTAGCTTCAAACAATGGGAGACAGAACACAAGAGGACCAGAAGATCAGAGCATCTTCACTCTCGGTTACTTAAGAGTGATTGTTTATTTACGAAGCCCTGGGTGAGGGGCTGCTGATACAGTGATGGATGATAAAGACAGAAGCGGTTTCATGGGCGCATGACCTGTGCATTGGGTCCAAGACCATACACAAGAGGTTCTAGGTTAGTTTAATGTTTAGATGGTCATCGTGAGAGGCAGCCGTTTCACAGCAGGGCAGGGTTTTTTGTTTTTTGTTTGTTTATTTGTTTTTTGTTTTGTCTCAGAGCATCAGAAGTTTCATCTGCTGTGGGGTGCATGGCAGAGCAGAGAAGTTCCAGTCATGATGTAGCTCTTGTACAGTCAACCCACAGCTGCAAGTTCATGAGTGCACTGGTCCTGCCATGTCCAAAGACACTGTTTTGGTCTGGACGTCCCCAGCCTCTGCCTCTTATGCTCGTTCCAAACCCTCTTCCCAGACAGCCCTCCAGACTTAGAAGGAGAGGGTGTGGTACACATGTCCCATTGTGCCCGGGCACTCTCTGCACTTTGACTAGTTGTGAGTTTCTGGATTAACTGTCTTTCTTTCTTTCTTTCTTTCTTTCTTTCTTTCTTTCTTTCTTTCTCTCTTTCTTTCTTTCTTCCTTAATAATTACATGCTCTCATAGGAACTAACCAAAGGCATTCGTTACCTTATTACTTCCCTCTGGACTTTATTTTTTAAAGGCCCAAGCACTCAGTACTGCTCTATTGGGGTGTTAAGGATCTTGGCTTAGGTAAGGATCAAAGAGACTTAAAATGTCTATTTGATAGTGTCAAAGTAAGTAACAGAGTTCTAGAATATCCAGAGCCATTGGAAACACCTGAATCAGGCTTCTGAAAGACAGGTTTTATGTATGTAGAATGCTGTAGGGAGACCATTCCACACAGGTGAACATTGTATGTAAATGCCTCCAGGGCAGGAAGTAATGTAGCCCAGTAGAATCAAAGAGGAGGCCTCTGAGAAAGTGAGGAACCCAGACAGGATTCTCTCTTTGTCTAGGACACCAATGTCTGGATATACCGTGGTCAGATTTATACTGATTGCCCCAGTTAGACACTTGAAATGACACATGACTCCTATTTTATTAATAATGTCTAGTCCACAAAATAATCTAACTCCTTTAATGCTCTAGTGCTCCTGAAAGTGGGGGGGTGGGGGAGGCTGTCTCAAAATCTCTCTCTCTCTCTCTCTCTCTCTCTCTCTCTCTCAACTATAGTTAATCCTAAGTTACTTAAAAGCAAATGAAATGTAGTAATAATTATGTAGTATTTATTAAAAAATCCAGAGGAGCCTGGGTGTGGTGGCTCACACCTTTAATTCCAGCACTAAGAAATAAGAGGCAGCTGGATCTCTGTGAGTCTAAGTCCAGCCTTGTCTACATAGTGAGTTTCAGGCTGGGCTATCCAGGCCTACAAAGTGAGAGCATATATGAAAATGAGAGGGGGGAGGGAATATGAATCTAAAGGGAAGATATATATATATATATATATATATATATATATATATATATATATATATATATATATATATATATATATACCACTGTGACCACAATACTTGACAAAACAGTTAAGGCAGGAAGGATTATTTTGGCTTACAGGACTCCTGCCTAGCCCCCCCCCACTCCCCCCCACCCTGCCCCGTTCAGTCCTTCAGGGTGGTGAGGGCGTGGCTCAGTTTATAGCAGTGGAGCCCTGTGCTGGACCTGGTCACATCACTGCCAAGCAGGAAGCAGGAACCACAGACCAGAATGAGGCCTGCTGGTTGTGCCAGCTAAGCCCCGCCTCCTAAAACTTCTGGGGCCTCCTAAACTGGCATCGCCAGTGCACGTCTGAGGGCAAGTGTCCAAAACATGAGCCTGTGAGGGACACTTCAGACTCAAACCCTAAAGACACCATTCCTAAGCAACCTCCAAGCCTTGGCAGTGTTTCCGTATGTGGTTCGAACAGTTGCATTCGTAAACGGTGTGCTAACTATAAACCATTTCACGTGATTGTTCTTCCTCGACCTCTTTGACACTTAGCAGAGATCACCGGACCTTTCAGAATTTGGTAGATGTCCCTCTGAAGACTCACGGTGGTATGAGTTTACAGTTTGTTTCTTTGTCACTATTCCCCAAGGCTGGAGAGAGGCTCTCTATTAAAGTCTCTTTACAGGTATGTGTGAAATGCCATGATATCTGTGATGGAGGAAAAGGAAATCCGTTGTATATGAGAATGCTGACTTGGCAGAAAGACTTGTAATTTGTGGTTGTGGGAAGCAGTGAAACTGGAAGGTCTGGGGGAGAGCAGGGGAGAACGTCTAGTTATGATTACTTAAATGGCCTTGTAAATCCCATCTTAAAAGACAGCCAATATGTTCAGTGAATTGATCTCACTGGACACACAGAAGAAATATGTAAAATAAAAGAACAGAAAACCCTAACAGATGACCCTTCTCTGGTTTTATGTTTACCATGGTGTGTGGAGTTGACACCTCACTTTATGGTCTGTTTGAAAACATCAGACAGAGCTGGCTGACAATCATTAGTATAGGAAATAACTTTGGGCTCAGTGACAGTGGCAGGGCTTAAAATAAGTTTATCAGTGGGACATGGCGGCGCACACCTATAATTCCAGCTATTCAGGAGGCAGAGGTAAGAGGATTGTAAGTTTGAGGCTCTCCTAGGTAATTTAATGAGACCCTGTCTCAAACTAAACTAAAGTAAACGAAAATAAATTGAAGAAGGAGAAGGAGGAAAAAAGAAAAAAAAAAAAAAAAAAAAAAAAAGAAGAGGCATCTGTGAGTCTAGTGGTAGGCTACTCTCACTGTTCAATCTTTAAAACAGTGAAAGAGAAGTTTTGTGAATGTCATTTAATTTTTTTAAAGTCATCTATATATGGTGTCTTGGTATGGTTTGTAGGCTTTCCTGGTGGTATCTGATTGTGTAGTTTTCGTCTCTAAAAGATGGATTTTTGGGAATCTTGCCTCCGAAGTAGAGCAGCAGGCATCATGGGAAGTGGAAAGCCTCTTCAGGGTTACCTTTCCAAGCCCGCTCACCTCACAGCCTTTTGGGGCTCCAGGGGGCTGGCATGACTGTACCCCACATCATACAAGAAGGTCTTAGGCTAGAGTGCAAGGTGAACAAAAAAGAAGTCGTAGAGTTTGTCACCACTGTGACTACATTGCTCATGTTGGCTGTGGGCATCGTGAGCTACGTGGAGCCCCCATGAGACCTCTGTGCCCTCAAGATGGTCTGTTGCTGGGCATTATCAACCACAAGTACAAAAGGTGCTTCTTCTGGAAGGGGCACAAATCTAAGAAGAAGGCGAATACTGCAAGAGGATGGCAGGGTGACCCTGGCATGGAGACGCTGCAGGAGGATTTGAGCAACGTGACGGTGCCTCTGTACTATGGCTCACATCCAGATGTGCCTGTTTCTTCTCGGTCAGAAGATGGCCCACTTGAGGGTGAGCCGGGTGAACAGAGAACTGTGGCCGAGGAACTAGACTGGGCCTAAGAGGGACTAGAGTTGCAGGTCAGTCCCTAAGAACTAGGTGTTGGGGCAGGAAAAACTAATCAATGCTCTCTGAATGACCCAAGGCTGCAGAGGAGTTGTAGTGGCTGGGATACAAGGAAGATGTCCGTGAACCAATGGTGGGCTACTCGAGGTTGCTTCTGTTGGAACCTGGAATCCTACCTGTGTGGTCTCTGTGGCTCAAGCTAGGCAGAAAGTCTTCCACTGCTGCACTGAAACCAACAAGAAGACTTACAAGGTTGGTCTGAGCCACCTTGTCAATGGCTGAGGGAACCAGGCAGACATTTCTCTAGTACTCTACATGGTCATTTGAGTTATCAATGCCAAGAATACCAGAATTCTCTTTATCAAAACAAATTAAGCGAGGGAAAAAAAAATCTGGATCCTTGACCTCATTAGACATTTGGGTCATCCTTGAAAGGAAAATATTGCCCGCTACTTAATTTTGCCCTTTCTCCCTATACTTTTTTTTTTTTTTTTTAATTTAAGAGAATCCAAACGTCCAGGGTTCAGGGTCATGAGGTTCAAGTGTTTTGTGTTCATGTTTTTAATCAACATGTCTGAATATGTCTGCTAAACACATTTGCCACCCCCTCCCTTTCTCTGGGAAGGAGTTCTTTGTCTTCAGTAGCATGACATGCCTATGCTGAAGTTTGTGGTCCAGCTTCTAGGAACTGGAGAGGCAGCATCCTTAGGCCGTTAGCTAGCCTTACCCTTGACAAATGGCAAAGGCAGCTCAGCGGCCTCATCTGTGCACCCAAAACCAACTCCTTGTAGAAACTCTATGCAAACCTGCTTGGACCTTCCGAAGTCTTTGGCACCTCATAGCCCGAGTCCTGCTGATGGCAACCCAAGGACACAGGTATCCCACTTTACTCTTACCCAAGAACTGCAAAGGCTTAATCTTGAGTGCCTCAAGGATCATCTGGTCCAAAAGTTTCATTTTGCCCCAGATGATGTTGAGACACAGAACGGATGCTGGCTGCCTAGGAACTCACCTTGCATCTGCTAGGTAGTGGCGGATGTTAGTATCTTCCACGGAGAATCTTTCACTGGTACCTGCATAATCACATCTACGTTTTAAATGATTTTTTGTCTGAGAGTAGAGGTTACTCCTGCACAGAAGTCTGCTCGTGCCTATACCCTCATCTCTCCATGCATATTCCTGGTATAAAAATGTCAAAAATCTATTTTCGGGTTGTGCAAAAGAGGACTCTTTCCAAACCACGCTCGAACTGCTAAATATCATCTCAAATCTCGTTTTTTTTTTTTTTTTTTTTTTAAATTTTCTGGAGAGGGAAGGGGGCGGGGGTAAACTCTAACCTTCAGAAAGCCTGGCACAGGACGAAAGTGGATTAAGGC
Organism: Acomys minous; assembly: GCF_964271855.1. NCBI lineage: Eukaryota > Metazoa > Chordata > Mammalia > Rodentia > Muridae > Acomys > Acomys minous. The sequence goes on from NC_140496.1 coordinate 37,114,202, forward strand.
TGAGATTTTCCAGTGGCTTTGTCTCCCATCAGCGAAGTGCTTCTAATCACTTTGTGTCATTATCCAAACCAGAGCGGCTTCCGGGTCTCACTGGCCACAGCCGTTATGTAGAAGAACCGCGTGGTACCATGGTCGAGAGAGTCATTGACCAGAATTCTTGTTATCAAAACAAACTTAGAAGGAAAGACAAACTGCATCCGGGGCTTCGTTAGACATCATCGGGCTCATCTTCCTGAGGAAGGCCCTGCTTCCTCCACCTCGCTTTTGCTTTTTCTCCCTCCAGCTTTCCGAAGGAGAAAATAAATTTGTAGGGCTCAGGGTAGGTTTGCTGGGTAGGCTCCTAAGGGACAGAATACTTAGGAGACACTGGTACGTTGCCGTTCTTCCAACTCCCTGCCCCTGCCCCCCCCCCCGCCCTTCCCCCCCGCCCTTCCCCCCCGCACCCCCTCCCCCCGCTCCCCACAAGGAAGAGTCTCTATATCTTTAATACATCCAAATTTAGGTAGATCATCTGTGAGATTATTTGGTAGGTAAATGTGAGACCAAGATCATCTCTAGTCTACCCTTTCCTTGTGACATTCCAAGAGGCATTAGTGAGGACGCGGGCAGGAAAGTTTCCAGTCTGTCTTTGCATGAATTTAATCATCTCCATCAGAATCCTTAAGGAATTACAATAACAGAGATTCATTCATAATTCACAATTTCCATTATCTTCTTTCTACATCTAGCGTGCGGGGGTGGGGGGTTGGGGGGTAAAATTTATGGCTTCATTTACTTTGTGTTCTATGAATAATAGAAGGAATACAGTAAAGGCCCGTGGAAATGCTCTTGCTGCACAGGCACTTCGAAGCGCATCTGCATCACAATGGCTTCCTCGCTCAGCGCGGGATCTGCCAGGCTGCAGCTGCGCGGAGAGCGTTTCAAAGGGGAGGGGGGGCGTCCTCATTATACAAAGTCTTCTCTTTCTTTGAACTTCAAAGCAGAAAGGAGAGACCTTAAATGATATGGGGTAGGTAAGTGATGAAATTGTAAGTTCAGGTGTAAAATACCGTCAATTAGGAGTACGGAGGTGGGGTGGGGGTGGGAAACAGCCTTTCCGTGGAGCAAGCATGTTTGCTTGGAACGCTGGCAGGCGCACAGGGACAGATCTGAGCTGAAGGTTTCTTTGAGCTTTGGGGGCCTTAAGGATAATTTAACGCAAAGCCCTCTTTCTGCAGACGAGGGAAACCGAGGCACAAAGAAACAGACTTCTTCAACGTTATGTATCAGAGCAGAGGGGCCTGGAACAGTCAGACGCTCCCTCCAACCACATTACCTTTTGTTTTGGACTCAAAAGTACCTGGCTTTGTGACAGGGCAATAAAGCTCAACATAATCCTCTTGGTGAGGGCTTTTTTTTTTCTTCTTCAAACCTGGAGCAAAGATGTTGTTGCCAAAGATCTCCCCCCCCCCCACCGTGCCCCCAAGTAATAATCTTTCTCAATTGCAAATCTGCACTGAAGAAAAGAAAAACCATTTTGAGATTTGGAGAAAGATGTTTGTCATACTTCTGGGATGAAATAAATCTCAGTTTTCTTTTATCAAGGAAGGACAGTAAGGCCGATGCAAACATGTCGATGGTAGGTTTCTCCCCCTTGTGTCTAAAAGCAGCCCTACCTGCAAAAACAAACAAACAAACAAACAAAAAAAAAAAAAGAAAGAAAGAAAAGAAACAACCCGTATCTGTGAAGAAAGGCCTGCCCCTTGAACCAGTAACTTTCCAGCCATTGTAGGGGATGACTGAAGAAAGCCTAGGCCACTCACTACCAAGGCTCAAGGTATTGTTATTCAAAACATTAGACTTTTTTTTTTAATGTGCCTTTGCTTACAGTTTGTCATGAAGAGTGATTTCCAAAACCAAACTGTCTCCTGTTTCTGCTACATATTTTTGGAAGGAAAAAAAAATCATGGCAACCTCATCCTATGTAAAGGTTTTTTGAAAGGGTCTTTGCTTTCTTTCCTACCCTCACAGAGCACTTTCTGACGGCACTGTTATTAGAGTGACTCACATTCCAAGTTGGTGTGGAGGCCTTTTGTATTTGGAAAGGGCACCCAATATTAGCAGGCAAAATGCATACAGATCCAATAGCTTCACGGGCACGCATTCTCTGTGATCCAACACATCTCCTACATTTAGTCACGCACAATAAAAACCAAACAAAAGAATCACCCATCGGCCTTTTCACTGTCCTGCTTCCCACCACAAGCTTTAGGGGATTTCTCCTGTTAAGCACAGCAGAACAGAACGTTGTGGCCTGACCCCCCCACCCCCCCTGCCCCGTCCCCCTAAATGGGAAAACCTAAAGCACGTTTACTATGGTGAGTGGACAGGAAAAGACCCGTCCTTTGTTTACCTCCATGTGCTAAGGGCTTGCACTCTATATTCTGTGAAGTGTACCGCAAAGACATGCTGACCTCGTTGCAGAGAGAATTCTACTAGTGTGTGTACCGAGACCCTAGTGCTAACCCTAACAACAGCACATCTGAATGTCTATAGTTAGTAAGTAAGGTTCAATGCATCAGCCATTTCAGGAGTCTGTGCAGGAGACCAAGATTGGCCGAGTTGAAAGAGAAAATTCAGTAGGATAGAGCCATACCTTCCCCAATTTTTCAGCAGTTTTAAATTTATTTTTTGCACATCAGGTTATTACTTGTTCGATAATAATATTAATAAACAAGAGCTGCTTATTACGGTTAGGGTGAAGGCTAGACTTTCGATGCTAACTTGTGAGACTTGAGGGTTTAAGAACCTAATGGTTCTCTCTCCTCAATACTTAAACAAACAAATAAAGCCACTGTACTACAATGGGATAGGGGCTAGGGCTGATGTGGAATTAAATGGATACATATTTTATTTCTGGACTCTGGTTCTTTTTTTAATCTGGATGTAGGTTTCTGTTGAATACTTTTAGAGACACCAAAGATAATTTTTTTTCATGGGGTGGAGTGATACAAACTTGAGTTTTCTCTGAGTAACTTCATTTATTTTATTTTTGTGAGACTGAGAAATAGAGGCATGGTTTTGTATGCACCACATAGCACTGTATGGCTGAGTGGCATTTCCAGACCTCCTCCCCTTCCTCTTCCTCTTCTTCTCCCGACTCCCCAGTCTCTCTCACAACACGGCTCTACTGAATTACACAGGCAGGCCTTGGACCTGACCCTTCTACTCCAGCACAGAGTAGCTGAGATTATCTTCAAATCTAACCTGATGAGTCCATATAATGTTACTTGCGTATATGTTTACAGGGACAACCCTTTGGCACTGGACAGCTAATTGGTGTGCTCTCTTGCCCGGCTAGGGTCACCTCCAAGCTTTACTTAGCTGCCTGGAGTTCTGTGTGTAGGGTTGAGGCCTCCTGGGTTTTTCCTCGTATAGTTTGGCAGGTTTCTTGTTGTCTTCCTTATCCAGCAGCCAGGGGAGACTTTATGGGGTGTAGCTTCTGTAGGAGGGGACACAATCTCACAGCAGAGTTCCTGAGCCTCTGGCTTGTACAATCTGACCTTTTCACTGCCCCCTCTTCCGCAACGTTCTCTGAGCCTCAGGTGTTAGGATGTTTTGTAGATGTACCCATCTACTGCAGCCTCCATTTTAAACTTCTTATTGAAGTATCCTATGCCAACCATGAGACGAGCCTTCGGTTTGCTGAAGCTTTACAAGGGTGACCATGCTACTTGTATGGAGAAACAACATTTCTGGAACCTCAGGGCCTCATAGATGCTCTTGGCAGCCACTGTCCCTATAAGGGAAAAATTATCATGTCCTTGAGCATCACTGGATACCTTCTACCTATGCAGCTTGCCTGCGTCTCCTTGGCCATGCCTATCTTCTTGCACTCAAGTCTATGCTCCATCAAAGGGTTTACATGCAGCTCCTAGCATTTAGGAGGCAAGAGGGTCTCTGTGGGTTCAAGGTAAGCCTGGTTTATAGTGAGTTCCAGCAGACCAGCTGAGGCCACAATCAGAGTCTGTCTCAAGAAGGAGAAGAGGAGAAGAGGAGGAGGAGGAGGAGGAGGAGGAGGAGGAAGAAAAGGGAGAAAAATTCTTGCATGTGGTAGACCCCTTGCTTTCATTACTCAGTGGTCTTCTACAGAATGGCTATACCATGGTTTATCTATTTAGTCATAGATAGGCATTCGAGTGGGTTTTTGCTTTGGAGCATTATAAATATTGATTTTAGGAATATTCTAGAAAGTTCTTGTACTTACTATCTATTGTGAATGAAATCATAGCAAACAAACAAACCACAAAGGATGGTGTGTGATTTTGCTCATGGTTCTGTGAATTTCCTTGGTGGTTCCTTGTTGACTCTGTGTGGACCCATGATGCAACTGTACTTAGCTGGAATGAAAGATGGCCTTACTCACATCTGGCTTTTGACATTGGCATTCAGTGGTGGCAACTAACACTTCTTCTGCGTGATCTTATTCTCTGGTAGACTAGTCAAGCTTTCCCTTATGCCAGTCTCAAGGTACTGTTCCAAAGGAAGTGAGCATGTGGCTTGCCCAAATTGAAGAGTTTGGAAAACAGACCACATTTTTGGCTGTCAAATGCTGTGACTATGTTTTTTTTTTTTTAAATGACAATGTCTTCTGGTGAGTATCTTAGTCTTCCATTGGGATTATACTCTGGAGTGGGTTGCTGGGTCATAGGCTGGTCAATACTGTGAAACAGCTTTCTACAGTGAATGCTTCCCCCCCTCCCCCACAGGCATGTCTGAAAGTCAGATCTGCCAGATCTTTGCTAACATTTCAAACAGTGTCCTAATTTAAAGTGAACCAGTGTGATGGTACACCTGAGGAGTCAGCTGGCCCTAATGCACAAATCTAAGCTTTATTATCAAAGTGCATTTTGTATGTGATAAAATAAAACAACTACAAAAACCAAAGACAAAACAAAACAAAACAAAACAAAACAAAAAAACAAAACCCAAACCGAACCCCTGCAAACAAACATCCAAACGACAACAATAACAAAACTTAAAACCCAAACTTCCCCAAATTTTCTGTCCTTCCCTGGTCTGTAAAGGTTAATCTATCACTGGGAAAACAGATGGTAGACAATTTCAGCCCCTCTTTGAGCCTGCCTTCGGTACCAGAAAGACAAGTGTGTTTTCTCTCATTTGTGGTTCCAAGACTTTTATATAGTCACATGAAGCCACATATTATATCTAAGATGAAAGTGTTCAGGGAAACAAAGGGATTAAATAGGAAGGAATGGGAGAGAGAAATGGAGGGGAGGAAAAAATATGCTCAACACAAAAGATACATGTACAAAGTTAAAAATTAAGTTAAACGATTCTTAAAATTTTATTTTTATGTGTATGGCTGTTTTCCTTGCATGTATGTCTGTGCGCTATGTACATGCAGTACCCAAGAAGGCCAGAAGGGGGCACTGGATCATCTGGAGCTGGAGTTACAGACCACTGTGAGTTGTATGCAGCTGTTGGGACTAGACATGGGTCCTCTGGAAAAGCAGCTGGTGTGCCCTTAACTGCCGAGCTGTCTCTCCAGGCCCGTAAACACAAATTTTAAAAAAGGAACATTCGGACTAAAGCTCTTATAATTTACCTGCCCATATGTGTAGCTAGAGTTGAAGATTGGCTCGTGTATTCTGTTGTTTGGAAAATAGAAAGCACAGCCTTAAGGCTAGGGGCCTTTCCCTCGGCCTTCAGCAGCCTACCTGTCTCTAGGCTTATGTGGTACCAACGGGGCCTGTGAGTCCTGCTGCCCATCCTTCTGTGACCCTCCCTTTCCTGTCACTGGAGCTTGGACCTCTTAATGTGTTTCCCCTCTGGGCCAGTGGTTTTCAACCTTCCTAATGCTGCGGCCCTTTAACCCAGTTTCTCAAATTGTGGTGACCCTAACCATACAATTATTTTCAGTGCTACTTCATACTACGGTTATGAATTACAACGTAACCCTCTGTGTTTTCCCATGGCCTTAGGTGATCCCTGTGAATGGGTCCTTTGACCCCCCAGGGGTTGTGGACCCACAGGTTGAGAGTTGCTGGTGTAGGCCCACGTTCTTTTCCTGTGCCACATATTAGTATGGGGATCATAAGTCAGGCCCTGGAGTCACAGGGTCCTGACCTGAAATCCAAGGGCTGACGTTATTCATCACGTTTACCTTGGGGGGGACTCCCTCTCTGAGTGGTTTCCTCAGCTGTGAAATGTTCAGAATTCTTACTGTGCTACACCTAGGGGATAATTCTGTGTGCATCGTCACATATAATTCTCAGGGGCTTTGTGTATACCTGAGAAATGCAGCCATGCCTGGAACTTAGTTACCTCTAGTGCCTCTTTAATTTCGCTAAAAGGATCCTTTAAGATGGGTAGGCGGTGGTTGCTTTTGTGTTTTGATGGGAGGGAAGACAGCGAAGGCATATGGGGAGGAAGGACCAGACGACCAGGACTAGTGCTGCAGTACAGAAAGCTGACCCCGGAGGTGGAGACTAAACATCCAGCCTGATTAAAAGCACAGACCCAAAAGCTCAGGGAAAAATGAGATAAAGTACTGACCACAGTCTGGGAGGACTTACTGAAACACATTTAAGAACAAGCAGAAAGCAGGGTGGGGCGGCACACGCGGGCGATCCCAGCACTCAAGTGGGCAGAGACACGAGGATTGAGAGGCCTAGGCTAGTTTGGGCTACAGAGGAATACTTTGCCTCCCACCTCCAAACTAGACCAAAATAGAGCTGACTAACAAGGAGGAGGTCTCTAGGTGCCGGTTTCCTCTTCCATGGCCACAGCTGGCAACTGTCCACTGTCCTGTCTTCACCCTAACGAAAGTTCAACATCTTATTATTCAGTGAGGTTTGGCTATCTGCACTGGGGACCCCTGTCGCTCTTGAGTGTGGGATCACTGTATCAATTTGCTTTTTATTGTGATAAACACCATGACCAAAAGTATCCAGGGGAGGGAAGAGTTTACTTGATGTACAAGTCCTGAGCGTAGTGCGTCATGAAAGAAAGTCAGGGCAGTAACTCAAGTGGGACAGAGGCAGGGACCATGGAGGAAAAGCTAGTGGCTTGTTCTCAATGGCTTGTTCAGCTTGCTTTTTTTTCCCCCTCCTACATCCTAAGAATACCTGCCCAGGAGTGGTACTAGCCACAGTGAGCTAGTCCCTCCCACATCAATCAAGAAAGTGGTCCAGAGAAATGCCCACAGTCCAATCTGATGGAAACAACTCCTCAAAAGAGGTGCCCCCCTCCTTCCATAGGAATGTAGTTTGTATCAACCTGACAGAAACTGACTAGCGTAGTCGTTGATCCTGCTGAAAACACAGGGTGAGAAGAACATGTGCCCCACTCATTCGGCCTCTGAAGGGATGCTCAGGCCCTTGGGTTTCCTGGGGGCCCAGCACAGGAGCTTGGTCTGGCCTGATCCGTGTACATCTGCTAAAAGAAGTGCTCAAACAGGTCAGTGAAGGTCACAAGCAGTATCTGCTACTTGGTGCTGCCAATCTGGCTTTCCCTCTTCCTTCCTTCCTTCTTTCCTTTTTCCTTTCTTTCTTCTGACAGGGTCTCATTTTATAGCACAGGCTAGGCTCAAACTCACAGGCGTCCTTATGCCTCAGCCTCCTGAGTGCTGGAATTGGAGGTATAAACTATCACACACAGCCATGTTTATACTTTTTTTTTTAAAAAAGAGGTCGTTAAAATTTTTTTGTATGTATAAGTGTTTTGTCTGCATATGTGTGTGTGCATCATGTGTGTGCCTGGTGCCCCTGGGGCCAGAACCTGTGTCTTCTACAAGAGCAGTAAGCGATTGTAAATGCTGAGCTATCTCTGCATGTTTTTCGCATTCCTAAACACAGCACGCAACTCTATTGTCATACTTAATAGAAATCTTAATTGACAGCTAGAAATAAAAATGAACAACAATAACAAAAGACCAGTGTAGTAAAGAGAGAAACAATGCAAAAGGAAAAAAAAAATCCTTATTGCTGTTGCATCTCCAAATCAAGACCAGGGGAGTTTTTTATATAAGAGACACTTTAGGAAGCAGAATTACAGTCATTAAAAATGGAATGTAGATGACAACTTAACAGACAGGATTTAACTGAGCAAAAACTAAGCCAAGCAGATCGTCTAGAAGGGAGAGTGAAAAAGGCAAAGAGATAGAAAGTAAGTCCGTCGGGAATCTGTGGTGATTTTGATGACAAATGTCCCTCACACTTGGCCTCCGGTTGGTGGCGCTGTTTTGGAAGGCTATGGAACCTTTGGGAGGTGGAGGCTTTGCCAGAAGTGCGACCCTGGGATGACGTCGATTGTTCATAGTCTAGCTACGTTTTTGCTGTTGACTCTGCTTTCTGCTTGAGGTAGAGGATGTGCGCTCTCAGCTCTCTGCTCCCGCGTCCACGCCTGTTGCTTCGCCTCGCCACCACGGCGGGCTCTTATCCCTCTGCAACCATAAGCTCAAATAAACCCTCGCTTCCACAAGTTGCCTTGGTTATGGTGTTTTATCACACTAACAGACAGGGAACTACATAGAGGTTCAGTGTGGGAAGTCTAAGATCTGGGCAGCGGGGCATTTCCGACAGGGAAGTAGTTCCTGGGCACTGAAGGGCGAATCCCCAGAAGTGAAAGCCTCGGAGTTACAGATCTCAGCACCATGGAGAGAAAGGAGAGTGAGCAGCCAGGGAGCAGAACGGTTTCAGACTTCTCCAGAGCCATGCTAGATATTTCTAAACTGAAAGAGAAATGGTTACTGCTTAGAAGGGTATACACAGGCAAAACTATCAATCAAGGGATGGACAAACAATTATATGACAGAATTTATGATAAGCAGAGATGCCAAGAAATGGTACTATGAGCTATTTTAGGTATATGTCCCAAATGGGCGAGCTTCCTTTCTTTGGTCTGGGTTTAATTTTGTTTCTTTAACTATAAAGCCGTCTTTAGATGTCTATGTGATTAAACTTGCCAAAAAACTTTTGTTGCTATTGTTTTAATTTTTTCCCTCAAACAATATTTAAAAACATTTATTTGTGTCCAGTACATAGAAAGTAAATAACGAGGGTTGAATAAAGATGTTTTAGGTTAAAAAAAAATCCATTGCCTAGAAACTATTTAGGGATGTGTTCCATCCAAAAGAGGGGAGGATTTTATGAGGAGGAAGAGGGGGATTCAGGGAAGAGGAGACCCAACACAAGGGAGAAGAAAAGAAATCCAATCTGGCACCTACCAGAGCTTTCCAGGGGATTTTCTCCAAGAAAAGGAGCTTGCTAGATAGCTGAGCAGCTAATGGCTTGAAAAGAGATTTAGACAAAAGGCAGAAAGTTTAAAGTTGCATTAGTGATAAGTTCCCAAGAGGAGGGGGAAAAAAAAAAAGAAAGAAAGAAAGAAAAGAAAAACCGAGAGAAAACAAGACCATTATCTCTAGGGAAACCAAAACTACGCAGGAAAGAAAACAACCATTATTAGCGTATTCACAACTGTACCATCGGACTGTTAACACTGACTGTTGATCTGACAAAGCTACAAATGGTTTTATTGAGAGGAGTGTGTGGGAATAAGGGTGAGGCTGTAGGAAGGAAGAGAAGTTCAGTTATCACCAGAAATGCAGGAGGTCAGCACATTAGGTTCAAAGAAAAAAATTGAAGACGTCGTAGTGAGTGTGCTGTCTAGAGATGTGCAGATAAGTACCAATGGTTTCCTCTTTGGAGATTTGCAAGTCATGGTTGCTGGGAAGATGGAAGTGGGGCAAAGGGTGGCACTTGCTGCATGTCATGTAATCTTGTACAACCCGTTGGCTCTTTAAATATATGATTATGTATTTGATAATCATAAAATTAAAGATAGCTTTAGTAGTGTCTGTTGTGTCACGAGGACCTCATACTTAGTTTTTAATCATTATTTTTTTTTTTAATCTTTAGTGTGTTGAAATGGGCCAGGTGTGAAGGGAAGTGAGAATCTTTCTTTAAAAATGATGATGATGATGATGATGATGATGATGATGATGATGGTGCTGCTGCTGGGGCACCCAGGTAACACAGCTTGAGTAGAGGTCAGAAGACAACTTTCATGAGTTGCTTCTCTCCATCCTCTATGGGATCCAGGGATCAAATTCAGGCTGTCAGGCATTTGTGGCATCTCATAGGCTCAGGAGAGCCTTTCTGGATGTAAAACAGCCTTTAGCTCAAAAAGATCTGTGTGATGATCTGACTGTTAAACTTCAGTGGAGACATGGAAGCCTATGCTTTCTCGAGAATTAAGAAGACTGAAGCCAAGTCCTCTATGGTGGATGTCCACACCGCGTTTGGGATGTCACACTTCATTTCTTACGACTCTGTTTCCACTTCAAGCCACTGTGTCTGCGTTGGAACACAGTTCAAGAGTGGAGTCCTGTGGGACACCGGAGCACTTGTGAGGAAACTCCAAGAAAACACAACAACAGCCTTGTGACCTCGGTTTCTTCAAAGCACAAAATTGTTCTTAGAATGTGTTTTTCATGCTCTTCCCAAGGGTAGTGGACAGGGCTTACTTCATGGGCATCCATGGAAAGACATGTTTTTGCCACCTGAGGCTTGTTCTTGTGACTGTACACTTTGCTCAGGTGACTCTCCTTACTCATCAGACTGTAGATTGTCTGATGCTCTGAATAAAGTTGGCTGTCAGGTGAGTCTCCAGCTCCCCTCACTTTTAGGCAAAGCTCGCCCAAGTTCACGCCGCCAACTAGAGCTGTAAATGGCACTGATGCTTATGATTATCTTCATAGGACAGCTGGGAAAGAGTCTTGGAAGGGTTAACGTTGTTCCCCGTGTCTGGGAGTGGAGCCCAGCTTTGAAGCCTAAGGCTGCACTCCTCCCTCACCCTCTCCACCCCCAGCAGCAGAGAGCTTACAGGCTCAATCCTGAATGACAGCCTCACAATAGAGTCATGCAGAAAGTCCGGATGTGTGGAGGACTGGCAAGGTCCAGCTACATCTGTGTACTCTTGCCAGCGAACAGACCTTTGGGTTGGTGCCCTAGTTACAGACCAGGGGGCTGCCCTTCTGTTCTGGGGTTTGCAGAGCACCCAGCCCCAACAGTTTAACAGCACGAACCAATATACTATTGTTTAATTTCACAGATTCCACCCCCCCCCCCCCCGCCCCCAGGACAATTTGTTCTCTTTTCATCCCGGTAAAGATGAGTGAGGCCTGAGTGTAAACAGAATATTCCTCCCGCTCCAAAAGAAGTCAGACACTTGAACCGAAGGACGTCACAGGGCACGCAAGTGAGACTTTTGCCTTACCTTTGTCCAGCTGGCCAGACCTTTTCACTTCCCCTCTGTCTAGTCACCTTCAATGACTGGAAGATGTAGGGGTCCCTGGAGCTGCACAAAGTTGGATTTCTATTGTATTTATGCTTTGTGTATATTGTACATTGCTATTGTTCGTTTGCCTGTCTGAGATCGAGTCCTTAATATGCAGTGCAAGTTGGCCCCAAACTCACAACCCTCCTGCCTCAGCATCCTTTTCAGAGTTTCCTGAGCTTATAGGTGTGTAGCACCCTAGGTGCATTTGACATGCGCATTACAGGAATTGTGGAATGTGCACGAGTCAGGGTAAATTGGGAAGGAGATGGTATCTCCACAAAGGTCGACAGCGTATGTTTTGGCTGCCTGATCTTTTCACCGAGGTGGAGGTAGGCAGTAGTGAAAGAACCCAGGAGGAATGGTGAAGGACCTCAGGCCAGCAACAGTGCGGAGCTCTCACCACTCTAGGCTTAACGTTTACCAGTAGAAATGTATATAGGACAGCTGTTCAGAGTTGTTGAGATCATGGGCAGTGGTGTGTGTGTGTGTGTGTGTGTGTGTGTGTGTGTGTGTGTGTGCATGTGTGTGTGCACGCGCGCGTGTGTGTGTGTGTGTGTGTGTGTGTGTGTGTGTGTGTTACAGTACCTTCCAAATGGACTGTAAGGACTGAGTCTAGGGATAAACATTTTCCTGCACCTCCTGCTCCATCACCCACCAGTGCCTCCCCTTGGGTGAACCCAACTAGAGGGCAGAAGGCAAAGGGACGCATTCATATGTCCCTACTGGTTGGCTCCCAAGGACAAGGTTGGCAGAATGGAGACAAGATGGTGGGTTTTGGTGAGGACAGAAAGAGACACTTAAACACAGGTTCACCTGTGGCTCCAATTTGTGCAGTTCTGGTGTGGGCCCTCTCTCCTGCTTCCTTTGTGCATTTTTGCCACCTTTAGATCCAGCTCTGCAAGCGGTGCCAGCTCTTCTCAAGGATACGAGCACTCTCAGTGAGTATATTTTTATTGTGAAGACATCTGCACCTTCTTGCCAGCCAAAAACAACATATGGAAACGTTTCCCACATTTTCACCAGGGGGCACTCACTCCTTTTCCATGGATGGCTAGAAAGGCTTTTTTGCAAGTATTTGCTAGCCAAAATAGAATCCTTTTTCGTAGGCACAGTGACTGTTGGAACAGCTCTGTCCTAAAGTGATTTCTATGTAGCTAAACAGTGTTTCTGTCTGAGAGACGACTGGACTCTAGGATGCTTTCTTGGTAAATGTTTAGGGCCAGCTTGCACACTGCCTGGAAAGTGTTTGGGTCTAAATGCTGCCTTATTCTGCCATTAAGATGAACAAAGCCAAGAAGACTTTGAAAAGATAATCTGCATGCCTAATTTGTAGGTACTTTTTTTTTTTAAACAGCTGAAACCCAACCAATGAGAGCAGATTTTGAAATTCCTCTCTGTAGGGACTGCTTTGTACCCATCTCCATGACTCATAGCCATGGGTAAGTGGAGGGTCCTGGGGGAAACGTGCTTTCTCAAGTATGAATTCTTCCAAATGGAAAGACATTTGTTTGCTATCATATCAATCCATTAGCTGTGAAAGTGACACACAGTTTGTCAAAGGATCCGTGCAGTCAGCCAAGCAGTATAGCAGCACATGAGGGGAGGGGCTTGCTTCTGTTAAAAATGAATCATGTTTGAGACTTGGTAAAAAAAAAAAATGTGGATCTCTGATCCCTTTTCCATGAGTACTGTATTATAACTGCAGAGAAATACAAAGACTTATTCAAATGTACAGAGTGGAGAATGGTGGAAAAATTGGTTTCTCTTATCCTATTGGAGACTTGGCATAGAGGGTATTTGATCTGTCAAAGAGTCAACCGATCAATCAGTCATCAAAGGGTAGATTAACATTGGCCTGTGTCGTTGACTAGAGCTTGTCCTAAAGTCTGGAGACTGTATGGTATAATGGAGAAGAACAAAAGTTTTGGCATCAAATAATCTGGATTCAAATCTTGGCTCCATCACTTATCTCTACAATCTTGGGAAATTTAGTTAACCTCTTGAGCCTTAAGTTTTCTGACATATAAAGTGGAGAGAATGATATTATCTACTTAATGGTCTTGGTGTGGAGATTAAGGCAATAACCCAAGTAAAGTTTCTGTTGCATAAAAACAATGAGTAGGGATAGGTATTACCATGATCTTAATAATCCAACCCCATTCGGAATACTGGAATACTTACTGTTGTTATATAACAAGGAAATAATCACATGGGTCGAAGTAATTTATTACTTGGCTTTTTTCCCCCTTCAATTAACTTTAGTAGCCAGCTATGGTAGTGCTAATTAGTTATTTAAAAAACAACAGCTGTCTGAGTGAGTTTACTGTCATAAAAACACAGGATCTTAGAGCTGGGAAGACTAACAGATTCATTTCATCCAAACCTCTTTTAACACGAAGGGAATCTTTTAAAAAACATCTTTAAAATAAAGCCAATTTATCCACATAGCTGTAAATAGAAACTGTGGCCAAATAATCAGAGTAGCTTGCTGACTGAAGCTGTGTTTACCCATTGGCCTCTTCTCACAAACCTGTGCGTCCTCACGATCAGGAGTGACTTCTTTTTATTTTCTGTATTCCAGCTCCTGCTAAGTCTATTTTTATTACTTCCTGTTGATTCTGAAGCATGTTAGAGAATCTTGTAACCTAGCAGTCAATGAAAAATTAAAAAAATACTCTCTGGAGTGATAGATTTAATGCAATCCTTATTGAAATGGCAAGGCCACCACTTTCAGAAATGAACAAGCTTAAACACAGACACACACACATATCCACACTCATTCTCTCTCTTCCTCTCTCGCACACACTCACACTCACACGCACAAACACACACCGTTCCAGACAACCAAAGCGACACTGAGAAAGAAAACTGAAATTGTATGCATCACGCTTTCTGACCTAACATTATATTACTAAGTTATCCTACTTAGAATAACATGGTACGTAGCCTTCCCAACCTTAAGATAGACCATGGAACCATAATAATAATCAATAAAAACAGCATGGTGCTGTCACAAAAATAGACACGTAGAGTAATGTTATAAAACAGGAGACCAAGATATAAGTCTACATAGTTGTAGTCACTTGATTTTTGAAAAAAAAAAAAGTCAAAAAGTACACACTGGAGAAAAGGCAGCATCTTTTAAAAAAAATGATTCTGGGAAAAATGAATGTGCAGCATGAAGAAGAATTAAACTAGATCCTTACCTCTCACCCTGTACAAAAATCAATTCCAAATGGATCAAAGACCTTAATGTAAACTCTGAACTTATATAAGCAAAGAACTGAATGTAAACTCCAAAATTCTGAACATCGGT
>NC_140496.1:37733860-37971360 GCF_964271855.1 Acomys minous
ATCACCTCTCACTCTCATAAGCATCCTGGTTTGAGATTATAAATGACACAGTGACTCCGTGATGTGCAGGAAACTAAAACCATTATGCCCACTTGACAGACTGTGAAGTCACATGTTCTGCTGGTCTTCGGTTGCTTTGTTGGTGAATGATTTGCATCAGCAAGCCTCTAAGCTCCCATCCAGAACCTTCTGTCTGTTTCTGGGTAGGGTTAGTAGTCAGAGGACATTGGTTGCCTTTCTGGTTTGGGAATCTTGAGTATTCAATTTTTCCATATGTTTTGTTTGTTTATGCTTAGCAGACATATATTAGTTTCCAAAAGCCCAAACCCTAAAATTCTTTTTTTTTTTTCTGTCCTGGGGATATGAAGCCCAAATGCTAGGCAGTGCCTGAAGCAGTAGCTTTTGTGCATGGCAGATCGTAAGCAACCAGGCATGACTCAGCTTATCAGGGCCAACTTGTGCAAGCAACTTTATAGACTCTTTAAAAGGGAACTGCACAATGTGGTAGCAGAACACGGTAGAAAAATTTCCACCTTTTAACTCCTGGCTTGGATTTACAACGTTTTCCCCAAACCAGTTTTATATGGACCCCTTCAGACCTTGTAAATAGAAGTCTATGTTTGCACTCATTTATACCCATACTGACGTGCTTTACGATGAAAAACATCTATCCTGAGTTTTTAAATATGTTGCTACTAGTATTTCTCAGTCACCCCTTCCTTCCACCAAATGTGTGTCTACCTCATCATGTTTTCTCTCTGGTCCAGGGTACCAAGCCCAGGGCCTTATGCATGCTAGGCAATTTCTGACACCACCCGTTTTGGTTTAGCCTCGTGTTTTTCTGGTTTTGTTTTGTGTTTACTTATGAGCTATTTTATAATATGGGGGTACCAAAGTACATGGAAACAATGTCCTTTTGATGGATATTGAGTTTATTTCTAATTATCTGTTATAATAAATGTCTCATTAGGTACTTTCATATTATTATGCATATGTGGATTTATGAAAGGTAGGTTTCTAGAAGTGGAATAACTAATTTTATTAGTGTGTGTGTATGTGTGTGTGTGTGTGTGTGTGTGTGTGTGTGTGTGTGTGTGAGAGAGAGAGAGAGAGAGAGAGAGAGAGAGAGAGAGAGAGAGAGAGGGAGAGAAACCCATGACACAGTAAGCATGTAGTGATCAGACGGCAATCTTACCTGCCACCTTGTTTGAGACAAGGTCTCCTGTCCACCACTCTGTATCAGGCCATGGTCTGGGGTTCTCTTGTTGCTCTCACACACTCACACAGTAGGAGTGCTAAGATTTCACACACACACACACACACACACACACACACACACACACACACAGACTGTTTTACCTGGTGTTTGTGGGTCCTGGGGATCTGAACTCCTGCTGTTAGTTAGGACTAAGCAGCAAAAAATTTACCCATTGATCTGACTCCCCAAGCAGAATGAACTGATTCTTATTGGCGATTGGTAAATTGACATTTTAAAAGGGCTCTTTTCAACTGTGTGTCCACTTGAAGGTACTTTTCAGAACTTGGAGAAAACCTTTGAGTGAAGGCAAGGTTTCGGGTGTTGGCTCTCCACAGCCTCTTTGTTATTTGGCAATTATTCCTTGACCTGTGCAATGAGGTCAAACTGAAACAGGCTGAGTCTTACGTGTGTAGAAACTTGGTCTCCATGACCTTGTCTTCATGCACTGAGTGACTCCTTAGACTAGGCTGCAATGCAGACATGAACAGCCCCGATGGGAGAACACTTTTATCCCTCAATCTATAGAAGCTGAATTGGACTTACTGGGATTAGCTGGTACTGACGGACTTGTTCGTCTACTTTAATTATCCTTCCAATGAGAGCTTTTTTTCTTTCCCAGACTGGATTTTGAAACAGACGGAGAATGGCAGCTACGGGGAGTGACGGGAGAGATCAGCTAAAGATCTCACAGAAGGTGCCCACAAGGAAAAGCTCTAGCTAGCGTAGGGAGAAAAGACTTTATTTTGTTTTTATTTTCTAAAGGAGAGGGCATTAAAAAAAAAGCACATCTTGTAAACTTTGAATTCTTCTGCTCATTGACAAAATTATTATTTTCTTCCTGAGGGTTCACATTAAAAGATAGAAGGCAGAAGAAGAATAATTGTTTAACTTGTTCTAAAACCAGCCAGGCTGTCCATACTGAAACTTGCTTCCATAAAAAGCCAAAAGTTAACAAAAGGATGAAAGCTGGGAAAATTGAGGGAACTTGAGAGGCGAAAACAAAGGTTGGACAAAATGGCCCTCGCCAGCATCGTGTTCTCTGCTGCCCTCTCGTGGCCATGTGAGGGAGCTGGGTGGGCAGCTGTCTCAAGCTCTTCACCAGCTAACCCGTAGTTCTTAGAATGGCGGTCTCTGTGACTCTTCTCTCATAGAAGATACTTATACTTATGCTGTAATGACGAGAACTAACGACAGAGAGTGAAAACGGAGGGAAATAGAAGTTGTTTGCCACATAATCCAACGCAGTCGTTTCTGTTCGGGACCAACTGTGCCATACTCTGTGCGGAGCTTCGGAGGCACAGGGCAGCAGGAGACACGACTGCATCCTTTGAAGAGATCCCAATGTAGATAGATGGCAGAGCACAAATAAGTCAGCCTGCAGCCAACCGTGTGAGCGGCAGCTGACAAGATGTGTGTTCTTGATAGCAATTCTCATGTCAGAATGAGCTTATTCCCTGAGAATTTTCATTTGCTCCCAAATAGAACAAAAAACAAAACAAAACAAAACAAAACAAACAAACAAACAAAAAACCCACCAAAATGAAACAAAACAAAACAATCCACATTCTTGTTTAGAGATGATGTTTTTTTGGGGGAATGGATAATGTTTTCTTTTTTCCCCCCATGCCTCTGTAAAACATTGGATTTGGGATGCTGCGATGCCACACGTATGACAGTTCAAAATCGAAGTGATGGTTTGAAGATGAAAGCCAAACTGTACACTTGAGTTCTTTATTCCTCAGCAAAACACATTGGTCTGCGAGCAGCAAGGAATGCAAGGCCTTGTGGACGCCACGCCACATGCAGCAAGGTCAAAGTGGCTATTTGTCCTTTTCCATGGGGAAGGGCTGAGGGTGCTCCTCACGGGGTGTATGCAGGCTCTGCTCCTGAGTAGTTCTAAGAAGCCCTCTGTATTCAGGACACCTGGTGGTGTTAAGAATTCTTGTTCTTGATAAAGCTTTAGGGGTGAATTTATAGGCGCTGGTCTATTCTTTGTATCAACCAAGTAGCTATAGAGGACGGAGGAAGTTGTATTAAAGGCATAGAGTTCCTTTTTTCGTGTGTAAGTGTGTGTGTGTGTGTGTGTGTGTGTGTGTGTGTGTGTGTGTGTGTGTGTTGGGTAGCTACTGTTACTTTAATTTAGAATTTATTAGAGGACAGGGGAAGTGCCTCTCATGGCTACTTGTTTTTGCCTGGCTTGCAGCCAGGCCCCTGTTTCCCCAAATCCACAGTTTTTGCCCCCTAGGGAAATGGCTCATTGGTTTCTTTTCTTTGTGGCTCTTTAGTTCAAAACACGCAGTGATGAAAATGGCCATTGAGACATCTTCGGCCTACTGTGATAACTTCAGAGAACACAAAACCTGAGCTGGACCAGTCAAGGCAAATGGAGTCCCCTCTTCCCCTGCCCTGGTGGTAATCAAGGAGATGGTAACATCCTGAAGCTGGTGACATCTTGTCATAACACTGATGCAGCCATTCTAGAGGAAAGATGAACAATGGACATTGATGTCAATGAAGCTTAGGCTCCTGGGCACAGCCATACTTGAAGCACTATGTATCTGTTAATACTGCAGTTCTATGAATCCATCTATTTCTCTGGCTCTTGCTCAAATCAATAAGCCTTGTGCTTTGGTATATTTTACATAATGTAAGGGGCTTATGGACAGGCAGGTTTCTGTTTCTCACCTTCATGTAAGTCTGGGCTTGAGTACTTGTATCTAGAGCAGTTTCTAGGACATGAAGTTCTTGCTAGTCTGGGTACCACACCTTGAGAGTCATTGGCTTAAAAACCTTCTAGAAGCTTCTGCTAGATTAAGTGGAGAGATATCAAAAGACCTTTATTTCCTCACTGGGCAAGAATCTTGGAAAAATTACTAGAAGGGGGTCCCAAGAGTATGTTTGAAGTAAGTTAGGAAGCACTTGAAAAGGTGATGTGACCATACCCCATAATTATGGGCCTCACTTTAGTATTTTATTTTATTTTATTTTATCTTTTTCTACTCATATCCTAGCCCCTTTGTGGTTAGAGGCAAAGCCAATAGCGTAGATGACAAATGAGGCTGAACAGCAGGACTAATGCGTGTTTTGTCAAAGACTTAAAACACACGCATTGAGAAAATGCACATTTTTTCACTCTGATCCAGTCTGTCAACAAAATGCTTTTCAGGAGAAACATCAAAGCCATTTCATCTGCAAATTTCATTTTTTTCCCTCTGAATCCCTTAATCTACACTGTTGACAAAAATTTCTGTCAAGTGCCTCAAACCATTGTATTAACAAATCTCGTTTTGTCAATCATGATTTAGGCGGCTTGCAAATGCATTGTGTAATATTCCACTCTATCCTGCAGGAAGAATACCTCACAGTCAATGCCTCAATCTTAATACTGAAAGCGAATGAAGAGGGAAAGGAAAAGTGGTGTCAGCGCCTGCTCGTTCAGCATCGCCATTGGTTGTCCCTGTGCATTTTAGGTGACTGTGGTGCATCTGAAGTCTTCCCTTAGCGATGCAAGGCTCAGAGGGTGAGGCTGTGTTTTATCTGTGAATAACAGCCTTGCTGTCTTTCCTTCTCAGATGACTCACTGGGGCTACTGCTGGTGGCTCCCACGACCATTTCTAACACCCCCAGTCATGAATTCAGGAGGATGGCATGCGTGTATCAGTGTTTTTAGGCTTCAATGTGTCTTTGCTTCAACTGTCACAGCATTGGTGCTGAAGATGGCCATTGCTGTCTTTCCTAGGAGCTGTGAGGATGTCTAGAGGTCTCTGCTCAAAGAGGAAGCTATTGTCTCCTTTCTGCTTGGCTTATCTCTGAACCCTTCATAGCGGGATGTCATGTCAGGGATGGGATGTTGCCGGGGTTCCTAATAGCCTCTGACATATGAAATTGCTAAGTTCTCTTGGTATGGATGCCACCGTGTCCACCAAATTATGGTAGATTAGACACCAATTGGGGCATAAAATAACAGGTGTGCCAGGTTAAGTGTTAACAATTCTGAATGTGAGTCCTGACTGTACAATATAATAGCTACTCAATTTCAGAACTCCTTGTTCGTCTCTCTTCCTGGACACCTCCTCATCTGCGTAATGGCACTAGGAGAGAACCACTGAGCTCACAAGAAGAGCAAGGGAGAGCAGTTTATAAGCCTGAGGTAAGACTGATAGTCAAACAAATAACACAAGCTGCAAGGAATGCGGCTTCAGAATTTCTGGCTATCTCAGAGGAGGTAGGTTCTTCTGTGCTGTAAGACAATGCAGACTGAAAAACAAACAAACAAACAAACAAACAAACAAGACAATGCAGACTGATGATGTCATCTGGAAACTTGCTTCAGAGAGCTTGAACCCTGGCCTTCTATATGGTCTAAACACCCATTCTTAGGGATCATATATATAGGGTACCTGCAAAGGTTGGCACGCTATGCACATGTGTGTTCGTTCCACCTTGGCTTCTTGTGTGACAATGTGTGGACACAGAAACCTGAAGAATTGAGCCCTGGAAGCCGGAAGGCTGGCAGCGAATAGCAGGTAGTGGAAGGTGCTAGGCAGGAGGCAAGAAGAATCCTTTTTTTGGTTCCCCACAACCACAATCTTGCTTCCATCCATCCCATCACAAACAAAGAATGATTTTATCCCTTAGAAGCTTTAGATCCAGGCTGTGTCTGGAGACCCTGGTGACTGCCAAAGCACCACAACGGCACTGACTTCCATCCACCGTCCATAAATCCCCATGCTGAGCACCGTAGCAGAGCCAGTGACTTCTGCATGCTACCCTCTGCTCCTCCTTGCCTGCTTTAAGCCCTCCACAAACTTCTCTTCTTCCCCCACCCCAAAGCCTCGCCAAAGCCTTCGTCATCTCCACAGCCACCCAGATTCATGCCCTCCCTCATGACAAGTGATATGCCACTATTAATAGGCTTCCTGGAGCTCTCGGCCCTGGATTTCGCTGCCTACAGCTAAGGGAATCGAGATTGAGTACGCAGTTAGAGAGAAACAGATCAATTATAATAAGTGACAAACGAACAGAGTCTCTGCTCCCTTCAGAAGCCAGAGCAAATGCACTGAGTGTACAAACAGGGGCTCTAGGGGCTGGTGGTATCTGCAGAATCACCCTCAGGATGGGTGTCCCTAGACACTGGGAGAGGAAAAGCAAGGGGCAGCCTAAGGGTAGAGAGAAAACGCAAAGCGGTAGCCTATGGCTATAGCCACTGCACATTCTATTGCACATAATTGGTTTTTCCCTAGGAAACATTTGCACTAACCTTTGGCTTCTGGGAGCAGAGACAGGCCTACAGAATAAATGAGTCCAGTGGGCAGTGTGGCAATCAGCATTTTGTAATCGCAAGTGATGGATAATGCAGCCCCCAGCCTGTTTATAGAAAGGGGGAATTGTGCAACTGTCTCTTGGTTCATGGACCCTAATCACCTAAGGGTAAATCCTACTTCCAGTATGGCTGAGTTGAAGAGCTCACGCCACTGCAGACGCAGCCTTCCAGTCTTCGTTGGCTCAGCTTTCTCTTTGTGGAATTTTTAGATGCTTTGGTCTCATGCATGAGAATGATGTTTCTGGTACCCAAAGTCACCCCCCTCCCCTACTAGCTTCAAGTCTGGCCAAACAGAGGTCTTATTTCTCACATTCCTAGAAAGTTCCTGACATTTACTATGTGACTATGGACCCTCGGATCCTCTGCTCAGCAGGACCTGGCCTGGACTGTAAGAGCCTAGAAGGACCAAGGTGAGGGAGGTTGGTGATGAAACTGAAACTTGAAACTGATGGTGGGCAGGGACTTAGCAGTCATGGCTGGGTGGGAAATGTACAGGATGTTGTTCTGAGCTTAAAGCAGATAATTATAGGATATCCCTCGAGAAGGCGATAAGAAAGGGCAAGACCAGGTTCAGCAATGACATCAGAAGTGCCATCCAGATCTGGGTCGCACAGGGACCTCGAGAAGCTGGGAGCTGAGGTGTCCCCCAACTGCATGTGGACTCTGAGCACATCACTTTTATGTGACCCAAGGACCAAGAGTCCCCATCAGAGATGTCAACTCTAGCATAAAATGGTATCTTACTTCTTGCCATCTACAAAGTTAGTAAGGCCCTTTCTTAGATCCCTGCTAATCCCATGGTTTAAGAAATAAACAAAACAAACAAACAAACAAAAAACCAAGAATTATCTCTCTCTCTCCTATTGTTATTATGCAGAGCATGTACAATCCTATTCAGTAGAGAATAATTATTCATTTATTCAGCTAACACTTGTTGGCTACTTACTATGTAGTGGGCCCAGTCCTCTCGGATAGGGTTGTAGCCACTAACAAAGCAAACAAGATTCCTGCCTTCTGTTTCTTGCATCCTGATGGTGACTTATATCTCATGGCTGAGAGAAGAAGTTGTGGCAAGCTCCCCTGGGCCAGTGGTGATGGGTGGTATCTGAATGCTGGCACTCTGGCAGCATGGCTGTCTCTTGCGCAGCATGGCATCCATTCCCCAGGGCTGCCTTGAGAAGGCTCTTCTACTCATCTCATTGATGGGGGAGCTGAGCCTCTGGGTGTCTGGTTACTGCAGCCCGGATGACAGCAAGAGCCAGGGGCTAAAGCCAGAGCTGCATAGGTATTTGGAACCACAGTGAAATCTGTTCAGGTGAATGTTCTGCCCCAGGCCTCAGCATGCCACTGGTAGGGAAGAAACAGCAAGGATGGCTGTTGCTAAGGGCTGTTGCTAAGGGGTCGCACTAAAGGTGTGTGTGTGGGGGGGGGAACTGGTCCAGACTCTGAGCTAATTTCTTTACAAATGTCATTTTATCAGTTAATCTGCTCTGTGAGGTACATGTGACTATTAGACCCATTTAAGAGAGTGTAAAAAAAGTCACACAAAATGTAATCATCCCAAGGTCACACAGCTAGAAAATGGGGAGCAAAGGTTTGAGCCCTCTCCTTCAACCCACCACCACACGAAATTGTGAAGAAAAAAAGTCTTCTAATATAAGAAACATCTTACTTTTAAAAAGTGCATTGGTTTATTTACTAACTTATTTATGTGTGTGTGCACCGGCACACACATGTTTGTCTATGAGAATGTATGCCACATAAACATGAGAGTACACATGCCTGTGGATGCACCAGGAGCCCAGAAGGCGGCATTGGGTGTGCTCATCCACAATTCTCCACTTGTTCCTCTGAGGCAGGGTTTCTTTTTGAACACAGGTGTGTGCCAATAAGCCCCAGAAGCCATACTGTTTCGGCCTCTCTCAAAGTTTGGGTTTCAAGTATTTGTGGGGACCAGCAGGCTTGTCACCTGTGAGTTGAGTTCACTCGGTCCTCAGAGTTTCACATCAAATGCTCTTAAGCACTGAGCCAGACACTTCACTTCCCATCTCTACTGTCATAAAAACCCAGGGCCGACCCGTGGCCGGGCTTCTGTGCCTTGCTGGACCCGTAATGCCATCCTGGCACACGAGCTCAAATAAAGTGATGCCAAAACAAAGACGAGCCCCTCTGTCTGATTTCCTGGTGCTCCCTCACCCCCAACCCTTGTTGCTCTGCTTGATTCTTGACTTGGCTTACATTCTGGTTATTTTCAGTCTCATTTCTGAAGGATAGATTTTTCATTCAAGCAATACTTTCTGTCATAAGCTAAATAGTTTGATAATTTTACTTTGGCATTAAAAGGGGAAAAAACATCTTGTGCCACTTAAATTCAGCAATTTCATGTCAACATCAGGGACTTTTCCAGTGGGTGACTTCCAGAGGCCCCCTCTTAGCTGACAGAGATGTTAAGCGTAGGGCTTGCTCAGTCTGGGCACTGGTATCATGAGAAGATAGGGGCCACTTTTGGATGTGGGATTGTTCTCTGCATTGTAGACATGTGGCATCATCCTTGGCCTCTTTCCACTACATGCCAGCCCTAGACATCTAGCTGGCCTTATTTTACATTTCATCACCAGATGCCAGGCACTTGAAATTACTTTTACTACAAAGGGGGCTGCAAAATGTACTCTGCCAGTCCTGGGTAGAATTACTGCAGAAGATTCACAGGGCACCGTGGTGGAGAGATCTGCCCTTGCCTGCAATGCTCTGTCAGAGAAACCTGAGTGGATTTTGTGAGTTTTTTTTTTTTTAAGAGACCCAAATGCACAATGGACCAGTCAGTGGTATCACCTCATGCTGATTTTAGAACTGAAGTTACATGAGAAATGGACAATTGTTGAAATCACTATTTGCTCTTTAAAACCTTTTCTCTCTTCTTCCTAGACACAGTTCTAAGCTTCCCGATAAGATTCAACTGCCTAGGGTCTTAAAATGGGATAGACGTGCAAGTGATGTCTACCAGGTCCACATAATTCTCTTGCAGGCAAGCCTCCTTAATATTCCTATGCCTGGATCTGATGCTGAAGTCTCTGGTGCTCTGAAGGATGAGATAGCCTAAAAAGGGAAGCAACTTATGCCTTCACATGGCTATACAGAGCAAAGCAATGTTAACATCAGGGGCTTCACCTGCCTCTTCTGACTGTGATATATATATATATATATATATATATATATATATATATATATATATATATATATATATATATATATATATAAAGAAAATCAAAATCAGCTTTTATTCTGGGAAGCCCCTGAAAAATGTAGGACTGTATCTGTTATAGCAGCCAACAAACTCTGACTGCCACATGTGCATAACAATGCATCTGGCCCTTGGTAGGTGTCAGTAGCTGTTAGTTAACACTATTGATATGAATGGTGAGTTTCTGAACTTGACAGATAGTTGGAGACTAGTGAGGGGAGCAAGTAGGAGTTGAACTAATTGATGTAAATCACAATGCGTCTTTCCACCAAGGCATGACATTTGATGGATGGATCAGCAACGGCTTATGTCATACATTCAAGAGCAATGTTATGATCTCTATGCTACATCCCAGAATGTACCCGTCTCCTCTCAGAGGATGGATTTGGCTCCTCATAAGGAGGCTCTGTAGTGCTCCTCTAGGATAGACCCAGGAATGACATCTAAGTAAAGAGCATTATGGAAGCGGATCTGAGAAAGCCTTGTAGCTTCCCAAATTTACTTATCAAGGTGAGAAATTCATTTTTCTGAAGAGCTGCCCTTGGAAAATGTGCCCTGAAGAAAGGTAAGACTTATTCCAGGAGTTCAGAGGGATAAGATGAAAGCAGAAAGCAAGTCTGAAGGAAGAATCTAGACCGTTTTTTGTTCTCTCTGCCATAACTCTGCCTTCTCTAATATTTAAGATGTTTATAATACTGGGCTTTCAAAAGGTCATAAATATGTCATACATTTAATTTCTATTGGTTTCTGTTGCATACCAAGTATAGTGTGTTGAATAATGGCCCTTCAACAATACCAGTATCTTAATCTATGGTATGCGTGAATATGCTACCTTCCATGATGAAGGGGGTCTTATAGAAATGATGCGTTGTAGTTCTTTCTTCCATGCATTTTATGGTCACCAGACATCGCAGAGCAGAGGCTGCTGTAGTGGCCTCCAGAACACCTTGGCCCAGCAGTTCTAGCAACAATAGATAAGAAAAACAATACACTACAAGCTAGCTATGACAAAGGTAATGGACTTGTTAGCATTCCCTTGCAGAGACAAGGGATGGAGGACCACCAGACTACCAATGGAAGTTTAGCCATTACTCCTCTTTGGCCCCTGGCTGTACATGATCTTGGAGGTTTGGAGTATATAAGAGGTGAAAAGTTGGCTGAGAGCGAAACTCTGGTGGTGGGTGGAATAGCTTTTATGAATTATTACCAATGCCGGGGTGGAACTTTTGAGTAATGAGGTTGCTTTTAACTCCCTAGAGTTCCTGTAAATGGCTGGTTACCAATTCGGCTGTAACTAGCCTCAATGAAGACACTGATTCACTGAGCTGGTCTTGGACGGACTCATCTTGTCCTAGTTAGGTTTCTGTTGCTACAATAAAACTTACGAAAGGCAACGTGGGGAAAGGGTTTTTCACTTGCAGGTTACAGTCCTTCATGTAGGAAAGGGAAGGGAAGGGAAGGGAAGGGAAGGGAAGGGAAGGGAAGGGAAGGGAAGAGAAGGGAAGGGCAAGGAAGGGAAGGGCTTAAAACAGAAACCAATGGAGGAAGGATGCTTACTGGTTTGTGCTCTCTCTCTCTCTCTCTCTCTCTCTCTCTCTCTCTCTCTCTCTCTCTCTCTCTGGCTTTCTCAGCTACTTGTCATGTACAGTCCAGGCCTACCTGACTATAGATGGTACCACCCAGAAGGATTGGGTGCTCCTATATCAATTAGCAATTAGGAAAATGCTTCAACACAACCATGAGTCAATCTGATCAGGGTACTTCTTCAGCTGAGGTTCCTTCTTCCTAGGTGACTGTAGGTTGGTATCAGATTAACTGCTCAAGCTAATTATAACATATTTATTTCATCTGTTGGCACAGTATCTGATGAGTATAGATTTTTCTTCAAGTCTTGATAGGAAAATTAACAGATAAAGTTGTGCCTAAGTTACAAACCAGAGAAGACTATCCTGCATTATAGATGCTCCATGTAACCACACACCAAGGTTCTTCTAAGAGGAAGGAGAGCACTAGGACTTGATGCGCCAAAGGCTCTAAAGGTAGGAGAGATGCAGAGGCCATCAGCTGAGGGCTATCATGGTATCCAGGGGGCTTTAACATAAATGGGAACAGTTTCTTCTTCCAGAAGCACCAGATGGAACAAGCCCTGCCAACACCTTGACTTTAGAGCAGTGAGATTTGCTTTGGTTTCTAACTTGCAGGATGGTACAATACTTGTTAAAAAGAAGTACAAGACCCAGCAGTCTACCCACAAAGGAAGTTGACACAATTCCTTTCAATGAGGTTTATTAGAATGAGATGCCTTGACGCCACATTTGAGCCTTGGGGTGGGAGCGAGAACATTAGACAGAAACGATACATTATATGGAGATGTAAACATGAAAGAGGGGTTTTCCTTTAAAGCCTGCAGTGGCGCTTCATTAAGAATAAAAATGAGAGAGAGAGAGAGAGAGAGAGAGAGAGAGAGAGAGAGAGAGAGGGAGAGAGCGCCACGACAAGAGGGATAGGAGCGGGAGGAGGAAGGAGGCCAAAGGAGCCTCTTCAGAGAGCATTGGCCATCTCTGGGTCAAATTATCCAGCAATCTCTCTGGCGAATCTTGGTCCAATCTCCAGGACAAAGGATATGTCTGAGTTTTTAAGATAACATTTTAATGATGTTGAGAAGGCTCACATTGCATGATGTTGCTCAGCACAGCATGTATGATGAGGAACATGCAGCAGCCGGGTACCATAAACTGGGAGCTGTCAAATCACAGTACTGACTAATTCTTAACTCTGTCTTACAGAGAGCTTTAGAGTGGCACAGATTCAAGCTATGAGACCAAGTCTAAAGGGACAGGCTCATGTTTTCATAAGCTTGCTATTATCTATATAATCTGGTGAGGGTAGGGGTTACTGTATGGGTCAGGATTTCTATTTGTGATAGAAAATTTAACACAAACAAACTCCAGGAAAAAAATGTTTTGGTTCCAGTGATGAGCATGCTGAAGAGCTCAACAATGTTATGCAACATTAAATCCAACTCACCCAATGGTAAAACTGATTTTTCCCAGAATTTAAATGTCAACTGCAAGAAGCCTTCTGATTGGTTGGCTTAAGTGTTATGATCATTCCTGGACCAATCACTGGGAGAAAGGAAATCATGAGGAGTGTTTGGTTATTACTGGTATATATAGCAATACTTGGTCTTAGGCTTCCGTTTTCAAGATAATTACAAGAGAAGTGAAGAAAACCATGTGGGACAGACCGACTCTGACAGGACCGTCAGTGTCAGGGAAAGGCTTTCAAACTGAGTGCAATAAAACAAAATCTTCAGGGAGGGTAGTGGAGGCTGGGGAGGTGGGATTCAGGCTGACCTCACACTCTCGACTCCCTGCCTCAACCTTCTGAGTGCTAGGATTTATGGGAATATCCTATCATGTCTGACTACAAGACAAACTACATGCAGTCAGTGGCTGGCTGAGGCAGCCCAATACAATCTCACTCTCTCTCTGTTCTTTCTCCCATCTCCACATCTAAAAAAAGAGTCACTAGACGCAAGGGCTGAGATCTCTTGCCTCACATCCTATTTTATATGGGGATAAGAAGTCCTGAGACTCAACTGTTAGGCACAGCTCTTAGGGCGTTACACGCAAAGATGAACTTGAATGGATGTAATTAATCGTCATAACTGACGAATTCCTTGCAGAGAACATCTGATTTTATTAAAGAAGCAGAGTTCCTGAGTTCTGGCACCATTTCATGCCTAGAATGAGCTTGCTGTCCCTCCTGCCTGACCCTGATCTTTTCTGCACATTAATATAGCTTATTGGGTTCCTGTGGTGTTGGCCATGAGAGCTATTGAGTGAGTTTTCTTCCACCGTGGTGTTGAAATAGGATAATACCAGTGGCAACCTGCTGGTTTTCTAAAAATGACTCAAAGAGTGTGTGTGTCTGACTCCATTAATCTCTCCCAATTTGTGCCAGCCTGCTACGTTTAGATTGGAAGCCTTTCTTTTTGCCCTAATCTTTAAATATTTCAGATCAAGATCTCTCTGTCTCTGTCTTTCTGTCTCTGTCTCTGTCTCTCTGTCTCTGTCTCTGTCTCTCTGTCTCTGTCTCTGTCTCTGTGTCTCTGTCTCTGTTCTCTCTCTCTCTCTCTCTCTCTCTCTCTCTCTCTCTCTCTCTCTCTCTCTCTCTCTCTGTGTGTGTGTGTGTGTGTGTGTGTTTGGGCTGCTGTGGTGGGATGCAAGCCTCCTGTTGTAGGTAGTAAGCCATATACTCCTTCTTCAGGGGTCTTTGGCAAGTAGCATAAGCGTGGGCTAGAAATGGGAAGCTGATACTGCTAGGCAGCACGAGGCTGCCCAGTAAACCAGCTCCAGGTGCGCCTGGGTCTGGCTATGGGGAAGACCTCCTTGTTTCTCAGTATCCTGAGTCCGTGTTGTCCACATGACTCCAGACTGGACCCGGGGTGTAGGAGGAGCTGCCTCGTGCTATGACGTGAAACTTGGTAATCAGTGAGAAAAGGGTCTGGGGCCCATGTCTGACAAAGGATGCCTGCTTCTTCTCCCTGAACTCAGAGCTCTCCACTTTTCTTCTATCCTGGCCATCTCTGCATGGATAAAGCACGCAGAACTTCCTACACTTGACAGCAGACCAGCTCTGCATGGCAGCTTCATTCTCTTCTCTTACGGGCACTTCCTTTGTGCTTCCCTCGTAGTAAGCTCACTGCTGGACACATAATATGCCACTTTGAGCACATACTCAGTCACATGTGTCACAGAACTAGGGCTTTCAAGTGGTCCTCTGTGGGAATAGGCAACCCCTTGTATTTTTCCTCCTGGAATAATAGGTTTTTATGGGTTGGTGCCCAAATCTTGTTCCTTAGAACTGGTTTATAGACTAAAAGAATGCATTTTGAAATAGAGACTTGCAGGGCCTGTTTGGTGCTTCAGAACGCAGCCATTGCCATCAGGTTGAAGAGCCTTAGTCCCTTGGCCTTCCCTATTCTTGTGGGCATACAAGTGCACGCTTGCAAGTTCCAAAGCCATGCTTGTCTCTGTAAGCTGTTTTTAAGTTCCTAGAATGTTGCAGACATCGTCTTTATTTTCCTGACTCTTTTTCTCTCTTTCCTGGAAATGCAATTCTGTTGTGACCTTTCTTGCATTTAATAACAATTCAATGAAAGAGCAGGAGTAAAGGAGGCTTCAGGTATTGCAGATACTGCGACAAAACACGAAGAATTTCCTCTCTACCTTTTCGTGTCTGTCTCTCATACACGCTTTCATATGTGCTGGCATACACATGCATGCACAGTACATATGCTTATATATACACATATGCATATATACATATGCTCTTCCAGGATAGGTTTTCTTTTTTAATTTTTTAAAAATTATTTTTAAAAATTTATTCACTTTACATCCCAATTGTAGCCCTCTCCCTCATCTTCTCAGGGTACCACCCTCCCTACCTTCTCCCATCCCCCATGCCCCTCCCCCATGCCCCTCCCCCATGCCCCTCTCTCTTCCCCTCCCCCATGCCCCTCTCTCTTCCCCTCCCCCATACCCCTCCCCTAGGCCTTAGGGAAGGGAAACCCTTCTCCTCTATCAACTGACTTTATCCTACCAAGTCTCATCAAGACTGCCTGCATCCTCTTCCTCTGTGGCCTGGTGAGGCACCCTGCCAGGGGGAAGCAGCATATATGTTTTCACAGATATGTATGCAGACACTCAATACAAGCCTCTCACACACATAGGCACACTTGTGCACATACATCCTCTTCTATCACACACATGTCTGAATGCACACACACGGATGCGCACAAATGTGCATTCTTTCTTTACTTCATTTGCTTTCCTGTCATCAGTCTCTTGCACCTGCCAGAGGGCCTAGCCCCGTGCTTCAGAGAGAGAGAGAGAGAGAGAGAGAGAGAGAGAGAGAGAGAGAGAGAGAGGGCTCAAAGCGAGGATGGGATCAGGCTGAGTTCATGGCCTATGCCAGGCCATCCTATAACAAGGATGGGGCCCGCTGAGATGACACACTGCCCAGTGCTGTGGCCCTGAAAATACTCTCTTACCTAAAAGGAAATATAGACTGTGTGTTGGGAACACCCCATCAGTGCCACATTTCCCCAGTCAGAAGCATCTACTCAGTGCCTGCTGGGTAAGTGAAAGGTGAATAGTCCCATGAGGTAGGCACAGTTTTTATCAAGTAGTTGATTTCTTCCATCTGATTATTCTTGGAACATAATAAGTGTTCAGCCAAAGTCTGCATGAGAACGGAGGACTCTTTGGGGGCTTGATATTATCTAACGTATTCTTGCAAGGGTTGCTTTTTGTTTTCAAGAAAACCCCTGATTTCAAGATCAAATTTAAAGTGAAGTTTAGAATATTTCTACCCATGAGCCTTTTTATCCTCCACTGCTGGAAGTGACTTCTGTTTCTCATTACCCTCCTGGCTCTCTGAGTATTTGATTCTTACTTCTTGTCCAGCCATCACTTTATCACTCCCTTTAACGAGGCTCCACGCAGAGATGCACTGCTACACACACTTGGCTAATATCAGCCCAAGAAACTACAGGTCGTTTACAGGCTGATAGGACACACAGGGAAGGCGGGCCAGTGGTGGCCGAATAGTGACCCTAAGTTGGAGCATCAGAGCTGAGGATCTAGGCATCCTGTCCCCTGTCTCCTCCAACACAACTCCGTCCAACCCGCCCCCTCCGGTTGAATGGCTGTCTTCGTAGGAAGGATGCCATGAACAGGCACAGGTGAGGCTGTCCAGGCAGGTGGCCTTCGCCTCGGGCACAGGAGCCCTCTGTTCTTTTTTTGTGGTCCTCATAACAGGTGATTTTTCTGAGGTTCCTCCTCTTATGTCAGGCGTTGTCTCAGGCTCTTTGTCATCGAGAACTCACGTGACTCTCACATCAGTTACTTCTATACCAGTGCCCCTATTTTAGAGTTGAATAAGCTGAGGTTCAGGAAAATATAGGGTTAAGTAATTCCCCAGATGCCGTACTTGTACAAACCTGTACTAACTAACTGCCCTTAGTACAAGTGAGACCTGGGTTTGAGGAGAGGAGGTTTGTTTCTAGGTCAGAGTCACCTCTCCCACTCCTATTCCCAAACCAAATGTGCCCACCCTATTTGCTTGTGAATTCCTGCCAGGTGCTTTATCTGGCACCAGACTCTGGGTAAAGGCAAGGCTGGCAAGTAGAGGGGAGGTGAAAGCTTTAAGGTCCTGCCTTGTTTTTTCAGGAGATTTAAAGGCTAAGAAGGGAAAGTGGCATGTCTTAGCTCCCTGATCCTTGATGCTCCACTGCCTTTCTTAAAGCATAGGCATAAGGCTGTTCATAGGCGGCTGGAGGCACATTGAAGTGGCAAGTTACAAGACTTTCAGTTTTGATTTTAGTGAGGTGTGAATCCCGGTAAGAAAGAATTTTAGTTTTCTTATTTTATAAGTCTTTTTCTTTTAGTTATCATTTTTGTGTTTATGGGCATTGGTTTCTGCACAACACTTCTGCACAGTGCCAAAGGAAGGCAGGAGAAGGCGTCAGACATAGCCCCTGGAACTGATGGTCTTGAGGCACAATATGGGAGCTGGGAATTGAATGTGGGTACTTTGGTAGAACAAACTTGATCCTTATCTTTAGCTACAACAGCTCTCTTAATTATAGCACAGTTACAGAATTTTCTTCTAAATATGTTTGTAGCAGAACTGCAATTGAGGGTAGCACTGTGCTGTGCAATTTGGCTTACTTCTCTTTAGTTTACAGAGAACCAGTATCCAAAATGATGGTGATTTGTGCAGGTAGACACAGACCGCATCCAGAACGGAAACTGATGTTGGAACTGGGCTCTTCCCAGGACATTCCTCCACCACCTCAGTTAAAGCTGAATAAGACAAGTCTGCTCAAGAAAGTAAACCGTCACCTTCCAATCACTGGAAATACATTTTGAAAACCAGCATCTCCTCTTCTTTGAGTATGCCTTTGCTCGCTGGTGGTTATCTGCTAATGAGAAACAAGCTAAGCCTACAGCACCAGCTGGGGCTCTGCAGCAGCAAGGCAAGGGGTAAAGAACCAGGCTCGGGGCAGCCCATGAGAGCTTCTCTCTGATGAGTGGGATCTCGGGATGGCAGCCAGTACCTTCACTGTGTCCCAAGAGCACAGGCTGTTATAGAGACATGCCACCAGTTTCTGTTGGTGTGCGAGGGTGGCCAAGTAAATGACTCTGCCCCCTCTTCCTGTCTGTATTTTCACGGTTTACTTACCAGAGGTCCACTTTGGGTTTTTCTTTAATTTAAAAGAGGAAGGTCCACAGCAATGATGGGAAAACTGTTTGAATGGCGGGAAGAAAATAGACCTTGGAAGACGGCTTTGCAATAGGCCCTTGATGAGATTAAGGGGTGAAGAAACTCACCTTTGTGAAACGGGATTACTTACTTTTCTGGTGCCCTAATAACACACCATGATCAAAGGCAACTTAAGAGAGAGAAAGCTTATTTTGGCTTATGCTTCCTGAGGGATTAAAAAAAAAAATTCCATCATGGCAGGGTGCCAGGCATGGCGTCCAGGGGCAGGAAGTCAAGAGCTCACACTCTCATCTGCAAGACCAGGTAGAGAGAGCAGACTGGAAGTGATGGGAGACTTCGTCTCCAAGTCATCATGTCTCTTGCTGCCCCCATGTATTTCCTCCAGCAAGGCTATACTACCTCCAGCTAAACCTCCCCAAACGCTGCCAACGACTAGGGGCCAAACGCTCAAATGCCCAAGACTTTTGGGAACGTCCTCCCTCAAACCTCCACAGAGCCTGATTCCTCAGCATTAAAACTTGTGGTCTCGTAGGGTTTGTTGTAAGTAGTCAATAAAGCAACCCATAGGATTAAAGCCCTCAGCACCATTGCTGATATAGAGCGGGCAATGGGGAAACTTCTGCTATCACCACTACCATGCTGTCCCTTTTAAGAGTATTTTCGTTCCAAGAGTGGAAAAAAACTCTAGGCTAGAATATCTGCTGCCATCAGGATGTGGTCCTCAAAGCCATATGTTGAAGGCTTGATCCCTGAGCCCATCTTGGAAATTGGGGCCTAATGGGCAAAGTCATCCTGAAAGGGTCCATGACCTTGTTTTAAGAATGGGTTAATTATCCGAGGAGCAGGTTGTCAGGAGACCATGAGTGTCTTTCATGGCCTCCCCCAGGTGTATGCTGTTTACCCTTCTGCTTTTCTACCACGGATGATGCAGCAAGAAGATGCTGATGCCCCACCATGGCCTTCCTGGGCTCCAGAACAGAGAGAAGAAATGCCTTTTTTACAAATAGGTCTCATCCAGTGATATTAAAACAACATAATACATACTAATGCAATATCAAATTGGAGCCACCACGTAGGCATCCATGAGCAAGGTGTTTGTATGGGGTAGCGACAGTGACAGAGGTGGAGTTCAGTTACAAACCCAATAAGTGGTGTCACCTCTTTGTTAAGTACAAGCCTGACTAAGGACCACCAGATGCAGAAGTCTACCTCTGTCAGAAAGAATCAAAGCCTTTAGCCAAGGCAAGCTGAGGAAGGACCCCAGAGTGCGTATACCTTAGTGCCTGGGGCATCGACGACATTAACACAGGACAAGAAACAGTTCCCATGGTGGCTCCTAGGACGGACTTCTTCCCACTGTCTGTGTTCTAGGGAAGAGAAAATGAATTTTCTTCTCTTTGTTGATCTGGGGGATTGTTCACAATGGCCTATTTTCTTACTTGAGATGAATTCTTGTGGAGACAGCATCCTAAGCCTGCAGAGCTGGGATGAAATGCTCCAATGGCAATGGATGGGCTGAAGTGACTCCGCCTCCATCCCTCTCACCCCGGCTTCCTGTCCATCAGCACCAACACTCCATTCTGGCCCAATTAGAATCATGAAATGACTCGGGCCCAGGAAATGTGGTTTGATCTTGAAGTTGCCTCTTCATATTTTTAAATCACTGCATTTGAGTCTAATTCAATATGATTCTGTATTTCCTTCCCATTTAATCTGTGTGCTGCTTTGGCCTACTTGTTGCTAGGACAACCAGCATCAGATCTGGCATTCGCTTGTTGTCCAGGAGGAGGCTGTTAATTAACTCCCTGAAATTGCAGGCCAGGTAATCAATACCAAATGTATGGACTTGGCTGGAATGTTTTAATTAAATTTACAGTAATTTTATTTGAGGCTTCTTTTGCAATCTGCATGGCTGCAATTGATTTCTATTTCAGACACAATGGCCTATTCACTAGTCGGGTCATCCCTTCCCCTGGTGCCTTTCTGCATCAGCTGGGCCAGTGTTAGATGAGGAATCACAAGGCAAATTGTTAGTTAAAACGACAATACGAAAATGAAACAAGCCTTAAAATATCAGGAGGGTTGGGTTTCTACCAGTGTTGCTGCCCACTTCCCCCGATCCCGTGCCCCTTGCACCCCCTTCCCTTGGCTAGATGTGTTTTGTATGAAACGAATCCAGAAAAACAGGGAACGGGAAGGTCCCATGGAAAATAACCCAACGATGGGTAGCAAACAGCAAAACCATCCTGCAGCCTCCTCGGTGCTGCTCAAAATAAGATGCCAGCAACCCGCCCTCCACTATTGTCACCACAGTATTCTTAGCCAAGTCGTGTCCTTCTAGAACTGAGCTGTGCACCTCTTCGGAGAAACACGCCCCCTCCTTCAAGCATCCTTGCTAAAAGTTCAAGCTCCTTAGTAAGTAAAAGCAGGCGTCTCTGGCAGCAAGACCAAATCAAGCATACTGCCATCTTCCAGAATCTGTAGGTGGTGGGCTATCCCCACCTCCCCCCCCCCCCCCAGAGGTCTCATGGATTAGATGGAATTGTACACAGCAAGGACCCAGAGGATGCCCTCTGGACTCCGTCAGTCAGGCAGTCAGGCAGGCTTCGGTGTCCTGTTTCTGCCCCTTGCTATTTGGATACTTTTAGACCAAGAACTTAACCCCTCTGGGTGGGCCTCAGGCTCCTCCCTCATCCAATGGGCACATCGGCACCTATCTCACATGAGGTGAAAAGATGAAGATGAAGCACTGGGCCACTGATGCTCATATATTTCTGGGTTCTTCTTTTGTGTGAGGCCCCATCACACTGTTGGGGCCAAAGCCTTAGCCCTGAGCAGCTGTGCTGTCTGGGCCAAGCAGCTTCCCTAGGGTGAAATGAACTAACTTGTACCAATTACTCAGGGTGATTGGAATTTATTGCAAGGAGATTTGAGACCCCAGGTAGAGTAAGAATCAGTGCCAACAGCCACACTAGCACTCCAGACTTAGTTTTTCTTTCCTCTTATGAGGGCCTCAAGAAGCATTAGCCCAACTTTTTACCTTCTGAAGGCATAGGAGCCTGAGCTGAGGACTTTTGTCTGCCTGTTTGCCACTTGATACTGAGAGGAGTCTCGTGAGTGACCCCTGTCCCTTTAGGAAGGGGCAACTTCTACTAGACAAAGTCTCCTTTAACCACACACGAAGAAGTTGAGCGTCATAAATATTTCCATTCATGTAAGGCCATGTTAAGTCCTTTATAGCAGGAGCAGAGGCTGCCTACGATGCCCCCACCTGGGAGAACAGTCACACACTTGCCTAAAATATGAACTAAAGGAAATAGCCTTGGTGGGTGCTTTGTTACAATGGTGCCACCAGGACCCCCGTCTGTCTCTGTCTCTGTCTCTGTCTCTTCCTCTCTTCTCTATTTTCTTCCTTCTGTTTTATTAAAATAAAAACTAGTAATTTAGACATGCAAACTAGTATTTGCTGATAAAATATTTTATTTGTTTTTTAATAGTTACTGGGGGCCCATTAGCCATCACTGAGCGAGGGAAGAAAGAGCGAATATGTTGGACAGGTTAATACATTTCTTTATAATTCCTTCAGGTGGTGGACAGCAGCCAAACCAGGACTCTTGTGGAGTTCATGAGGGGCCCTCTCTAAGCCTGGGATCTGTTTAACTGAAGGTGTTATTGGCCACGAGAGCCTGGAACGGCCACGAGGGAGCGGGGGAGAGTTGTATTATATGTAACACCTGCTTGAAAATTCTTTCTCTCTGCCCACATGGTCTGTTTCAAATAAACGGAAACTTAGTGAGACCTATTAATTCCCCTTCGAAGGCAAGAGAAGAATAGCATATTGGAAGTGCTTCAATTAACAGGCCAAAAAAAAAAATGTGTTCTGTGATGAAAACATAGTTGTTATGGTGGAACTTGAACATAATTCCCTTGACAATAAAAATCAATCTCTTTCTTGGTGCTTAAGATGATCGCTTTTTGGGAGACACCATATGTATGGATGTTAAAATTATTTGTCTCCAGCTAGAGGATTAGAGGTGGGTGACACTTGAGAACATACTCCCTCATTAGGTTTTCCTAATATAAATCTTTCTCCCTCGCTCTTTCTTCACATGTTCACGGTGTCTGTTCTCAGACAAGTGCACTATAGAGACAGGGGCCTATGACGGAACAGCTATGATTAAACAACGTGAGCACAGTTAGCCAGTCTTTTTTGTAGAGATGAAAGACCACTGAGAAGGGCTCCCCATGCCCCTTAAGCAGAGCTATCGCACACCATCTTCTAGCAGCTCGCCTTAGTCTGACTTCCTGCACTGCAATCCCCCTTCTGCCTACTGCCTACTTACAGGGGGTAGGGCTGTGGGCCTCGGCATATCTCTTATCTTCCACAGAGCTGCAGTTGGCTTTGAAGGGACACTGACAAAGTCAAAGCAAGAGATTTGAGCAACATGACATCTTGGTCTTGTGCCCCATTGGTTGCCCGAGACCAGATTCCTTTTCATGCACGTGGAGTAACCATGTAGCTTCCCTTCCCCCCAGAGACTGCAGTGCAGAAGATGTGTGTATTTTCCAAGCCAGAGTTCTGTCCTTAAGGCTCAGGCTGAGGTTCACAGTTAGACACATTGTGCAATCCTTCAGGGACAGTGTGGTATGGATTTACATTCATTTCATCTTTAAGGTAGCGTAGAATTTGTGTGCAAGTGACAACTAATATAGAGAACACACACGTACAGTGCGCAGTGTGCATAAGGCCCTGCTCTGAGTCCTTAGGTATGTAACTCTCAAAACAGCTTTCTGAGGACAATAGTATCCTATATATTTTTTTTTTCCATCTAAATTTCCATGATTTATTTTGTGTATGTGGAGTTTTACTTTTTTTTTTTTTTTTTTTACCATTGAAAAACTTATTTTTAATACATATTTTAAACAACAGTATTTGATGTACATTGGTATTTTTTAATAAGAAGAAACCGAAGCAAAGAAAAATAAACAAAACAAAAACCAAAACTTGTTCCAAACTACATGGTGGTTAACGGCCCAAATGTAAACCTGGGCAGTGTGGCTTCGGTATTGGGCTTAGTTTATTCCTCCCTCCCTCTTAAAAATGTTCACCACAAAGTGGGCTCCAACAGGCCTGGGGTGTGTCCTGGGTCTGTATTTCTAAGTGTCCAAGTGGCATTGCTGAACCATTAGTAAGGAGCTAAAAACAGTCTACTTTCCAGAGGCGCTGCCTTTATTTGAATTCTTAAACTACAGAGCTCTTGCCATATGTTGCGGTTTCTGTCATTTGAGATGAGTTAGGATTATGAGGAAGGCTTTAGTTAATTTATGCAGTAAATGTACTCCCTATGCGGGTCACTTCTGCAAGGCACTGAAGGGGGTGGCTCAGTGTGAGTTCCAGAGACGACTGACCTACTTGGACTGTGGCTCTGACTTTGATAAGCTTTGTGACTTTGCACAAAAACATGGCCTCCGTCATCTATACAATAGTACCTCACCTCACAGGACGATTGTGCACCCTCAGTTTGAATCCAGGTTACAAAACAGTCAGATTGCATCAAAGCCTAGCACTCAGCAAGATCTTATGTGTCTGTGTGTCGTAACTTCAGTTAGGCTCATTTTGACAACAGTCCTGTCTAATTCCCCAGTCTTCAGCATCAGTAGAACAGGGAACGGTTCACAAAACAACTCCAAGACCATATTTAACTTATAGTCATCATCCTTTGAAACCCTCGAGTCCCTGTGTGTGTGTGTGTGTGTGTGTGTGTGTGTGTGTGTGTGTGTGTGTGTGTTTGAGCACATTGATTAATACATACTTGTTTATCCCAATGGGACAACTATTACTTTTTATAGAAATACATTAATGAGGCATTCGGGATGTGGCGTAGGGCTCACCCACATCCCCCTGACGCTCCCTCCCTCTGCCAAGCGTAATGCAGACTGTTGAGTTCTCACATGAAGCTTGAGAGCATCGAGCTCCAACCCCAAGCCAGCGAGAAAAGTAAGAATAGTTTTTTGCTTTGTTTTCTTTCTAGTTCTTAAAAAAAGAAGACACTAGGTGTTTCAGACACACAAAACTACACTAAGAATATCATAAAGACCTGGGTATTAGGACTTACTCCTCCCCCCTGCCCCCCACCCCACCCCAGGAACTTATGTTTTTTATTTTTTGCTTTTTGACCTGTAGGCCTGCATATGACAAGGTTACATTGCTAATATTTTCATACCATGTGTTGCTGAACAATCTGCCTTTCTCTACATGCAGCTGTGAAATGAATTCAGGTGACTTTCTGTAGCTCTATAGTTCGCTTCTGTCACAAGTGGTTTTGCCCAATTTATTGCTCACTCTCCTGCTGACAAAGTCTTAACTCCTTTGGAGTTGAGTATTGGGGGCTCATCATCACACGGCCCTTCCCCACTTCCCATTACAGTAGGAATTCAAGCCTTGGAGTTTCTGGAGGTGAAAGATATATTGTCTTCTGGCTCACGGAGATGGAAAACAACCACTCTCTGTAGTTTTGGATGTTTGTTTCTTAGCTTCTCTCTCTGTCTCTCTCTGTCTCTCTCGCTCTCTCTCACTCTCTCTCTCTCTCTCCTCTGCTGTACATTTGAAAGGCATACCTAAAAATTCAACGCACATTTTTTATACTAGGCTGTGTATGCCTACCCATACCTCTCGCAAGCAGCTATTCTATTGATGAATAGATGAAGGGGCCTACTCAGGGCAACAGGGGGAAAAGGCATTGGATTGCAACTGGATCCCATCCATAGCTT
Source organism: Acomys minous (assembly GCF_964271855.1). Classification (NCBI taxonomy): domain Eukaryota; kingdom Metazoa; phylum Chordata; class Mammalia; order Rodentia; family Muridae; genus Acomys; species Acomys minous. The sequence goes on from NC_140496.1 coordinate 37,758,749, forward strand.
TAAATGATAACCGCCATATTGATAAAGACAGTTAACTCAACATGGATGACTAAATGATATAACTTCACGGGGTCACATCCTGCCCTCCACCACCACCCCCCACCCCCATTCTATAGCCATGTCTCTCCTTTAGACATCTTGTTAACCTACAGATTTGAAACCTCAGGCAGAGGAGAAGCGTTGAGATTCTACATCCCTAGCAAGCTGTCAGAGGATACAACTGCTGGTCTTCGGCCAGGCTCTGAGAAAAGGTGATATATGGATATAGTTCACATTTGACCCAGATTTGAGTTGCAGTTTTGCCTTCACAGTTTACTTTATTTTATTTTATTTTATTTTATTTTATTTTTGTGGGGACATTGGGACAATTAGCTTCTCCAGTAGCAGTGCCGTTGATTACAGCTACCCAAAGTAGCTGGGTGTCTATCCATCCATATAAACCAAGTGAAAATGTCTAGGGCTGGAATCTGTACATTAGTTTTCAGTTGTACTTATGTTACTTCAATGTGCAGTCATGACTTCCAGGACACTTCCTCTTAGGGCAGACGTTCCCACGCTTTATCACATGTTCGAATTTCCTAGAAGTGTTGTCGAAAAATAACGTTGCTAGGGACCAGCCAAGTGACTCAGTAGGTCTGGAGTGGAGTCGCCTTGGTCATGGCGCTGCTTTGTCACAGCAACAGGAATATAGCTAATAAATGGCACAGTGGACAATCCAAGGAGTAAAGCTGTTCTGTTGTGCACACAGTAGACAATCAAGAAATGACTTCTTTTATGATTTTTTTAATGCATGTGTTGTATCTATATTCAAGTGGGCTGTTTAATAATGCTTTAGTTGATTTATCCAAAGTATTGGTTAGGTTGTTTTACTTGTTTGTTTTTAAATTTTCTAAAGAGTCTCCTCCAAGTGTAGTTAAAGGGATAGCATTGCTCTCAGAGGTATTCAACACAGGGTCCAGTTCCACTGATGTTCTCCCCACAGCAATGACTACACATCTACCTGCTCATGTGTAGTAAATATATCACGCTGTCATCATCATCATCATCTTCATCATTATCTTCATCATCATCATCATCATCATCGTTGTCATCATCATTTTCTCCAGCAGACCACATCTGCCTTGTGACAAAAGCAGAGTCTCGAGAGACTTAGGTTGCATAGGACCAGGTAGTCTCCAAAGGGAAGGTAGAGCCTTGAAGCTCTGTCAAGAACACACCGCCTAACCACAACTCTGGCACATACCAACCCATTGTGATGTCTCTCCCTTTGAACGCTGTGTTTCTGTACAGCTCTTTCCAGGGACGAAGCAGTCCCAGGTGGTATTCTCTGACCCAAAGGCTGCTTGCTGCTTCAGTGCCACCTTTGTTAGACCAAGGAGACGGCCTTTTGAGTTTTGCAAAGAAGCACAATATTCTCACTAAATTCTCTGTGTCAAAAATGACTCCTTGCTGGGCTTTGCGGCTTCCTGGGTGCACTGTAGCTATTGATCTTGCTACCAGCCGTGTGAGTAATGCCGACATGACAGTTTCTGGGGCCTTCTCTGACAACTGCCCACAATTTGGACTCAAGCTGGATGTGGACTGCATCGTAAACATGCCCAGCCTGTGCTGACAGCATGAAAGCACTTGAGGATAAACATTTGTGACTGCTAAAAATGTCTCTTAGGATTGGGAGTGCTTCGTCAAAAGACTTTTCTCTGCATTTCTGAGGGTGTTTGAAACCTTCTACAACCCCAAAGCAATGGCTCTGACTGACTCATTCCTCAGATTCTGTTGCATTCTTTACCTTAAGCTTCCCAGAGGAAAAGAGAAATGAACAGTTCATTTTTATTACAAATGGACAGGTGTCCTTTCTGGAGCACAGAAGAACTAAGCTAAACGCTCCTTGCTATAGAGAGGTATTTGGGGCTGAGAGCTGACCTTGTTACCTCTTTAATGTCTCCCGGCAAATCTGGGCTTGAGGAACAGGATCTGTTGCCTAAAAAAAAAAAATGATGGTAATCCACCCTTAGTAATTGCTGGCTTAATTAATCTGTCACTAGTTCTGGTGCAATTGGAGCAAAGTGGAGCCAGCTTTAGAGCCATGGCTAGGTGCTGTTTCACAAAACAGTCTGAAAGAATTCTCTCCTGGGTCGATAACCCTGGCATGGGCAACGTACCCTTTCTAGAGCTGAGTTTAGACAGCTGGTCTCAGGAAAAGCTATGCATTTTACTTAGACCCACGGCCACCAAACATTAAATTCCTCTTTAATCTGGAATAGAACCTATAAGAGGATGGGAAAGAATCCATTAAGGAGAGATAAATGCTGCGCGTCCACTGGAAAGCTCAGCAGTGATGGCAACCTAGTGTTGTGGGCCCATCTTATAAATGGCTTTGAGTGGGGAGGCAGAGTGCTGACTAGAATATGTATCCACATTAGGTTTTGTAGAAAAGAAAATATGACCTTGCCCATTGATAGCAAGAAGAAAAAGAACCACCACAGTAGCAACGCTGATCCGTGGGACTTGTGCGCCTTCTCTGCGTAAAGCACTTCGCACCGGAGATCACTGCTCTGCACAGTGACTCACCGAGGGAGAGCTTATCAGCCCATCATTAGTAGAAGCTCAGAGAGAAGAAACGAGTCACCCAAGGTAAAACTGTTGGAAAGTGAGTAAGCTGGGGCTGGGAATTTAATCAAGATCATGGAGCTCCTACTCTGACTCCCACTGAAGAGGCAAATGGGCCAACAGGGAAATGGATCATAGGAGCGTGAGGATGTCAGAGGTGACATCCAGTCCTAACAATGAGTCCGTGTTTCAAAATTACAGGAGCACTTGAATTACTTATACTCATTGAAGGTCATATTATCTATTATCCAACATCTATCTATCTATCTATCTATCTATCTATCTATCTACCTACCTATCTGTTTGTGTATGTATGTATGTATGTATGTATGTATGTATGTATGTATGTATGTATCATCATCATCATCATACATACCAATGTATTTGTTATCTGTATTTTCTACATAAATATTGAGGTAAGTGTTTTATTCATTAACAAACAACCATCAGATCAAGTCGAAGTCTGCTAGCTCATTCACTTTCCTTTCCTTTTGGAGGACAAATTTTATGAAAATTTATGCACATAGTCCATTTTTCTACATTTACTATGTTTACTACTTATATACTGCATTCATAAGACTACATGGACGTTTCATTCCTTGTAACAGTAAATGGCACTATATAGTGTAAATTAATGTGCAATGTGTTTTTATAAAAAGAATATATCTGATATTAGAACATCCTTAAATTATGAGCATACTGTACTATGGATAAATGCGTTAACAATTTAAAAAAAAAGCTGCCTAACTCACCTTATTCACATTTTCTTAAGATATTTATGTAAGATTAATCAACAAGGCATTGTGGTACATGTTTATGATCCCAGGACTGAAGCAGTGATTGTGTTAGTTTGAGGCCAGCCTGGGCCACACAGTGAGACAACAAGCAAGCAATCAAACAAACAACCAGTTCAGGTGTGGGATGGGGAACAGACTTGTGAGAGAGCAGGTGATATTTACCTACTTGGAGGTTGAATGAACCACTCGTGTGGAGGCTTGGTCTCTGCCAGCTGAAAAACATCCTAGTACAGACTCTGACAGGAGGAGATATATATGAGCCCAAAACAGGAGATGGGGCTTTGGGGGGGGGGGTCTTGGTATTGTTTGACTGTTCATCGCTGTACTTCAAGATGCTCCAAGAGAGAACTGCTCCAGTGAAGGCTTCAAGGCTCCTGGCTCCAGCCGCTGTTCCAGGTTCCAACAGCAACTTTGGTTGAATTGCTGGTCTGCTGAATGCTGACTAAGCCAGGAGAATTACTGCCAGGAACTGAACTCAACAAAGTCTACTTCTCCTGTTCCCCTAAATCTCCTTTCTCTCCTATCTATGGTAGGTGGGTTGGAAGGGAAGTATAAGCATTTAAAGAACCCAAATAAAGTAGGTTTGGAAAAGTTGGAGCCTACATTTACTTTTGCTAAATGACTGCTTGCTGCAGCATTCTGACTGCCGACTGTCAAAGTGCATCAGGGGACCTTTATTTCTCAAAGGATGTGGTGCATCTTGTGATATTCTTCTCCCTCAGAGGAAGGGTAGGGTGAAGTTATTTCAAAACATCATCTCTTTAAAAATCTCAGGCAGCTGGTCGGCGGTGGCACACACCTGTAATCCCAACACTGGGGAGGCAGAGGCAGGCAGATCTCTGTGAGTTCTTGGTCTACAAAGAGACTGAGGACCACCAAGGCTGCACAGAGAAACCCTGTCTCAAAAAACAGACATATAGAGAGGGAAGAGATCCCCCTTGGTCATAGACCTAGGGGAGGGGAACAGAGTGAAAGCAGGAAGGAGGGAGGAACAGGAGGATACAAGTGATGAGATAACAATTGAGCTGTAATCTGAATAAATTAACAAAAACATACATACAAAGAAACAAACAAGTAAATATCTCAGGAAAAATTTAAAGAAGGTTAAAAATAATTTGAAAATTTATTCAGAAAGCTGACAAATTTCTTTTTAAAAACCCTCCCGAAACTGGTTCAGAGTAGTGATGTTTGAATCACCACCATGCCTTCTCCCTTCCCCAGCTTGGCATGAATAGAAGGCAGGTCCTCCCCAGACCCAGTATTCTTTACCTAGAACTGTAAATCGGAGCTGTGCTTCCCTGGAGGAGCATGCCTGGCATTTCTCATCTTTCTCTGGTGTTTATTCCACCAAAACCCTGCTCTTAGTGCAGAGTCCCTGGGCAGCCACCGAGTGCTGAGAACGTGGTGTACCCTGTCAAGGACATCTCAAGCCATTTCTTAGGGTGTGACCTAAGCCATGAAGACTTAGCCTACTGCCCACACCCAGAGTCCTGAACTTTGAATAAGGGCTACAAACCACCAGTCCTGATCCCAGCTCTGACCATCAAAGCTTGGAGACTTAACCAAAAACAGAGGCAGGCACCAAGAGTTCAGAGCTCTCCTTTAAAGAGCTGATTGCATTTGCAAAGGAGTTTGAAGGAAGCTCCGGCTTAAATGTGTTCCGAAAAATCAATAGATGTTTGAAAGGTGAAAGCAACAAGCTACATACTGGAGCAGTTTGTTTTCTAGAACGAATCGACAAAAGAGGCAACTAAGAAGAACCCTCTTGGGGTCAGCGCAAACCTCAAACACTGACCTCAAAGATAAACCAAGGGACCTAGATTTATTAGCACAGACAGGGAACCGTATGTGCCGCAAGGAGTCGTCATAAGAGAAGAGCAAATATCTGGCAATTCGTAGAGCTTGACTCCCGGGCAGGATCATGAAAGAGTGGAGTCCAAGGGAGCTGCATCCAAACCCCTGGAATTCTAGGGTGATCTGGAACAACAACAGAGATGCTCACTGAGAAACAACCTCATCCCTACCTTCTGCAGTGGTCCAGAAGGAACGAAGGGGTTGAGTTTGTTATTCTTCTCTGCTTTGCTGTTCTTCTTCAACTGTCCACCATTGAAAAGGACAAGCCATGGGAGCACACCCTGCATTGCTGTCCTATGCCTAACCAGGCCCCTAGAAAAAAACCAGGAAAATACCAACCACAAACTGGAAAATGGAGGGCAACAGAGCCGCTGGGGAAAGCACCTGCTTCCTAAGTTGACAGAGAGACGCCCTTGCTGAAGAGATAAAGGGTGGTGACAGTAGATCACGAAAGTGAAAAGAAAGAGGTGAACATCTGAAATGTGATCCAAGTGGAAACTGTACTGGTGAAAAGCATAATAACTAAATGTGTGTATTTTAGCAAAAAGTATAAAAAAGCAAAAATGAGCAAATAAAACAAAATGTAGAAAATGCTTAAGGAACAGGAGATAAAGAAAACATTTTTGCACTGCTAAACAATGCATGTTTAAGCTCTGTTATTTTAAAAAGGTCAAAAAGTTTATAATGTAAAAAAAAAAGGTACCATAAGCTAAAATTACTTATTATGGTATAAAAACAATAACATATTTTTTGTGAAGCCGAAGTGCAGAGTATTAACCTGCGGCAGAACAGTCACGTCCAAGGCCATCAGGCTCCCTTACTCCCCCAATACAACTGGTTCATAAGCTCCACTTAACCAAACGACCTCTATAGATGTGACATATTTTAATTCATTATTTCTTACCGCACCTTTTAATGCTGAGATATGCAAATACCATGGTGTTGTGATTAACCACAGGGCTCAGTGTGGGGTAACACGCTGTACAGACTTGTACTCGTGTATTAATAATAGGCTTACACCTAGGTTTGCGACAGTGTATTCTAGGGTCTACTCACAGCCTAGGATCACCTAATGACAGACATCACGTAATAGAGCCCCGTCGTTACGTGACAGGTGACTATAATTATATGTTGCTTTATCCTATGTGCATTCGTGTAATAAAATTACCAATAACAGTGCAGAGGAGCTGGGTGACATGAGAGCTCACTGGGGCCAGAGACCCACACAGGATGACACCCCTAGTCCTCATGAAAAATAGGGAGAAGCAGAAATGATAAAAAAAAAAACCCAGCAGCTTCTTTTTTGTTTTTTGTTTATTTTCTCAATGCAAATTCATATAAAGCAGCAATTATCATATAACTGGGTTTCTAACACACAACAAATGCTTCTTATCATAAAAATATAACCAAAATATGCAAGCACAGTGGCACCTTCATGTAATTCTAGCACTAGGGAGGCTGAGGCATGAGGTTATGAGTTCAAGGTCAGACTGAGCTACACAGAGCTCCAGGCCTAATTGTTTTCTAGGAACCCATTATTAATAATTTTTAAAAATTGAACAAAAAGGAAAGGAGTATATCTGTATCTAAATATTTTCTATGTTTTTCTGTCTTAAGAGAAAATGTAAACTTGGCTTTCATAAGTTAGTATACATGTAAAAACTCAAGAGATGACTAAAAAAAAATCTTGTACAAGGAGTGAATGATGCTAAAACAATTAAATTGTTATAATTGAAAACACCAAACAGAAAAAAAATTAATAAAATTGAATTAGGGGATTTGGCAAAACATTTGACCTATGGAAACAAAATCTAAACTTGGACACTATGTAAGTAAATTTCATTAAATAGGAGTATATTAAGTCATCCAAGCAAGAGACAGGCTATCAGACTGGAGGGAAAAAGAAACAAACCTAAGGTCCAATTACTTGCTGTCTGTAGGAGACAAGCATTAGAGGCAATGGGACAAATGCACGCTGATAGTGAAGGAGTAGGAAAGATCTACTGGGCAGAAACACCCAGAAGAGAGCTGAGGTCATGCTACTAGCACCCGGAAAACTGTTCTTGATCAAGGAGACAGGAGGAAAAGACAGATGAGGCACAATGGTGAAAGGAAGATATCACAACCGCAAACACGTGTGCGCCTGAAGCTAGAGCCGTTGGGCATGGGAAAGACTAACAGAAATGGGAAGTGGAGGCAGCTGTTTTTATAATGGAGACATCCATATCCTACATTAGTAATGAGACAATAACAGATGGACGAAAAGAAAGGACATGGAAGACTGACGTAACACCTCAAACTGACTGGTCCTCAGTGTGGACTACCACATCCAACAACAGAGCACGCAAATGATGCTCAGGCCATAAATTTAGACTTAATAAATTTGATCATCCAATGGGGGTGATACTCAAAATTGACAGCAGGAAGAGTCTTTTTTTTTTTTTTTTAAATCCATGAATATGAAGTTAAACAGCATACTACTGAAAACAGAGGGTTAAATAAGGAGCCTCAAAGGGCCTTAGAACACACTTTGATATAGCAGAGCATACAGTGAAAACTTGTAGAGCACACAGTGAACAGTACTGAAAATGTATTATCAAACTGGAAGGAAAACAGAGTGCAAACGGTACCGTAACTTCAAGACACTCAAAACAGAAGAGCTTACAGGTTAAACTTACAGAATGAAATAATAACAATAATACCCAATACCCTTTTACAGTAAGAGCACTAGGCAAAGTCAGAGTAGACAGGAACATTCAGGCTTCCCAGTTAACATTCATATTTACAGAGAAAAAACCTGAAACCCCCCCATCCCAGGACAAAACCAGAATCATCTTCACTGCTATCTCTTCTATCCAACATTGTTAAGGATGTTTCTTTCAGATCACTTAGGCCATTGGATAAAATAAAAGTTGTATTAGCTGGCTCATGCTGCCATGGAAAAACGCTATTGGCTGCGTGGTATAAAAATAGAACTTGTTTTCTCATAGTTATGAAGACTAGAGGTCCCAGATCAAGGTCCATCTGGAACAGCTGCTGATGAGGTCTTTGTAGCTTATATTTAGCTTTTTCCATTACGATGTCCTCACATTTGGAGTATGGGAGGAGCCATAGGATTCCCTTCTAATCCCATCCATCAGCACTCCACCTTTGTGATCTTATTTGAACTTATTTCCTTACTTCAATTATGACCACAGAGTAAGGCTTTAATGTATTGTTTTTTTGGGAAGGGAACGTAAATATTCTCTCTATCATGTTCCACCCTATGGCTAGTCCCAAATTTGAGCAAAATATATTTGTTTTCAGCCGTAGAAAGTCTAGTTCATTATAGAATTTACTTTAAAGTCCAAAATACAAACTCTTTATCTAAGCATGTCTCAGGGAACATTGCATGAGACAGGGTGGAAAGAGGGGAATAGCCAGGATACCATGAAGCTGGCTGTGAAATGGTCTGTTCTAGAAATGGCTGCATAAGCAAAGCCACAGCAATGGTCACATCAGTGGACAGCTTAATGTGGAAGAAGGAAAATCTCGTAGGATCCGACTCCTAGACAAAGAACTGAAGGCAACTGCTGGCATCTAGGAGAAGGAGAATTAGCCTCTCTCAGGGAGGAAGCCTTTTATTGATTGCCCAGCACAGAAAGACCAGTCCTGAAACCATATATACACAAACAACAACAACAACAACAGCAGCAGCAGCAGCAACAGCAACAACAACAAAAGACTCAGCAAGTTACATAAATCTATCTATCTATCTATCTATCTATCTATCTATCTATCTATCTATCTATTTTTCTATCTATCACCTACCTGTATGTTTCTACACATACGTACATATATCTGTAATGATAATTATCAAATAAAAAGGAGTATCAACTTGAGGGTAGGGAGCCATGGGAGGGGTTTGAATGAGGGTTTCTGGTAGGGGATGATGGGGGATATGGTATAATTCTGTTTCAGTTAAAAAAAATCATCTAAATCTGCTACTAGTGAGACATGGGGTATGATTCACCCTGAAGCAAAGTTTTCTAGCTCTGAACTTATGGTACAATACAAGCTATGTGCATCTAGAACACAGTGGTAGGATAGGCAAAGGCTGCCCATTCCCATTCCAGCCGCGTACACGAGAAAAAGAAAGAGAAGTGTAACTAGACAAATTCCATGACATCTCAAGGCTCTAGGACAATACTCTCATATCTCTGGCTTCTAGGACTTCTGAGACAGAGGCCCTATACAACCAGGAGGAAACAGCCCCAGGATGGCCCCAGTAACAACAGGGATGGCCTTTGTTCTTCTTTGCTATCTTATTTCTCTGTTCTTCATAGAGTTGACTTGCCATCGACTATTAATGGAAATCTGGGCTTTGTTCTAGGAGTCAACTAAAAAAATTTCCAGCCTCTGTCAGCTAGTGAGCAGGACCCCATCACACCTACATCTGAGATGGCTCTACACCAGTGCTCCACGTCTTAGCACCGTGTGGATTAATTTGCTCAGTCTACTCTGCCGAAATGCCATTGAATTGTTGACATACACAGCTGCAGTTTATTCCTCACAGTCCAAGGTGTTAGACATCTCAGATCACAGTCTAATTGTTAGTTCATGGTGAAGGTTTCTTATGAAGATCTTCCTGGCTCACAGATGTGCAGCTTCTTGTGGTGGTCTCCCATAGTGGGGGGAGAAAGTAGAGGTTGGCGAATATCAAGATCTATGAATTTGTTTAATTTTACTTGATTCCTTAGTGTGAAGTCGGCTACACTGGGAATTGGCCCTTCCACGATGGTTGGGGCAAGGGCACAGAAGTTCAGTCCATACCAAAAGGCATCCAGATTGGGAAGAAGTAAATTTTCTTCTATTTGAGAATGACATAGTTTTTGCATCTTAATAAAATCTCAAGATACCCAGTTTAAAACAAATAAACAAACAAACAAGAAAACAAACTACTAAAATTAAATGCCAAATTCAGCAAAGTGGTAGGCTATAATATTGTTGTAGAAAAATAAGTTATATTTTTACCTCATTTAAAATTTAAAATGGAATCAAGGAAACAGTTCTAGTCATAATATGCAATGAAAAATAAAATGATTAAGAATAAACCAAACAAAAAAAGAATTTTTTTATTCTAAAAAACATAGACATTAGAGAAACAGAGAAATATCTAAATAAACAGGTATTTCAAGTTCATGAACTGATGACAATTTTGTTATGGTGATGACTATCCACTAAAGTTTTCACAAATGCAATGGGATCCACATCACAATCTCGATTGGACTCTTCATAAACTGACAAGCTAGCCCTAAGTCTCATATAAAGGAAGAGAAAGGGAACAACATTGAACACCGTAGAACTCAATCCCTCAACTATATCACTAGAGTGACAATGGCACTGTGGTAATCTTGACTGTGTGGCAGGTTCTCAAGCTTCCTAATGCTGTGACCCTTCAATGTGCTTCCTCATGCTGAGATGACCCTGACCTATAAAATTACTTTTGTTGCTACTTCATAATTGTAATTTTGACAATGCTATGAATTATAATGTAAATACTTTTGTTTCCCAATGGTCTCTGGGGTTAAGAAACCATACCCATGGGATCTTACTGCACTAAAGTTGTCATGGTGCTCTGGTACTTCAGAAGGATAGATGTATAGATGGACGGATAAAATCGGGAGTCCAGAAATAAATGAACATTCGTAGTCAGTTGATTTTCACAAGGAAAGGAATCTTTTTATAAAATGGTGCAAAGCGCTGGTGAGATGACTCAGAAGTAGACGTCTATCCCATAGGAGCCTGACGATTTGAGTTCAATCCTTGGAAATCGTGATGAAAGGAGAGAACTGACTCATGAACGTTATTCACAACCTCCACAAACCCTCTGCACCATGTGTGTGCCTGCACTCTCTTCTTTCCAACAACGACAACAACAACAACAACAATAAAGTCTTTTTACTTAAAAATGGTGAGAAATACTGAGAGTCCACAAAGACAAGAATAACCCTGGACCCTTCCTTATGTCATATCCTTACAGACACTTACTGGCGATGGATCAAAGACATGAGTGTAAGGACTTAGAAGAGAATGAAGGCATGAATGTTACCATTTTGCATTTGACAGGGGTTTGTTACAAAGGCACTGATAACGCAAGCAGCAAAGTAAGAAACAATAGACCAATGGAACTTCACCAACATTGTGCCTCAAAGGCAACCCGCCAATGAGGAGGAGCACACGTGAGACCATGCTTCTTGTCTAGGAGATGTACACACTCCTAAAACCGATGAGTTATGGAGTGACAAAGTCCCAGTTAAAGGATCAAAGGATTTGACTAGGGATTTGTCTATACAAGATAAGTGACCAATAAACATATTGAAACTATTTGGCAGCAGGAAATGCAAATCAAGACAATGACATACCACCTCACTATAAAAATGAGTAATAAATAGTTCCAGGCAAATGTGAGAAACCAGGAGTGTCTTGCATGACTGGTGAGAATGTGAAATAGTAAATCACTTGGCAGTTTTCAGGTGAAACAGAGCACACTAGTCATAGCAATCACATTGTAGGATTTATACTCAAAACAAATAAATAGGCACATCTCTACATTGTAAGTGCTCCCTAGCTAAGCCTTGAAAAAATGCTAAGTGAAAGAAGCAAGGTTCAATCGAGCTCGTGTAAAGTGATTCCATTTACACGAAATGTCCAGAACAGGTAAACCAAGGATGACACACAGCAGGGCAGTTATCTCCAGTAAGAATGACAGGGGAGTGTCTGTTAATAACACAGAGTCACTTCTGAGGTGTTGAGATGAAAATCATGGGGTGACAGTTACTCAATCATGAGTAAGATAAGTGCCCTTACTTCAAGGCTTAAATATGTGGCCTATGAATTATATTTTAATAAAACTGTTACAAATTAGACTCAAAGGAAAAATTAATTAGGGCAACTTACCTCCTCAGTTTCTGACACTGTAAAACACTAATTATTTTCACATTGAGCAGGAAATGCCAAGTGTGGAATGTCTGGGGCTGGTATCTTAACAGGAGAAAATTTCTTTTCTCTGTTAGATCAAAATATTTAAAGTAGATGTAATTTTGATTTGATTCTAGTTACTTTTTTTTTCCTAAAAGATTATCCATTTTGGGTAAGTTTCAAAATACTGGCATAGAGTATATAATCTTACTTATTTCTTTTAACACGTTGATACTACATTAACTTTCCAGGGAAAGTAAGCAGGAATTCATGGAGAAATGTCTGACTCTTGAGTGGAGGAGGTTGAACCATAACATGAACTAAAGCAAATGGTTGTGACAGAAGGCAAGAATGTGCTAGAACACAGATTGAGTTTGTTTAATATATACACATGCTCACCCAGGACTCCTAAGTGGCACTTCTGGAGTAATTTGACAACTAAATTCTGATAATATTTGAAAACGAATAGACTAAGATAGATATTCCTATGTTCAAACCGATAAGGTTGAAAAATGATTAAGTAAACAAGTGGAGGGAAAGGAACAGCTTTTCCATAAGAAGGATTTCAATGAAGAAGTTAATGCATTTTTATTCAGAAAATGAATGATACACTAAAAAAAAATCACTATTTGACAAACATCAGGGAATAGCTGTTATGAAAAAAAATCATGGCGTTGAGTGTTGTAGGAAAAATTGGATTGTTAAGAGAAGATTTACGTCCTCCTAGAACATACTTTGCTGAGTTGACAACGTAGCCATCTTGTGTTGGAATGTGCCCATTCAACATGCCTTCAAGGGCTTTGTTCTCTTTCCGGTCATACTGTTCACCACTTCTCTGTTTTGATTCCTGGCAGATCTTTGTGAATTCATTTAATATTCCCTTCCTGCATACATGTATGGTATAGTTCACAGGATCTTATTATGTTCATAACTGTCATTTAAAACATGCTACAATTGTGATATGTTTCCCTAATTCACAGTTTCTTTAGTATATATATTCTAGATGTTTTGATATGTGTGTGTGACTGAATACAATTCATATTTTTATTATGTAGGTAGAGTCTTGGCTTTTCCTTTCTAGATAAATACGTAGTTCTCTCAATAAACATATTGACTGAAGCAATATTTTTATTAGAATTCTTTTTCTTTTATTGCAAATAAATGTTTCCCTCACATAACATACCCAGATTATGGTTTTCCTCCCCCAGCTCCTCCTGGCTCCTCTTGATGACCCCTCCAATTCTGAATACCATTAGAAAATAAAACGGCTTCCATGGGATGATGATGATGATGATCATGAAGAAGAAGAAGAAGAAGAAGAAGAAGAAGAAGAAGAAGAAGAAGAAACAAAAACTAATGCATCATAATTATATAAAACAAAGAGAAGGAAATAAAAAGAGGCATAAGATAGAGACTCACTCCTGAACACACTCTGGAATCTCATTAAAATTCTCAAATGGAAGCCATAATATATATTCAAATGACCTGTGGGGTAAGAAAAGAGAATGTATATATATATATATATATATATATATATATGAGATACATATATATATATATATGAGATACACTTTTAAAAGAGAGAGTCCTGACACTAATTTATGAGACAAGAACCCTCTAAAGATGGCACCAATATTGGGCACGCAGACTACACTTAAGAGTTGTTTGTTTCCCCAGTGAGACTTCCTTGGAGGAAACTAAATTTTCATTTGCAAGTGCTTATCAATTATAGATTGATTCAGTTTTGGAGAGAGGTCCATGAGGTGCTGAGAAAAAGAAGTACATTATTTTGTGTTGGAGTGAAATGTTCTGTAAATGCCTGTTAGGTCCATTTGGTTTATAAGGTTAGTCAGCTCATTTTTATGTTTAGTTTTGTGCAGGTGACTTATCTATTGGCAATAGTCTTCCACTCTTAGTGTGTTAGGTTCAGTATGTGATTTAAGCTTTAGTAGTTTTTCTTTATGAATTTGGGTATTCTTGTGTTTGGTGCATAGATGTCGTTTTGGTAGATGTTTTTCCTTTATGAGTATATAGTGTCCTTCCCTATCTGTTCTGATTACTTTTGGTTTAATGTTTACTTTATCAGATATTAAAATAGCTACACCACCTTGTTTCCTATGTTGATTTACTTAGAATATCTTGTTCCATCTTTTCACCCTGAGGTGATGTCTCTCCTGGATTTTGAGGTGTGTTTCTTAGATGCAGTGGAAGAATGGATTCTGTTTTCACATCCATTCTGTTAGGCTGTGTCTTTTTTATTGGGGAATTGAGACTAAAAATATTTAAAAATAAGCAGTGTTTGGTAATTCCTGTTATTTTGTTGTTGTTGTGATGGTGGTGGTGGTGGTGTGTGATTTCTTGTGTTTTCTTAGGTGTGGTTAACCTCTAAAGCTTGGAGTTTTCTTTATAGTGCTTTCTGTAGGGCTGGATTTGTAGATAGATGCTGCCTAAATTTGTTTTTTATCAGGGAATGTCTCATTTTCTACAGTGAATGACAGTTTTGCTGGGTGTAATAGTCTGGCCTGCTCTCTGTGATCTCTTAAGGGACTTTAGAACATTTGTCCAGGCCCTTCTGGCTTTTAGAGTCTGCATCGAGAAGTCAGGTGTTACTCTCATAGGTATGCTTTCATATGTTTATCTTTTCCCTTGTAGCTTTTAATATTCTTCCTGTGTTCTTTACATTTAGGGATTTGATTATTATGTACAGAAGAGAATTTATTTTCTGGTACAGTCCAGTTGGCATCCTGTATGCTTTTTGTACCTTTGCAGGCATCTTCTTCTTTAGATTATGACTTTTTTAAATGATTTTTTTTTTAAAATATTTTCTCTGCCTTTGACCTGGGTTTCTTGTCATTCTTCTTTTCCTATTACTCTTTTTTTTTTTTTTTTTGTCTTTTGAGACAGGGTTTCTCTGTGTAGCCTTGGCTGTCCTGGACTCGCTTTGTAGACCAGGCTGGCCTCGAACTCACAGTGATCCGCCTGCCTCTGCCTCCCGAGTGCTGGGATTAAAGGCGAGCGCCACCACGCCCGGCTCCTATTACTCTTAGATTTAGTTTTTTCATAGTGTTTCAGGTCCCCTGATATTTTGTGGCAAGAGCTTTTTAGACATTTTTTTGACTGATGTATCAATTTCTTCAATGCCTGAGATTCACCCTTGTACGACTTATATTATGTGAGTAATGGGTGGGCCTGAGACTCCTTTTCAAGCTCCAAGATATTTCATTGCTAGGTTTACTTCAGGTTAGGTTTTCTTTATTGGTTCTATTTTAACTTTCATGTCTTAAGCTATTGGATTCATTTCCTTACACTGTTTGTTTGTGCTTCCATAGATTTCTTTAAATAGTTTATTAATCTTCCCTTTAAGATCTCTATCATAGTCCTAAAGACTATTTAAGGTCTTGCCTTGTGGTTTAGCTATGTTACAATACACATGGCCTGCTGTGGTAGCATTTCAAAGCTCTAGTGGAGACATATTATGCTGGTTATTACTGATTTTATTTTTATACAGGTGCCTAGGCATCTGGGTTTGTTGTTGTTGGTGGTGGTGGTGGTAAGTGTATGTGTGTGTTTCTGTTCTTTTGCTTTTGCTGGCCTACTTTTTCAGGATTCCAGTGTATACTAAAGGGAAGCTGAGACATCCAGCTTTGTGGAATGAGCAACTACTGGATTCTTGGACTTTTCATTCACATTTGGTCATTGCGGGATTAGCTGGACAGCAGTTCTATAAGTCATTTGATTACTTCTTTTGTAGGCATAAGGTTATTGTGTAATTTAAATGTTGATTTGTGTACTCCCTATATCTGGTTGCAATCCTTGTTCTGAGAATCTCCTGTCTCAATGTTGTGTATACACTGCTCCCCAATTGTCCCCTGATATGCCAGTAAAGCAGCTTACATCCCTGAGCATGGGAGAGAATAGGGTTGGACTTCCTGCCAGCCAAGGGAGGAGGAATTAGAGGAGGTAGTAGGGGATTGAGCCATGGGAGAGATCCAAGACACATCAGGAGAAGGAGCTGGATCAGGAAAGGTACAAAATGCAAGTATCTCTGGGAGGAAACCAGATTAGTTTAGAGGCTAAAGAATAGAGTAATAACTGCTCAGTTCTTGTGTTGTGAAGCTTATTATTAAACAAATATAAAAGAGTATCAATGATTTGTCTGAGAGCTGGATTAAGAGAGAAACCAAGAGACAAACACAATTTCGTAAAAATAACAATTCTCTATCTATCTATCTATCTATCTATCTATCTATCTATCTATCTGTGTATATATTTTTCGAGAGATTCATTCTATAAGTTTTGTTATTCTAGAGCAGTGGTTCTCAACCTTCTTAATGTTTCTACTTTTTAATGCAGTTTCTCTTGTTATGGTGAATGCCCCCCCCCCAACTTATTTTATTTCTACTTCATAACTGTAATTTTTCAATGGTTGTAGGTGGCCTCCGGGAAAGGGTCATTTGACTCCCGTAGGGATCACAACTCACTAGTTGAGAACCACTCATGAAAAACCCGGAAGAAGGAATTCTGCAAATTTTAACAGTGCGTTGATTATGTTCTTTATGTTGTACATGTTCTTTCTTGGCTTTGTTTGGCTTTGGGCTTTTTGATATATGAATTTCTAAAGGAAGTATGTTAACCTCTTCTACCCTATGATATAAGGCATATTTTAAAGATGTGTGTATTACATTTGAATGATTTTAATCTTTTGATAGCTACTCCTCTTTCACTGTGGGATGTTTCCCTTTTATCCTTATTAGGCATTTCCTCCTTTCAATATTGATTTCCTGTGATAGTATCAGCATACAAAGTGTAACTGTGTTGCTAATTATTTTATTTTTATTATCTTATTCTCAATCTTTCTATATAATTCTTTTTTACTTCTATCTCTCCAAGCATAATTGAGTTTTGTTTTTTAGGTGTGATGTTTTGGTGAATAAATACTAACATAATGCTTCAAAGTTTTTATTTTTCTAATTTTGAGACAGAGTTTTTTTTAATGTAGCCAAGATGGCCTTGAACTCATAACCTTTCTGCCTCAGTCTAGGTCAGGGTTTGCAGGTGTGCATCAATACATCCTCAAAAATATTATCCTTTTCAAAACCCATTCCTACCACCTGTCTGGTTTTTAGATTGCTACAGATTTCTTTTTAGAGTCTTTTCTCCTGAGCTTTAGTGACTGATAGCATTTTGTGTATTCCCTTTAGGTTCCTGTGCAGTTTCAGAAGATGTGCCTTATATCGCAGGTACTTGGTGATATTTGAAGGCCCAACAGAGTTCCTATCTTTCTTTCTGAATGTCATTCAAAGTGAACCACCTGCGGGTGACTTTGATAAGTAAATGTCTCTGATGTAGAGGGAAACCTTCTCTCTCCCTCCCTCCCTCCCTCCCTCCCTCCCTCCCTCTCTCTCTCTCTCTCTCTCTCTCTCTCTCTCTCTCTCCTTTCTCTCTCTCCCTTTCTTTCTCTTTCTCTCTCCCTTTCTTTCTCTCTCCTTCCTTTCTTCTTTCTTTCTCTCTCTTTCTTTCTTTCTCTACCCCTGTTTGAAATGGTTTGTTGCTTTTAAGATGCTATCTTTCATGTATCCCAAACTGGCCATAAACACTGGATCCCCTGCCCCAGCCTTTTCGGTTGGGATTCTGAGTGAGCGCCAGCAGCCTTTATTCTTGATCAAAACTGCTCATGAAGAGGACATGGCACTAGTGGGATGGTTCGATGGGTAAAAGTGGTTGTCTACCGGCCTCAGAATCCGAATTTGACCCCTAGATCCCATATGCCAGACAGGAAGCAAATTCCTAGAATTGTCCTCTGCTACACACACACACACACACTCACACACACACACACACACACACACACACACACACACACACGTAAAATACACAGGTTAGAAAAATTGTGAAAAATGAGTGAGAAAAAGGAAAATATCAGACATGTTCATTTTATTACAGAAGATGACTTGATTTTCTTAAATGAGAGCACTTTATAGTTACTGAATTTTTATGTAGAATAACAGGACCAAGGCTGATTTTATTCTTACTCAACACTCTGCCGTGTGACATCATGTCTCAATGAGGTGAAATATGGTAGTCAGCAATTCCTGAACATTTTACTCTTTCCGATATTCATTTAATGAGTTTATGACTTCGCTCTTAATGACTTCAGCAGTCGACGTTATTTGATCCCATGTAGAAAGATGTGTTTAATTAATGCCGGCTCTTAAAGCTTCATGAGGAAACACTTCCCTGATTTATAATATACTCCATTATGGGTACCACCCATGTAGTTAGCAGGTCTAGGGGGATGGGGAGGTTATGGAGCAGAGTCTTTCAGCAGGCTGGAGCAAGCAGAGCCAGGCAGCAGCTTGCTTTGTA
This sequence comes from Acomys minous, assembly GCF_964271855.1. Lineage (NCBI taxonomy): Eukaryota > Metazoa > Chordata > Mammalia > Rodentia > Muridae > Acomys > Acomys minous. The sequence goes on from NC_140496.1 coordinate 37,777,333, forward strand.
GTAAGCTCCCAGGTGCAACGCAGGAGGAAGATGCAGGAAATCTCAGTATTGTGAGACTATAACCAGTTCTCCCCAAGCACACAGGGGAAGCGAGAGCAGGGCATAGACACTGGACTTACCCTGTGCAGTGAGCAGAAGTCATGATTAGGATGCTGGGACCACCGAAGACTTCATTAGCTATCCTATTAATGTTTTTTTAAAAAGATGCTTTTAAAAACCCTGGGTATTGTGGTTCATGCTTGTAGTCTTAGCACTCGAAAGGCTAAGACAGAAAGACAATCATGAGTTCCAGGCTACCAAGAGTCAGATAGAAATCTAACATTGTGAGGTATCCTTAGTCTCTATCATGCATGATTCCTTCTAGTCCTTTGTTAACTATCTTTCCCCCGCCCCTGTGGCCTCCAATGGTACCTGCATACACAGAGCATACATGGTCACAGACAAAGACCCTTAACCATGAGCTCTGACTGTCAGGACAGGCAGTCTGGTAAGAGACTAATGGGCCTTAGGGGGGCTAACCTGGACAAAGGAGTGACTCATATTCCAAACAGGATGAATAGGGTAGGAATAGATTTTCAGCAGATATCCATGGGGTACACAAATTAAGGACTCGGTGATTATTTAATTCAAGATTTTTCTTTTCATGTAACGGTTTTAGATTGGTTGACTCAAGGTACTGGATGTTGTGTAACCTGAAGCCACAAATAAAAGGAGTGCTATGTCACTGTGTCTTCATCACAAAATTTTTATGCATGTAAATCTATTGTTTAGATGTATCTTAAATTAGTTTATTTCCATCGTGATGTCTGTTTTTATCAGAAAAAAAAAGTCAATGATAGTTGTGTGGGAGTGCCTGAAGCAAATATTAGCTGACTGGCTATTTCTTCATTTCTGTCTCTGAACTGGGATTATGAAATATGGCACCTTTTCTTTCTGTTGCTAAGGCTACACACATCTAAAGGTCCAAAATAGCCATTGACATTTCACTGAGGCAAGTAGCTTCTCAGAGGGGAGATTTGGGGCCCAGAAAGGGAGAGCTGAGGTTAATAGTGGACACAGATTTGTGCATTTTAATTACTGGCAAATCCAAATTAGATTCTGAGATAAAATAGGATCAGGTATTAAGAGAGGCCAGGAGGTTGGAGGCACCCGGGCCCTGCCGATGATGCCCGCCACCGGGGCTGTAATTGATTAAAGCGTTGCAAGGTGAGCTATTTCGGAGTGTGTTACAGCGTTTCCTCTTGTTAGCGGGTACATTTGCTCGCTGCTGTAAAACATGGTGAAATAATTGAATTACTGGCAATCATCGGGAAGACTCCTGCTGTGGAAACGGTGTCACAACATTTTAAAAGGGAAACACTCGGAACACTTTGTTCATGGTCCGAGAAACCCCTTATCTTCCTCTCTGTTCTATGTCTGGTCCCTCACTGCTTTGCTGACAGGCAGAAAGAGGATGGGCAGGAACCAGCAACACTTGATGGCTAGGCACAGGAAACGCTGGTGGCTGTGCTTTCCCGGGGCTCTTCCGAGGTGCAGTGTCTACACAGATACCCTGCGGGACATCAGAATTCACATCTATTTGTAATCTCATGGTTATTTTACATGCCTTACAGTTATATGTAAGTTTCACTAAGTATATTTACATATACATGTATGTAAATATATGCATCTAGAGGTGACAGAAGGAAGCAGAGACAGCCGGTTTGAAGGTCTATGTTTTGACTATGTTGGTTACTTAACTTCACTAATCTCTTCCTCTGCCGAAGTTGAATTATGAATGCAACAACTTATTTGTTCCCATTTCTTGTTCAGACTTAAGTCCAAGATGTGACTGATAGATCATGCCCAGCTGCCTATAGAGAGAGATGAGTGTGAACCAGAAATGGGAGACGTGGGCGGAAGAAGGGTAGGGGGTCTGTGACTGGCAGGGCACCTTGTTGCCTGCTGCTTCCTCCTGGGAGGAGAGAGCCATCCGAGGGCGCATGCCTTGTCCTCAGCTGTCACTGCCTAGAATCACTCCTGGAACACGGAAGGGCCTGACATGCTTCTTGAATGACTGCACACGATGAGGGCTGAGGGCTGTCTAATACATAGGCGTGTTTAGAAGTAGAAACCAGAAATGCCACACACAGGTCCATCCACGAGGTGTCCACAAGAAGAAAGGCATTTTTGTCAAAAAAAAAAAAAAAAAAAGCCTTCATTTTCAGTGCTCCCTTTCTTAAAGACTAGGATAAAGTGGGTTTACCAGCTAGAGCATGATTACGCAAGCCGTTTCACCTTGGTTCACTAAATGGTGAGGGGCTGGCTTTCACAGCATAAACAAGGAAGCCCGGGGCATATGAATTTGTTTCTCCTTTCATTTGGAATTCTTTTAAATATGGGCTTTAGCTCTCTCTCTTTCTCATTTACTTACTTTTCAAATCAACTTCTTATTTCTATCTATAGAGATACAAGGAAATTTATTTTCTCCCCTGGGTTATAATCCTATATACTGTATTTTCTTGTAAGTTGTGCCAGCCCAGGCCACGGGAAGATTCTGGTAGGCCTCTGTGCTCCTTTGGTACAACTAAGTCTTGGTAGTTTTCTGTGTTGTCAGGGTTACAACTTGGGGAAGAAAGGGTTAATTTGGCTTACACTTCCATATCACTATTCATCATCGAAGGGAGTCAGGACAGGAATTCAAACCTGGAACCAGGTATAGAAACCTGGAAGCAGAAGCTGATGCAGAGGCCATGGAAGGGTGCTGCTTACTGGCTTGCTCCTCACGGTGTGCTCAATCTACTTTCCTACAGAACTCAGGACCACCAGCCCGGAGATGGCACCACCCACAGCAACCGCTAATTAGGAAAATAGCCTCCAGCCAGATCTTTTGGAATTCATTCTCTCAACTGAGGTTCCCTCTTTGCAGGTATCTCCAGTTTGTGTCAAGTTAACATAAAACTAGCCAGCACACCATCTACTTTGTTTTGTATTTTAGCATTTCCTCATCTGCTGCTAAGAGATTTTCAATGCTCCTTTTGGACATTTCTTGCCCTAGTCCCAGATCTTTGACATTTCTCAAAAGATGTATATTCCTTTTTTTAAAAAAAAATCTATATTTTCTTCCTCAAGAATGGCTTGCTTCTTATTTCTAGCTTTGTATGCACTGAAAACCTTGTCTTGGTAACTTTTTCATATGTCGACCTAAAGTGCTCTTTTCTTAGAAGAAAGTGTTCTGGTTCTGTTACTAGCTGAAGAGTTTAGAAACAGAATTTCCAACCTGCCTTCTGAGGCATCTAGATCACTGGCATTAGGCACAGGAGTACAAATCTGTTAACAAAAACGTGCTATCCAGAGGGAGCTCAGAAACACCAATTGGCATCAGGTGGCCCACTGAGACCTGTACAGCTTCATTGCACACTTTCATCACGGGGCAATGCGTGCCTTGCCCATTTAACTGCAGAGGTTACCAAGCAGGGCAGAAGGCATGGTATGCTCCTCTTACTGTTGTGACTGCTTCCTTCTTTCCCAAAGGCTTCACCCTCAGCTGAATTCATGGCGGGTTAGGGCTTATATACATTTACAAATTATTTTCCATGAAAAGGGAGTAAACATTGGTTGATTTGTGGTGAAAGTTAGAGAAACAGTGTGCTCACGAGAAGGGCCATTTTCATTTTGGGTAAAGTCCTTGCCTTCTGAGGCTCATCAAATATATTTATTTGCATTGTAGTTTAGATGACATGCTTTCTTTTTAAATGCCATTCTAAGCAGGGGAGAACACTAACATGTCCCCTCGCTCAGTTGTTCTTGGTCTTGATCTTGGGAAGATAATTTTTCTTTGGTAAAGTATGGATTCTAAAAGCAAAATGATTTTTCAGCAGCATGTGTGTCTAGGGAGCAATCTCTTTTGGCCCCAGGGGAAAATGATACATTCAAACACAGGGAAAACTGAGGCCATCTCTGGCGTCACTTTTTGCTTCTGGAGACATGGGTGTTAAGTGTCTTCTCTTGTGGCTGGGACTACATTTTGAGGAACTCACTAGAGGAAACATAAATACGTACTCTCCCCTCTGCCCTGGGTGACAAGTGATTATTCAAGGTGGACTCAATTAACAGAGGCTAGAGCTGTCACCATGTCCTAAACAAGACTGGTAAGTTTAATGCAAGGACAGAAGAACTTCCGCCATTTCTAAAGGCATGACAAGGCAGGCCAGGAGAGGGAGCAGAGCAGCTAATGCCTGGTTCCTGGGGAGATGCTGATGAGCGTGCGTTTGTCATCTGTCTGTCTATATTTGTAAAGATTTATGTTTTATTTTCAATTCCCTCTCTCTCTCTCTCTCTCTCTCTCTCTCTCTCTCTCTCTCTCTCTCTCTCATGTGTGTGTGTGTGTGTGTGTGTGTGTGTGTGCATTAATCGAAGTCTAACTTTTCAGATGATTAAACAAAAGAATTATTTTGTTTGTTATATTAAGGATAAGTTGGCCAACCTATGAGAAACATGCTCACGGTGGCTGGCTGAGTTCTGGACAAGCGAAAGTCAATGCTGTTTTTCCTTTCCGCTCTCTTGTCTGGATCCCCTCTCCTTCTTTTGATATAAACTCGAAAGTCCCTCTAGCTTTAGAACAAGATGCCAATTATTTTGGAATCGCTAGCTATGGTTTGATAGAAAACCCCAGTTGTTCATTAAATTCTACACAAGCAGTGAAATGATTACTTTCTGTACCTCTGGGTCAGGCGAGTTCAACATTTCCTTTGAATTGCCTCTTCATTATGGAGGGCTCCCAGATGAACTGCGACGGGGGACATTGCTGACGGCATCAGCTTTCTAGAACTTCTGACTCTGGAGCCTGAGCTGACAGGACTTAACAGGCTTGGGTTTGGGGTGGGGTGTTAGGACGCGAGGTGGATGTCTGTTACCATTCTCCCTATGGGACCTCATGATTGACACAGACAGCGGACTCAAATTGCAGAGCTATTAAATTAAAAAGAGCTCCTTTAAATGTGGGCAGATGTGGGTAGAGCCTGAGCGATCTCCATGTTAAAGTTTACAGCAGATGAAACTGACATGGCGGTACAAGGCAAAGTGTCTGCCAGACCCTTGGCAGGATTCATCAATCACCCTGGACCTTCTCAGTGGGGATAAAGGGCTCAGCATGACTCGGGGAAGAGTTGACGTCCCAGGAATCTTGGTTTAGTAGAAATACATCCTCTGAGTTAGTTTTTATTAATAGCGTTTTGGGGAGAAGGGTTGTAAGAAAATTCCCCCTTCATGGACCATAGATTTATTACTAAACGCCCATATCGAATCTCTTGATCTGTTAAGCACTGTGCGTGGCCATATATCACAGGTGACTGTCTCCGGGGAGGGAGCAGGCACAGTTCTTAAGACAGACAATACGTTGTGGATGGAAGTAATTCAACACACTTTACCTCTCTTCTCTTCTTTTTATAAACAAAGGATGAGCAGGTAAAAGCATGTGTCAAATGGTTCAGTGTTTGGTCATGTGATATTTACTAATACATTAGTTAATGTTTTCACAATTATAAAATGCTGGAAATTAAAAAAAATATTCGTGCTTTAAAATATTTCAAAACTATATGGCTCTTTTTAAAAGTTGTCGAATATTTACAGAGTGCTAATATGTGGGTGATGTGTCATATTATCTTGGATTCTTTCCAAGACAGATACAAACACGTGTTGGCTCTAATTTGGTGAGTTGGTAATTGGGGCTATGAGAGGTTAAGCAGTTTTGTTCAGGCCACACAGTTATTTCATAATGTGCCTAGAATTGGAGTCAAGGCAGGCTGTCTATGCTTGTGACTGCTACTTTGAACTAGGCATCTAACATGATTGGTGTCTATGATGATATAGTCCAAACCGTCCATCATATTCTAGGCCCTGCCTCAGCTCCAGCACAGCAGCTGGGAAACACTCTAGATCTTATAAGGTTCTCTGGTCCAGGACCTCAGTTTTCTTTCCTATCTAAAAAAATCTCCCTTCTTGTAATCTCATCCTCAACTTCTGGTTTGTATACAGACCTAGGACATATGAAAGCACATTGGTAATCAGAGAGCGGTATGTGGTCACCGAGTGCTTAGTTGTAATTATTGTAGAAGAGGCAAGTTCTGCTTCCGTGTGGTACCCTTGATGCTGAAGACGTTCTCGTGTTTTCCAGACGTAACGCCCTCAGTCCCTACAGATGTTGTGGTGGTTCCTTCTGCATCACTGTAGCCAGAACACCTGACATGAACAGCTTAGGAGAGGAAGGGTTCATTCTGTCTCATGGCTTCACAGACTTTCAGTCCATCACTTTAAGGAAATCAGGGAGGAATGGCTCAGTTCATTATGACAGCAGCTTGTGGGAAGGCTGCTCACATCCATGCTAGAGTCTCAGGGGTTCTCGGGGTGTGGGTCGAGACTCTTATGTGGGAAGGGTGCATGTCAGGTATCCTGCATAACAGTCCTGCACATTAAATATTTACATGACAACCCATAATAGTGGCAACACTTCAGTTATGAACAGCAACGGAATAATGTTATGGTTGAGGACGCCACGACATGAGGAACTGTGTTAACAGGTTGCAGCATCAGGAAGGTTGAGGGCCCCTGTGCTTGTCAAAGAAGCAGAATGAGGAAAGGACAGGAGCAGGGTACACACTGCAACAGCCCTCCCCTAGTGACCCACCCCCTCTGTCTCCGCCTCTTAAAAGCTCCACAGCCTCCTGAAATCACCCTAGCAGCTAGAGATAAAACCTTCAAGAGATGATGAACCTCTGGGCAACATTCAGGTTCAAACCCTAAAAGGTATCTGTCGTTGACATCAATAAAACCAGCGCATAGCCTTAGGAGGCAATCCCAGAGCCATGGGCTAAGAACTTACATACTGCAGGAAGACCCAGGCCTCGGGAACTAGTTATCTTGATGCTATCTGTAATTTACTACTTACATTATAGCTCAGATTATTCTGTCTATAATTTGTTCTGTGTTGGATGGAGAACTGAACTGAGCACAGATCAAGTGGTGTCCATACCCCGGGTGTGCATAGCATGAACACAGAAAGATAATCTAATCCAGATTTGCCAGCATTAATGGTTGGACAGGCCACCTTCCTCCCTCCCAATGTATATTTTTGCTGCTTTTGTAAAAACAAATTAAGCAAAAATTATTTTATGTATGGGTCCTGTTTTCTATTTCATTTTTCATCTTATTTTTTTGTGCTCGTGCCAGGCTGTCTTGACCCTATAGCTCTATGCCATAGTTTAAAGTTAGGTGTTGTGATAACTACAGCGTTGTTCTCACTCCTTAGGATTTCTTTGGCTATTTGTGGTCTTTCGCAGTTCCATATGAATTCTCATATTTCTCTGGCTGAATTTTATAAACATGTGAAACATAACAATTTTGTTAAGTATTTCATTAACCTTATAAGTCAGTTTCACTAATATAGCCATTTCACAATATTAATTCTGCCAGTCCAGGAGGATGGGCTGTCTTTCCATGCCTAACATCTTCTGTGATTTCCTTCTTCAGTAGTTTGAACTTTCTGTTGTAGAAGTTATTCACTTCATTTGTAGATATATTCCCAAATACTTAAATTTTATGGTGTTATTGTATACAGATTTAAAAAAATAACTTCTTTTTCTAAGAGTGCACTGTTGGTATAAACAAAGGCTAGTGATTTTTTTTCTTAAATTGATTTTTTAGCTTGCAGTTTTACTGTATTTATTAGGGTTTATGAGTTTACTAGCAGACTCAATAGTTTTTTAAAGAGTCATGCCGTCTATAAGTAAGCGCAGTATGAATAGTTCTTTAGCAATTTTTAATTCACCTATGTCTTTCTCTTGTCCAATTTTTACAGCTAAGGCTTTGAACACCAAAAGAAGAGAGAGTGGCCGGTCTCATTCTTGATTTGAGAGAAAATAGCCTCAGCCTCTCCACTTAATATACTGTTGGCTCTAGGTGTGTTGTACATAGATTTATTACTTTGAGGAGTGTTCCTTCTATCCCCAAAGTCTCTAGAACTTTTATCGTGAAGCTGTGTTGAATTTTGTCAAATGCCTTTTCATCATCAATTGAAATGACTGTCTGCTTTCTGTCACTGAGTTTATATAAAAATAAACACAATGTCCAATAATTTTTTAAAAAGTGTCCAATATCCTTAGCCATCAGAAAAATGCAGACTAAAGTTGCTTTGTGGGCGGTCCTCAATAGATCTGACAATAAATGTTATAGAGAATGGGGAGAGAGAGAATGGGGTGCAAACTAATACAGCCACCATGGAAATCAGCTTGGAAATTTCTCAAAAAAATAAAATAAAATTACCATGTGACCCACACTGTTTCACTCCTGGGCATATACCCAGAGAACTGCAAACCCTATCACAGGCATATTTGCATCCCCATGTTTATTGATGGTTTATTCACTATAGAAAATAATTGGGACCAATCTTGTTGTCTGTCAACAGATGAATGGATAATAAAAATTTGATACATATACATATATATATAATATCTAAATAAAATGAAATCACAACCTGCGGAAAAATAAGCTTAGAATGTATAATATTAAGTGATGTCACAAAAATCTCCGAAAGAAAATACTTGCATGTTCTCTGACATATATGGAATCTAGCAATTACATATGTACATTGTAAACAGATGTCTGTGAGGGTACAATATAACACGTAGAAAGGAAAAATAAAAAGTCTGAATATTAGGGGATACAGAGGGACTGAATGCAAGCATGGGAGAAGACATGAAGCTTATATTTTTTCTAGATCTACATCCATCACAGATTTTTCATTTTTTTTTGGTGATAGATTTGTGTAAGAAATTATATTTGATAGTGAAAGCATAAAATCTAACATGAAGTGCCACAGCTTCTGTTCCAAAGGGCTATGCTAGCTTTATCACAGTTCATTGCGATATGCGGTCTTTGGGCATGAGTAATTTCACTGTGTGATTTCTATTTGCAACCTTTTAAACAATACGGTTTAAAATATTAATGGAAAAATCTAAACAACAACAAAAATAAAGGTTTATTTCTGGCTCGTCCCTTCTGGTTTCCTTGAGAGTGTGGTTAACACCTCCTGTGGTTTGTAGTGGACACTGTCAGTCTCCGCTCACTTCTGGACAAACCATAAGAGATAAACTAGGAAGTCCAGGGCACATGCTATAGAGTAAAAGGTCTCTGGGTAGAGTGAACTGAATTGCTTGAAAAAACAAAACAAAACATCTCACACTGGAACTAGCACGTCACCTAACATTTATCTGTGCTTCTCCTGAGGAGAATGTGAGGAGGCATGGGATGGAGAAGCGGGCACACTCATGTTACTGTGCCACGACCTTGAACAGCTAAGGTTTTAGAGGGCTATAAGCAGATGGATGGATAAAGAAAATATGGTATATATCTGTATAGGTATGTATACAGCAGAGTACTGTGCAGCCGTAAAGAAAAAAATACGTCAGTCTTAAGAAAATAGATGACAGTGGAGAACATCTTGCTAAGTGAAATAAGTCAGTCCTAGGAAGACAAATCTCAAAAGTTTTCTCTCATATGTAGCACCTAGAATTTAAAAATAAGGCTTACAAGCAGAGTGGGCAAGGAAACATTTGAGGAAAGAAGTAAACTGGACATGGGAAAGAGATGAGGACAAGAGAAGGCCATGATGGCAGCCCGTTATTGAACAAAATCACTTTGATGAGATCAAAGAGCATGGCATATATGCGTGAGAACTATTTTAAATTTTAACATTTAATAAAAAATTTAAAATATGATTCTCCTAAAATTGAACACACAAAAAAATCACATATTGAATAAAGAAACCACCACTGTCATGCCTGTAACAAGGGGACATACCACATTCCAACCCAGTGAGGCTCTTCCCTTACCTCAAAGGCCCTGGAGGGAGAGCTCCCAGAGCAAGGCATCAACAAAATAGAAAGAAAAAGAGTTGTATCCTAGGAAGTGCAAGTAGCAGAGGGACCTGGATGTTCTTAAGGGTTCCCCCTCAGTTTCCCCACTGCTAGCATTTTTCATGAGAGCGAGCTCAGCACGGAAGTGACACCCTAGAAGATCAGGGTTACAGACAGAAACAGATGCACACTCCACGTAAGTTTAGAAAGCGCAGATACACTTAATGTAAATTTCAGGGAAGTTCTTTTGTTTTTTGCCATCCAGACCCATCAATAGATCTACTTGCCTCCATAATAGCAATTAAGGCACAAATATACAACCATTTCAAAGTAGCAAAAAATAAAATAAAATAAGGAGACAAGATGGGTTTCAGTGCGTATTGTGTGGCTGTCCCATTTGTACATGTCCTTGAGAAAGTTTTCCCACCAAAATTGTTCATGCATAGAATGGGACCAAGATCTGTCTGTATTCTATCTTCAAAAAAAAAAAACACTCAAAATAGGCAAAATAATCCTAAGCAATAAGAACACTGAAGGAAATATCAGCAGTCCTGATTTCAAGCTATGCTACAAAGCCATGATAACAAAAACAGTACTGGCATAAAGCTAGACACTGATCAATGGGACAGGTTTGAAGCCGTAGGCCCAATCCCACAGTCCCACAGCCATTTGGTTCTTAACAGAAGCCAAATGCACAAATTGGAGAAAAGAAAATGTGTTTTCAGAAAAAAAAGGTACTAGACAAAACCTTCATACAGAAGAATGCAGCTAGAGTCTTACTATTCACCACACACAAAGTCTAACTTATTTCTAACTATATATAATTAGACCTGAGGTCCTCCTCACAAGAAGAAATGTGTGTCTGGCACTGTAGACCTGGACAGAGACTGGGTTTGGTCTAGGTTGGTCATAAGCTCTAGGCATGAACCTACTGTGTCTGTTTTGCTCAATGATCATGTTATCAAGCTGCGTCCTAACTATTTATGCTAATGCCCATAAAATAATTCTGCCCTCCCCCTTGGTCAGAGAAACTTCATTTTTCAGACAACAGTGGTTAGTGCAGAGACTTGTAGACAGTCTCACTGCTAATAGTAAGGAAATGATAAGTGACCATCTCTCAATGGACCATCCCTTGCATTGCAGGAGAGAAGGTAACAATACTGGAATATTTGGACAACGGGGCAGACGGCCATGAAACACTGTTTTTCTGGTCATGCCATGGCGATTTCACTCATGAACTCCACAGATTCGATGTCCAGCCCAGAATTTGCAAAGACTGAACCCATCAACATGACAGATCCAGTAGAGGCTCATGGGTCCTGGTCCCTCCCTATGTGCTATTGGCAGTTAATGGCTACTGTGGGGGTTGTTGTCCTTAGTGGTGTATCCCCTGGTGACTTTTCCATGTTGTAGTGGTTGTGTTTACAGCCACATCCTCTCAGGTGGCCCTGGTTAAACTTAGTACATCACCGCAAACCAAAAATCTTATAAAGGACACGAAAGTGTGTTCTGGTTTCGACTCTGTTTCTGTGAACACTCTAAGCAAGAACCATCTAAGGGAAGAAAGAAAGAATTTACTGTAGCTTTCAGATTACTGACCAGCACTGAGAGGATTCAGGCAGGAACTCAATGCAGCAGCCATAGAAATGTTGTCTGCAGGCTTTGCTTAGCTAGTATCTTTAGTAGTATCTTAGCTACACTCAGGACATCTGCCTAGTGATGGTACCATATTCAAAGCAGGATGGGTTTCCCTATATTAACTAACAATGAGGGCAATCCCCCAGGGACATGGCTACAGGCCAATCTTATCCTCTCAGATAACTCTAGGCTGTGTCCAGTTTATAATTAAACCTAACTAAGGCAGGGAGTTTTGGTGGGGAGAAAGGAGATAGGAGAGGGTAGGGTGGTTGAGTGTGACAAGACGTACTGTGTAAACACACAAGAAATTGTCAACAGTAAGGTTCTAAAATGCATATTTATACATTAATTCATCAATCATAACAAAGTACATGTTAATGGTTTTTACTATAAATAATTTAACAACAGACTTATCAAGAATGGGCCCAGTGTTTTTCTAAAGTTCTACAGTCTCTGATTCATTAAATGACACCTGGAGGTTCATATTTGCGTTTGTATTCAAACTATGGCTGTGTGTTGATTTTATTCAAATACAAGAAGAGAGCTCAGCTTCAGTGTGTTCAATGGCTTTAACCCAAATATTTGTGAATCATCTTTGGCACTATGCCTACCCATACCAAGTGATAAATTTTGAAAAGTTAATTTTAATGTAGAATTGGAGATGTTGTCAATAAACATGTTCTTACTTTTTTTTTATTAGTCTCCTCTTAAGTCTTTTATCATTTGATGGCATCTTGATTTTATGATATCAGTTATTTGACATTAGACAGTAGTCAGTTTGATGAGTTGTTTCATTTTAGGATGTAAAAGCCATGGTCATTGGGCTGGTGAGAAGGCTGATGGTGTGTGTGTGTGTGTGTGTGTGTGTGTGTGTGTGTATTGTCTGTGTATAGAGAGAGTGATAAGAAGACTAGAAAGAAATATAACAATTATACTTTAAATTATTATGGTTTTTATCTGACTCTCACATTTTTTTCAGACGCCATTCACAATAAATATAAATGTAAAAGAATTAAAAACATGTTCACTAGTGTCATCCCTGTTCTCACCACAAAAGTCGTTAAATAATGAGAAGACATCAAGCTCTCAGCAGTGGACCACATTTCCACAGATTATAAATTTTACTTGACAGCTTATATTCTACCATGGGTAGCAAACACTTAAGTGTTGGAAGGGAAGAGAGAGTTTTAGCGAATGTTAGCGCCTGCCAAAACGCCTAAGTGTGAACAGCCATGGCTCGTCAGCCATTCTTTTACTTGAAAAAGATGCTACCTTATAAAAGTGGCTAATTTGGCTCACAGCTCAAACAAGTACACAGCTCCCTTCCTGGAGAGCCAAAGTCCTTTGGTGCATCTTCAAGTGCTTTGTGTGCACTTCTTATTTCACCACATAAAACATTTAAAAGATGTGTGCCCAAGGGTGAAGATTGAATAGAAATAATGTATTATTAACCGTGTTTGTTACTTTTTTTTCCCCAGTATTATGTTGATGAAGTTGACTTGGCTCCTGGTGCATTTTAATGTCCTTCCTTGGTCCTTCTAAAGTACAAGCATTTTTTTTTCCACAGCTGAGTTTTGCATCATCATCAAAAAGACAAATAACAACGTCTTAGTGGTTTCTATGAAATAGTTCATTTCCTGCAGACTCCCTGAATGGACTTCAGCTGCTCCCCAGGGTTTGTGGACCAGACTTTGAAAACTTCTGTTTTAAATGAGGAATAATTCACCTCCTGCGGGGAGAAGGAAAGGAACTCTCCAAACAAAACCAGAGTTTGTTAGTAAGGAAAGAAGAGCCACTATATATGTGCCCACCGCATGGGCAGCCAGTCTGCCTCTCCAGCAGGCCAGCAGGAATCAAAGATGGACTCCTAGAATGCATGGCTTAGATCCTTGGCTTTTAATCACTCTGTTTTCCTCCCTTTTAGTACATGCAGAAGTTCCTTATTAAGCATCACTGAGCTTGTTGTTCCTACATCCCATATGCTCCTTAGAACTCATATCTTCATCTACATCATCTCTGTGGAGCATCTTGCTATCTCTTACCCTTCAGCTTTACCCGCCCCCCGGGATGTCCCCCCACCCTCTGGGATACTCCCCCACCCTCCGCGATGTAGCCCCCCCCCCTCCCGTCCAACAGCGGTTCACATTATTTTCCCCACACCGGATTAGTTGGCTCCATTTGAAACTAAAACAATTGTTAATTCCCCTCATCCATATTTTACAGCCCCCATATCAAGATGCCATTAGTTTAGACAGCATTGTATTATTGAAAAGTGTTAGATGGTATGGCTTGCTTTGTCTTACTTCCAGCTCTGCCCATGTCTGTCTCTCGTGGGGAAACTTAACGATACCCCCTCAGAGCTTTCTTCGTTTGTCTGCAGTGTTCTTTTCCCATCCCAAGGTCTGTCACGTCACAAATGTTCCCAACTATGAATCTAATTTTACCCACAAAGTGCTCTGATGCACAGAATTTGGGGCATTTTACTGAATGTTGAGATGACCCCATCCTTCCACTGACTAGACATGAGAGAGGAGAATTGTGATGAGCCTTAATGCATATTCATTGCTAATTTGACATATATTTGTCTCCCGGGAGTTGCTGCATAATCAGAGGTAAGCAAAGCACCATAAATGCAGCCTCTTTGGTTTTATTTTTATTTTTGTTTCCTCCAGTGCAGTGTGTTTTCTCCATAGCAATGAGCATGATGAAATGAGAGATCGCTTTGGATATGAATTCTTGCCTGACTCAGAGTCTTTAAGATGGTTGATATGAAAATGTGGCACAGGTGTGCGATTCTTCTGCTAATTTAAGCTACTTTATCAAATTCAATGCCTGATGCAAATGAAAAATCTGGAATTTATTATTTTTCAAGTTACTAAAATAAAAGAGCATTAAGAAGGAAGCTGTGTCTAGATTACTCTTTCTGAGAGCTTAACAATAAACCTTGGTGAGTAGCTTGAAAACCCACAACCTCCTGACTGGAAATCGGAGGTGACAGCCTTGGTTTAGCTCTGACTCTAAAGAGCGTTTGTCAGTGCATCTGTGAGGAAGGTTCTATTTTCTGGGCTATTGTACGGAGGCTCTATAGGCCAACTGAGAATTATGGAGCATTAAAACTGCAGTAAGATTTAATTGAAGTTTCATTTACATATGTTTTATAAGACTATTCCTGGAAAACCATAAAGAAATGTGTAATCACCCCATACAGAGAGAACATTGACAGAGCAAAGAAAGGATTCTGGCCAAGGCCCAGCTTGATAAACCAATGAGTTCATTGGGGTTACTAACAGGAGCATGGGTGAAAATCAAAGGCAAAGGTAACACTGGGAAGTCACCTGGGCAATTTGCAAACAAGCTGTACCATTAAAGTGTCTCAGTTGTGACATGGAAACCTACAGAGAGAGAGAGAGAGAGAGAGAGAGAGAGAGAGAGAGAGAGAGAGAGAGAGAGAGAGAGAGAGCAGAAACAGAAAAAAAAAACCTACTCTTCTAAAAAATTCCCTGGGAGATGCATGGGCAGCAACACTACCTGTCAGTCCAATTACCGTCCATTGTTTACGTCTCGTATAACCTAGGGGCTGGGGAAACCTTGTGAGCATCTTGTGGAAGTCTCATGACGTTATGAGGCCCATGAGCCTTTTCTCTCCCACCATGAAAAGGCATTAATATGTCTAATCTTATAAGGGCCTTGTCACAGGAATTATCGTTGCTGTATTCTGGTACAATGCTCATGCACAGTCCAGAGGACTTGTTTTTTAATTCTTTCCCATCACTCTTAAATGATGTGTCCTGAGTCTTGCAGGGCATAGCATGAATGTATGATTTCTTTCTTCCCTTAAAGCCTGACATTGAACCTTTGCACTACAAAAGCACCACAGGCTACAACACGACAGCCAGTCTCAGCTGTGTAAGCAGTAAGCAGTCTCCTCCGTAACCACCAACCACTGTAAAGTTCCTTCCATTACGGGCAACAGCATCAGTAATATACCCATGCCAGCACAGATGTTTCCAATATGCATACTGTATTCATCCAACAAAACAACAAGCAGTAGCTTCCCCATTGGAGGCCACGCTTTTCCTAGTCCTATGCTTCTGCCCATACCTTACAGAAGAAAGCATGGGTTCCTTCCTGTGGTGTAGGCCTTAAATCAAATCGGAAAATAGTTGGTTGTACTTATAACAGTTGGGCCATTATTGCAAAACCAGGCACAATTTTGACCAGGTTGCTGATAGTGTAACATGTAATGTCCATACTAAGCAAGATTGTTAGCAATAATTCTTCCTTAGCAGCCGGCATAACACATCTGGCACTATGAATGTTAATCAGTGGGAAAGGAGCTTTAGCTTAGACCCAGCCTGATTTCCCCATGTCCTGTAACCAGCACATGTGTTGTATGCAGAAATAGGGACTTACAGTCTAAGATTGCAACCAGAAGCAGTGAAAATACCTTACAGAGTATAGGGAAATATCCTAGGGAGCCTCCCTAGCCAACCTCATATGGAAAAGCACCCCAATCCTGGAATTGAGATTTTTTTTTTTTACCCAACAACCTTATGCCCTGATTCCACACATACAGTACCTTCACTCAAACTGTAACTGCTATTTTTAATTGTGCTTCCAGATGTTTTTCCAAATCTATAAACCATCCAGAGGTCAGCACTGTATAATGAAACTTTCTCAGATAGGGTGAACAGATTCTCTCAAGGTTCCCTATCATTGATTCTAGGCAAATACAATTTTATCTTTATGTATCAGTAATGAAGGTGATAATACTATAATAAGAAAATAGTAATTAGTTCCTGTTACACATGAAAGCGTGAAAAGATTCCATCACTTGTATCAATTGTTTTGTCCAAAGAGGAATGTTTGAGTAACAGCAGCATGGATAAGTACACCAGCCCATCGAGCCTTCCATGGTCCACAATCAGTCTGCATGAGCTGCCCAGCCTCCCAAGGTCACTGAAAAGGGATACACTAGATAAATAGTCCCTAAAGTCTACAGAGCTTCATTTCGCTAATCACAACTACCCCTGTAGGTTTCACTCTTGGGTTCCCCACTTCAGTTGTATGCAAGGTGTGTTCCACCTACCCCAGTGTACTTCCTTATGTAGAGAAATGTGCAGAGTGTGGTTGTCAGGGAGATAACCATTTCCTTTAAAGATTTTAAAGAAATGTTATTTGTGGGTGTGCATGTGTGTGATAATGAGCATGCACCTGTTCAGGTGCCCACACAGTCTAGAGAAGGCCACGTGGAGCTTGGCTTCTAGGCATTTAGGAGAGTAGACCCTCCTGGATCTGGGGAACCAAACTCATAATCTGCAAGACCAGTCTATCTCTCCAGCTCAATATTGTCTCTTCTTAATCTTTTCATCTGAACTGCTCTCTGTGTATCCTTCCCCTGGGGTCGGTTGGCCCTGGTGCTGGGAGAGCTGCCATGGATTAAGGTATGCTTGAATCCACAGCCAAAGTTCAAGTATAACCACAACAGACCAATACATACGCAGTTCAACTTGGGACTTGTGGTCACCATTCTTAGACCTCTCCAACAGGCAAGCCTGGGGGCCCTATTAAGGAAATGACTAGGATGGGACTCACCCCGTGTGATTTCCTTCCTCCACAACAGGGGATGAAGTAAGAATCACCTGTCCCTCTCTATCATTTACAGCTCTGGTAACATGTTATTAATGCTTTAAAGATGCACATGCAGAACATTTGACGCTTTGTCAAAACTTTCCCTAGAAGCTTTGGTTTGACATGAATATTAAGTCATTTTCTATTGATGACTTGACTAAGCTCCTTGTCTGATTTCCCCTACATTAGCCCAGACATACAATATAACAAGCTTACACTTCCTTCTCTTATTGATTTTCCCAGTCATATCATAAGGCACTAACATGGAGGGTGATTCTACAATATTTATTTTCCATCATATTTCCAACATTATACAAGCAAGTTTCCTCTGAATACACAGCCCAAACTCATCTGTATTAGGGACTAAAACCTGTTGCCACAGCAAGAAGGCACATCTCTAGCTAATGGTTTTTGACAAACCTTACAGTACCAGTTATATCTTCCCTCCCATTGAGTAGGCCTCAAAAGCAATGAGAAAACAGTTAATTATTCCATAGCTTTCATGCTACTATTACATGTGTGGATATGTCTTTCCTGGAAGATGGTACTCAGGGTACCGCCCTTTAGGTAAGACCCATTGATAACCTTTCTCCCCTAACAGTTTGCATAACACATCCTGGTGTGATGAACACTAGCCAGCATGGAGGAAGCTTCCAGCTCAGTCTCCGCTCGGTTTCTCTGTGTCTTATATTGAAAGTGTGTGCTGTCTTTAGCAATAGGTTCTTTCTATGTAGTTGTATGTACAACTTTCTCTGTATGCGCAACCAAAAACAATAGCAACTGTCTATATTATTTGGGAAGCCTCTGGGGGAATTCCTGGCCAATAACTCATAAGGAGGTGTCCTGAACTTGCCTCTAGGATTTTGGTTTAAAACCCTATGTACTTTGGGTTAGCATTACCCACCATGCAAGGTCTTTAAAATTATATATAAGTGTGTGTGTGTGTGTGTGTGTGTGTGTGTGTGTGTGTATGTGTGTGTGTGTGTATACTTAAATTAATTTTATTTTATATACGAGTGTATTGCTTGCATGTATGCATGTGCAATATGTGTTTACAGTGCTTGAGGTAGCCAGAAGATGGTAGACTCCCCAGGCCCTGGAGGCCCTGGAGCTACAGACTATTGTGAGTTGTCATGTGGGTGCTGGAAACTGACCTTGGGTCTTCTCTAAGAGCAGCAAGTGCTTTTAAGTGATGAGCCATCTCTTCAGCCCCTGATATATTTTAAAATTATATTTCTATAATGCTTTTTTATATATCCTTATATGTGATTGTGTTCCCCACCTCACCTGTCCTCTATCCCCCTAAGCCTGTCCCATTCCCGCCTGCAATACTCCTCTCCTCTCCTTTCATACCATATGGATTTTACTGTCCCCCACTCCCCTATACACACACTTAAGACCTCTTTCTCATACATGTATGCTTCTCACGGCTCCTTTGTTCCTTTCTGTCCTCAACAGATACTGTCCTGTTAAATTCTTTTGTCAACTTTGCACAGGTCAGAGTCATTTGGGAAGAGAGAAGTTCAGTTGGGAAAATGCCACCATCAGATTGGCCTGTGGGGCGTTTTCTTGATTAATGGTTGCCCTGAGAAGATCTAACTCACTGTGGAGTTAGAGGGTGCCACCCTTGGGCTGGTTGTATAAGAAAGCAGGGTGAATGAGTCATGGAGAGCAAGCAAGTAAGCAGCATTCTTCTACGGTCTCTGCTTAAGTTCCTGTCTTGAGTTCCTACTCTGACATCCTTCAAGACATGACTGTAACCTGTGAGATGAAATAAATTCTTTCCTCCTTAGATTGCTGTTAGCCATGGAGCTTTATCACAGCAACAGAAAGCAAACTAAGAGAGACACTCACAATGACTTAAATAAAGAAAGCTTAAAATTTGAAGCTAGAATCCTCATATAAGAAATGATACAAATGCAATGTTTTTCTTTCTGAGCCTGAATTGATGCTCTCAGTATAATATTTCTGGAAATTTTTGCAGTTCTTTACAGCTTAATAAAATTCCTTTGTGTATATATATATATATACACACATTTTCATTATCCATTCAATTAATTGCCCCCATTACTGTAAACACAACAGCAATGATCATGGTTGTGTGGGTATGTTTGTCATAGGATAAAGAGTCCTTTGGTGGTGCATGCACACCTGTAATCCCAACACTCAGGTAAGCAGAGGCAGGCTGATCTTTGTGACTTTGAGGCCAGCTTGGTCTACAAAGCGAGTCCAGGACAGCCAAGGCTACCTGTAAACCCTGCCTTGAAAAACTAAACTAAACTAAACTAAACTAAACTAAACTAAACTAAACTAAACTAAACTAAACTAAACTAGAGTCCTTTGAGTATCTGCCTAAGAGTGGTATGCCTGGGTCATATAGCACTTCTATCTTCAGCTTTATGGAAAATCTCCAGACTGATTTCCATAATTGATGAGCACCACTTTACACTCTCACCAACAGGGAATAAGGATTCTCCTTTCTTCACATCTGGCAGCACTTGTTTTCTCAACACAACCATCTTTTTTGTTTGTTTGTTTGTTTTACATAACCATTCTTACTAGGGTGAAATGGAATTGCAAAGTAGTTTTTGTGTTTCTGTGTTGGCTAAGAAAGTCAAATAGTTCATAAGGTATTTATTGGTCATTTACATTTCTTCTTTTGAGAACTGTTCAATTTTATAATCCATTTTGAGTGGATTATTATTTTGGTGCTCATTTTTTTGAATCATTTCTATTTTCTAGATATTAAATCTCTGTCAAATGGATAGCTGGCCATTTTCCCCTATTTGTAGATTGGCCTCTTGGTTGACTAATTCCTTTGCAAATGCTTTTTAATTTTTTTAAAAAAAATTATTAATTTATTCTTATTACATCTCAATGGTTATCCCATCCCTTGTATCCTCCCATTCTTCCCTCTCTCCTATTTTGCTTTTTAATTTTTATAACATCCCATTTGTGAGTTGTTGATCTTAGTTCCCGAGTACTTAGAGTCATTTTCTGAAAATCTTACCAATGTCTACGTATTGTAACGTGTGCTGTACCTTCGCCTTAACATTTTTATACTTCCAGGTCTTATACTGAGACCTGCAATCATTTTGACTTGATTTGCCTAAGGGTAGGAGATAAGGATCTAACTCCATTCTTCCATCTGCAAAGACAGGTTTCCCAGCAGTGTTTACTGAAGTCACCACCTTCAGTACTGCGTGGACTTTGGTATAGGTGACTATAGCTTCTTAGACATGTATCTGAGTCTTATTACCTTAGAACCCCCTTCTTGCTCCTTTGTGCTCAATGTTTCTTCAACTCCTAGCGCTGGACATCCCCTGATCTATTTTCTGTCCTAATAATTTTGCCTTTTCCAGAGTAACTACAAATGACATGATGCACTGGGTAGCTTTTGTGAGCACAAAACTACCTTTGGCTTCTTTGACAGATCATTTTAATGTCACTGATGCTGAAATAGTCTTCAGTGTGTGTGTGTTTTTTTCACTGATGAATAGCAATTCTATTGTGTAGGTAAACCACAATTGGCTTATCTATTGACCAATTACTGGAAACCTGTGTTTCATTTGGGGCTATTGTAAATAACGAAACAGTAAAATCACATGCAGATCTTTATGCGAATGCACGTTTTCATTTCACCAGGAGAGCTTGTTGGGTCATATAGGATGTTTAAGTCATGTTGTGTTTCTTTTAAGGAAAATTACACAGTCTCATACAATACTATTTCTTGTAAGGAAATGGTGAGCATTTTTCTCTGAAGGAGCACAGGCAGGGCCACTCACAGCTGAAACAATTGACGGTAATGGTTTTGCCGTTTGGTACTGAATAACCTCTGTGTGGTAGTTATGAGACAGATTTATTTTCCCAATTACTTCTTGCTCCAACTGATGTTTAAATTAGTCAGCCTTTCCCTGGGTGCCCACCAGTGTTGCCGCAAAGCAGAGGGTTGCAGACCAGAGGTGGGGACAATCAGCTGAGATGTGTGGCCACAGGGGCTCCACAAAGTGGATAACAAGCATGCAGATAATCAATTGATGCTATAGTATTCTTGCAGTTACAATGACAATCACCTTATTTTACTTGCTCACAATATTGATTGTTTGCCCCTCAGAGATACCATGAGTCAGAAGTGTGCCCATTTATTTAGGTGAAAATATGAAATGAAATCTGTCCAACCTCCTCCAAGCCAATCATCAAGTCTTTCCTGAGTGTCCACTTTTGCCTTCCTTTATTTCTTGTGGTTTTCCCAGGGAGCTTTGGCTTATTTGGGGTCAGAGGTGTTTGTTCTTCGGAAGCTTCTTATGTTGTCTGTGGAAAGGAGATTTAGGTAGGAAGAAATGGAGACGTATCAGATTATCTGTTACTTGGGGTTAAGGTCAGCAGACAAAGGCTGATGCTTTTTAAAAGCATGAAAAAAGAAGCACTCACATACAACTCAGAAGGGTACAATGGAGAAGAGTCATCTTGCCAGGCCCGTGTTTCTGGTTTGTTAATATTGTTAGTTATGATGCTAAGGAATATTTGTGCACCAAAATGGTCCCCATCGAGCCAGGACCTTGCTTCCATTGCACTTCCCTGTTGAACAGGAAGAGCCAACGGAGAAAGTCCCAGCCCCAAAGGCGTCGTGGTTAAGGCTCAGAAGAGATGAAGATCCAGCCTGAATCAAGCCGATACATGAAATAATCATTGCTTCAGGCAAGTAAATCGTAAGTGTTAATACCGAAAAATTCTTTCACGCGTGCAAGAAAACACACAGCATCAAACAAACAAACAAACAGAAATGAGGAACTCAGGAGATGTCTCAGGGGCTAAGCCCATGCACTGCTCTTGAAGAGAACTTTGGCTCCAGTCCCTGTGTTAGGTGTCACAGCGTACTATCACTCCAGCTCCGCGAGAACTGGAGACCTCTCCTGGAGTGTGTGAACACCTGCACTCACATGTGCACATACCCACACACAGACACACTCACACAGACACAATTAAACATGTGAATTTTTAAAAAAAAATCACAAATATGACATGTTCAGTACTAGAGAGAATGAATAAGTTATGCTATAGTCATTCAGTGAAAATGAAAATGAATGAACGGTGGATGGTAGCTATCAAAAAGTAAATTTGATAAAAGGAGAATAGCAGGACAGAAGGATGCGTTGTAGTTTTTGTTTGTTTGTTTGTTTTTAAATAAAGTTTGTTTAAAGAGCTTCACTGTGATGCACAATGAAACAGTCTAATTTTAGAAATATACATATTAGCAACCAGGCATCTCCACTGCCTGCTCCCAGAACCCAGTGACAGCAGGATATATCCTTTCTAGCTGTCAAGATGTAACTCATTCCCACGGTCTCTGAGGGAGGCATATCCTCGCCCTGAATGTGTGCTAGATTCCCTTATAAAAGGTCAGTCCCTCCTCTCTTGCCCAGGGGTAGAGTTTATATACCCTTCCCCCAATAAACCTCCCATGGGAAATCTGATGCATGGTGTGAATTTAGTTGCTTAGATTATAGCATTTTGTGCCAAGACTCAGTAGGCTCTCCTGGGGCTTCTGCTGCCTCTTCTGGGGCTAATTCACACACCGGAACCTTATTTCCAGTCCACCTGCCACAGGTTCACTTTCCGGTGAGGTGAGGCTTCATTTTTTTTTCCAGCACACTTTCTCTCTCTCTCTCTCTCTCTCTCTCTCTCTCTCTCTCTCTCTCTCTCTCTCTCTCTCTCTCTCTCTGTCTCTTTCTCTCTCGTAAATCCTCGATGTACTGTATCTGTTTTGGTCTTTTAGCTCTGGACCCAGGACAGCTTGTGCCTTCTCATTTCAGTCCTCCCCGTGTCCCTCGGACCTTGGTCTCTGGCCTGTGATTCCTCTCCTCGCCCATGGGGACTGTGTCTTTGACTGTACCTCCAAACTCCCCCACCCCCTGGATAGCTTTTGGAGAACCTCAGACCCCTACACCTAGTGCCCGACTAAAGGTCTTCTAAACACATATGCTTTTGCGGCTAATAACCAATCCAAATGGCTAACTAATGGTACCTCTGATCCCGATATTATATGGGACCTTTGCAACTACTGTCAGTGATTGGGCAAATGGAAGGAGGTCCCCTATGTCCAAGCTTTCGCTTATCTTTGCTCCAAGCCTTCCCTCTGCTCTTACTCTTCCCCCACCCAGCTCCTTCTAGCTATGAAGTTTCATAGCTCCACCCCCTTGATCCTGCTAAGGAACACCCTCCTTACCGACCCCAATCCACAGCTCCCTCTCCTCTCTCCTCTGGCTTCTTCAGCCTCCCCTTTTCACCCTCCAGCAGCCGGCTGATCTAACTTCCTACTCTAGCACCTACTTCTCCCTCCCCAACCAACAGCCTTTAGCCCCCCCCACTCCTTGCTGCCTCTCCTCAGTGGCACCCCCTCCATCTCTTCCCACCCCGCCTAAAATGGCCTCAGTTCTCCCTTTGTGGGAAGTTGCTGAGGTGGGCAGTCTGGTCACGGTACATGCCCTCTTTTCATTAAGTGAAATAGAAAGAAAAAAAAAAAACCGGGTCCTATACTTCTAACTCCTTTATTTCATTAAAAGAATTCCAATATACTACCCAATCCTATAGTCTCACCTTCCATGACATACATGTGATTCTAACAACCTCTTCCAGACTAGAGTACGTGCAGGTGAAACACGCCAAACTAACAAAGCACACCCTGCCTGGTCTGAGGCAGTCCCCAAGCAGGATCCTCACTGGAACCACAATACCCTAGGAAGCATGCTAACTAGAGATCAGTATACCACTTGCCTCCTGGCTGGTCTCTGTAAGGCTGCCCTTAAACCAGTAAACTGTGAGAAAGCCCAAGAGGTCATCCAGGACAAACATGGAAACGTCTCCATTTCTAGAATGCCTTATAAAGGTCCTCTCACAGTATACCAGTCTAGACCCTGAAAACCCAGAAAGTAAACAACTCCCCATGACTGATTTCTTTTCCCAGAATTCCCTTGACATTAGAGTCAAGCTTGAGTGCTTGGAGAGAGCACACTTAACTCCACAGGCAGAAGTGTTGGTGAGGGCCATTAAGGTGTGGCACGGGAGAGATGAAAACGCCTGCAAGCAAAAATGCCGAATGCTGGCCCAGTCTGCTCAGCTAGCTTCAGTAACTGCCTGGGTCCCCTTACCTCCTAAGACTTGAGGACCACCCTGCTTCAAATATGGTCAGGAGAGCCATCCCAGTCCTGTTCAAAGTGCCATCAAGAGGGACATTAGGCTGTTGACTGCCCCCCATGTCCCTTGTAGCACAGGAGCATCACTCCTAGATCTTCCTCAAGCCGACCTCCTTGGCCTGGCTATGGACAACTGAAGGGGCCCAGGATCCCTTGGCCTGACCACTATCATATCTGACAGGGAGCATCAGTTAATCGTTACTTTATCAAGGTGACACATCCCCTTCCTCCTGGACACCAGCGCCACTTACTTGGTCCTGACTGAGTCTGGGACCTATCTATCCCCACTTCTCTATTGTTGCAATGGGGGACAGCCTTACCAACCTCCTCAGACCCCACCACTCATTAGATTTTAGGAGTGTTCCTCTCATTCATTCTTCTCTGCCAAATGGTCCTGTCCTCTTATTGGGAAAGGATCTTCTAGCCAAAGTGGGAGCCTCTATTTCTTTGGCTCCCCACATTTGCCTGACCCCAAACCCACCAGCAGCACCTCCCCTCCTTCTCCTAGCCATCCAACCTATTGATCCCAAGGTGTCATTTCCTTTGCCGTCTTGCCAGGTGAACCCCCAAGTTTGGGGCTTTTAAAACCCCTCTGTTGCTAAACACTATTCCCTCATGACCATCCAATGACAAGACCCTACCACATACGTCACCCAAGCTCACTACTACTCTCTCTCTCCAGAGTCTGAAGGGATGTAAGCCTATTATCTTCAACCCCCTAAGAAAAACACTACTTGTTCCCATATCTCCTCCTTTTAACACCCCCATACTTGCAGTTAAAAAGCCCAGTGTGACCTACTGCCTGGTTCAAGATATTCAGCTCCTTAATTATGCAGTGGCTTCATAGCTAACCCCTATACATTACCGCCCACTAGCCCCTCCCCCCAGGGACCTCCCATTTCTCAGTCCTGTGTAGAAGGAATCTCTTGTGTCTGTATGGAAGCATCACCTGTCAATTAAAAATCTCTGACCTGTTATCTGAGACAGGGAATAAGGAGGCAGGGGTTCCAGACAAAGGAACTCTGGGCATAGTCAGAGGTAGAGATGCGCCCTGGGATTCTGAAGAAGATGGCCATAAGAAACTGAGCAGAGGCCATATGAAAAGCATGTGCCAGAACTCAGAGTAGAATAAATGGGAGGGTAGTTATGAGCTAGTCAGGGAACATGGCTGGCTATAGATGCCCAGGCTTTTGTAAATATATTTAAGCCTTAGAGTCATCCTTTCTGGGGGTACAGGAGGAAAACATGCATTTACAGTTCCTGAACCTCAAGGATGGCCTTCTTCTCTGTGCCCCTGGACACGCAGTCACAAATCATGTTTGCTTTTACATGGGCTGACGCTGCCACCCACTTCTCTATCAGCTCACCTGGATTGTGAGGGGTTCTGAGACAGCTCACACCTATTTGGCCAGACCCTGGCCTCTGACCTACTCTAATCTCTCCCCAAATCTACTCTCATAAGGTATGTAGATGACCTTCTCCTGTGCAGTCCATCCCTGCAAATTAGCCCAACTGACACTTCTGCTCCACTAAATTTCTTGTCCAGCTGGGGCTACAGAGTCTCACCATCTAATGCCCAGTTGTCCACCCCTCAGGTCACCTACTTGGAACTAACAATGACTCCAACCCATAAAGCCATTATTATCTTGGACAGAAAACATGTAATCCAGTCCCTTGTAGTCCTCTCTGCCAAAGAGGAAATCTCATCATTCCTAGGAATATCTGGCTCCTTACACTCAGGGATCCCCTCCATTTCCCTCCTTGCCTGCTCCCTAGATGAAGCAGCCCTTGGCCACTCACATGAACCCCTTCTCAGACCTATCACCAAGTCCTTTGATACTCTTCAACAGGTCCCTCCTTTAGACTTCGGCCTTATCTCTCCCAGACCTAACCTGTCCCTTCTCCCTTTATGTAACAGAAAAAGAGAGATCTATATACCCTTGGGGTCCTAGGCCACCAACTGGGACCCTTATTTGCACCCATGATATACTTGTCAAATAAGTTAGACCTGACCATCAGGGATGGGCACCCTGCATACGAGCTTTAGCAGCTATGGAGTTCCTCATTCATGAATCCAAGAGCCTAACTTTTGGGTCAACTAGGACTATCTTCTTCTACAACCTGTCCTACCTCTTAATGTAGAAAGGCTTACAAACTCTACCTCACTCCAGGGTTCTTTCTCACCAGCTGGCACTAGTAGAAGACTCTATTCTTACATTCCGATCATACCCACCCCCAATAGCTCAAGTCTTCTTCCCTGACCAAACACAGACCGCTCTTCATCTTATACTTTTGCCTTGAAATCCTAGAGTTAAGTATTGCCCCACCCCTCATACATACAGGAGGGCACATTTCTCTGGAACATCTATACATGCTATGCAGGTGGCAGCTCCTTTGCACACAAGGGAACCTGAAAAGCCGTAGTGTCAGTTATTGAGGCACAGGCTCCCCCTAATCAGCAGCCTGAACTAACAGCTCTCACCCGTGCCTTCCAATAGGCAGGAGGACAATCCCCAAACACCTACATAGACTCCAGGTATGCCAACCATATCCTCCTGTTCCATGCTGCTGTCTGGAAAGAGCGCAGGTTACTTGCATCAAAAGGAGAATCAATAACCAATGCAGCCATGCTAATGTTAACAGCCTCCCATCTTCCCATGGCTATTGGAATTGTCCACTGCCAGTCCCACAAGACTGACAATCCCATCATCTCCAAGAGAAAGAAAAACTAAGCTGCTGAAGTGGCTACAGCTGTGGCTATTGGATACCCAGACCCATTTCACCCATCACAGGACATCCTTGTACTGTATCCGCACTATCCCACATCCCTACTGTCACCCCCTGACACTTGTCAAATTCTGCCCCATCTTTACCCTTTCATCCTAATATCCAAGCTTTGTCTCACTTTGTTAAAACCCACCTGCAGCCCACTTCTGAGATTTTGCCTTTCTTTTTTGTGATTTACTTATTTTGGGGGTACTCTATCTGCATGTACACTCGCATGCCAGAAGAGGGCATCAGATAACATTATAGATGGTCATGAGCCACCATGTGGTGGTTGGGAATTGAACTCAGGACCCCTGGAAGGGCAGCCAGTGCTCTCAACTGCTGGGCCACCTTTCTAGCCTAGATTTTCCCTTTCTTAAGGTTTATTACTGCCTATTGTAAAATCTGTCAAATGTTAGACCCCAACTCTAGATATTGAAACCCCCCCTTTTCCTACCCACTAGGCCAGAGGTCCTCTTCCCAGGCTCCAACTGGCAACCTGACTTTACCCACATGCCAACAGACAGCACATTAGGTACCTCCTTGTCTTGGTGGATACCTTCTCAGGGTGGGTGGAGACATTCCCCACTACCAACAAAAGGGCTCAGACAGTCTCTGATCTCCTTCTCTGAAAAATCATTCATCATTTTGGAATCCCTGCGTCCCTCCAGCTGGGCAACAGTCCTGAATTCACCTCCCATATTTACAAAACTCGATCTAAAGCCCTCAACATCCCTTGGCAATTCCATGTCTCACACCACCACCCCTACCCCCACCCCCCACCCCCAGTCCTCAGGAAAGAAAGAATGAACTAACTGCTCCTTAAAAAAGAATCTTTGTCAAATCCTCACAAGAATTTCACCTTGATTGAATAAAGCTCCTGCCTCTGGTCCTTTTCAGGCTATGTGCTCTCCCCAAGTGTCGTCTTTCCATCTCACCATTTGAGCGCATATGAATGACTGGTTCTGGCTCGCTGTCTTTCACCCAAACCCTCGCCTCTCCCTGATCTCCTACTGACTCCCCTTCTCTGTCACCTCGCTCCCTCCTATGGAATATGACTGACCACCCTCTATCATGGACACACACCAACTCCTGTCCGTACTTAACCAACACTGGAGATCATGTCCTTCTCTCTCCTCTGGACCACTGTCCCTAAATGACAGGGCCCCTTCAAGGTAATTCTTGTGACCTCTCCCCCCCCACCCTCCAGAGCTGTTAAGCTTGAGGTCTTCCCTCGTTGGATTCACCTATTCCACCTCAATCCCTTTACTCCCCCACTTAAAGATAAATAAGTACTACTAGTAAACTCTTCCATTTACCCCAGGCACCCGGTAAGCACGATTAATATCCAGAGAAAATAGATTAACCAGCCCCTGAAGCTAGGGGAAGTAGAAGAGGTAACTAAACACTCCTCCAAGGTCATTTCTTCTTTAATATCTTCTTTCCTTTTTTATATCATCTTTGGTATGAAAAACTGTTGAAAGGCATCTGGGACACATCCTGTTGGGAGGCTGTTAAATCCACTAGACTACAACAAAACCATAACCCTCGATACTTCATGTTGGCCCCAGTACCCCACAGTTCGTAACACCTGGATTCTTTGTGGTACTCAGGTCTACCATCACCTACCTGTTGGTTGGTCAGGAGTTTGCATGTTAGTAGTTCTCTTTCCCAAGTTGGGGGTGACACATGGAGAAGAGCCCCTGCTTGTTCCACTCATGGACTCAATAGCTGCCCAACATAATAGTAAAAACCAAGACCCCAAAACTTCAAACACACCACCAAAACCCTAATGAACAACTCAATGCCTCCCAACCATGGGCCTTTGAAAACCCCATAGGGAAGTGGATATTGACCTCCCTGACCCCTCCTATTCTCATTTTTTCTGCCTTTACTAATTGCACCCTGCTTTATCAATTTCTTCTCTGCATTTCTCCAGTGACAAATTAAACAGCAATTCTAATCCCATAATTAATAAGTTACTCTTACAGGACTACCAAGTCACTATCCATTGACCCTGAGGCTCACGACTACTGAGTGTGCGCTGATGGTGAGGATCAACAGTGCCCCAAAGGTGACAACTCCCCCACACAGCAGGAAGTAGTCTAAAGACCACAACACCCTCATTCCTGTCTCACCACCACTCCTTTCTAGTTCTTTCCTTTTTATAATAACTAAAAGGGAGGAATGTTAGCAACCAGTCATCTCTGCTGCCTGCCCCAGGGACCCAGCCATAGCAGGGAACATCATCACTAGCTGCCAAGATGTGACCCATTCCTGCTGTCTGCACAAGTTGCATATCCTCCCCCTGCACATGTGCTATATCCATATATATATATATATGGATATCCATATATATATATATATATATATATATATATATATATATATATATATATAGGCCAGTCCCTCCTCTTTCTGCTCTCCTCCTCCCTCAGCCCTCTCCTAGGGGCAGCCGCTGTGTACCCCTCCCCAATAAACCTCCCACATGAGTTCTGTGCCATGGTGTTACTATAGGATTTGTTGCTTAGATCGTAACAATACACACACATGGGAAAATGTATAAGAAGAGGAGGTACATGTATTGTCCGGAGCCAGCCCAGGGTCATTCAAGGCTAAAAGAATCTACTGGCTGAGGCAAAATTCTGATGCCCCATTCCAAAGCTAAACTTCCTTATTTCAGCCTCTGCATAACTTCCTTATTTCAGCCTCTGCATAACTTCCTCATTTCAGCCTCTGCATAACCCCCTCCTTTCAACCTCTACAGATGTTGTTTAGCCGGGTTGGCTCG
Organism: Acomys minous; assembly: GCF_964271855.1. Taxonomy (NCBI): domain Eukaryota; kingdom Metazoa; phylum Chordata; class Mammalia; order Rodentia; family Muridae; genus Acomys; species Acomys minous. The sequence continues at coordinate 37,807,242 of NC_140496.1, forward strand.
GGACTTTCCAAGAGATAGTTAGCTAAAGTAAGATAGGAATTGTTTCAAGATGAATCACAGGATGTTCCCCTGCTGAGATCACCTGGAGACATTCTCAGACCCCCTACTGCTTGGCTCCTGCTTCCACCCCATATAAGCTTTTGCTTTTGATTCAATAAAGAAGACCTTGATAGGAGTTCTACTTGGTCTCGGTCTCCTTCTTTCTTGTCCCATCTTTTCAGGTATGGCTCCCCTCGCGACCCCGTAATTACTGGTCCTGCTGGACGGGACACGTGGCGCCCAACGTGGCCACGAGGTACGAGCCCTCTACCACGACAGAGACCCTTCATGGGAAATAATTCAAAAACGCCGCGGTCAAGTCTCTCGCCGAGGTCAAAAGTACCTCCGATCGTCTCGGGTGCGGGCCTGCTGCTCACAGGACCTCTCCGCACTTAGGTAAGTGTTCATCTCTGTCAATAAGATGGGTTAAAGTCTCTCAAAGGAGGCGTAATTTATTCGCCACCTTACAATTTTTCTCAGGGAAAGAGGAGTTAGAGTTAAAAAAGCCCTTGTAAGCATTAGCTTTTCTTACAGAGATTCAAACAGTCCTTCAGGACACAGGGAACTCGGGTATTGCTCTATAATCGTCATGTCAAATTTTATGTCTATGTCTGTAAATTTGTTTACTTTTTAAATACTGTTTCATTTTTCTATGTCTTGAAAGAGGGCTAAGCTTTACTCGCTGGCCAATTTTCTAAAACAGTGCAGCACAACATGGCACACACAGCCTATGAGACAGTAAGAGTATTGCCTCTGAGGCAGGAGCAGGCCTGCCCTATCCAGGGCCTGAACCCAGGCACAGTGGCTGCCTGTGGGGCTTGCCTCTTACAGAACAGGCATGGCTGCAAACATGTGACAAGTTGAAAAAGCACAATCTAAGAAATAGAGTTTATTGCCTAAAACTTAGAATTTTCTTGCTTAATTTTTTTGCTTGTAAGTGACTAACAGTTTTTCAAATTGGTCTAGCAAATAGAGTTAATTCCAAATTCCTTAGCTACAAGGTGTTTATAATTTTCTTGTTTATTTGCTTAATGTTTACTTGAAATATTTCTAAAAAATTTTTAGATTCTCAAATAAGAGATATAAACTAGTTTTGTCCTTGGAATCAAACATTTATAGCTGAGAGTTTCTAGCTTAGATCTAACTAACTAAACAAGTCCAGGGCTAATATTTCCTTGGGCCAGATAATTTTACAGAAACTGCTCCTAGTTATCTGTGGGCTTGACTCCTACAGAGCAGAGATGGCTACAGACATGTGGCTAGTTGGAGAGGCGGAACTAGGAGGCTGATAGATTTCTAAACTAGGCTAGGAAATGTAGTTAACTACCTAGGACTTAGAATTTTCTTGTTTTCCTGATTAATTTTTGTTTGAGATGTTTAAAATTTTTTTACTAAAATTAGAATAAAACAATTAAACAAGTCATGGTGGCACATGCCTTTAATCCCAGCACTCAGGAGACAGAGACAAGCAGATCTCTGTGACAGGGCATGGTGGTGCACACCTTTAATCCTAACACTTGGAGATTAACAGAGACAGAACTCTTAAATTTCAACCTGATCTCCACAGAGCGTGATCTACTGATAAGCTAATTTTCTTACAAAGATGTAAGTTTTTAAACTTATATTAGACTTAAGGATTGTTTTTTCACTGTATCCCCTGCACCCCAGGCAGATAAGATCTCTTGGAGAAGTGATGCCCCTGTCTGGGTAGACCAGTGGCCTCTGACACCCCCTAAATTACAGGCTGCCCTAGCTCGCGTTGAGTCTGCCATTAACAACCAAAATATCTCCTTTTTTGACCCTACTAAACCCTTACAATTCATTGTCCTTCCCACCCCTTTTACGCCCACGGGGGTGTTTTGGCAGGGCGCCCCCCTTTACTGGGTACACCTCCCTTCGGAATCGTCTAAGGTTCTTGCCACCTACCCATCTCTGGTGGCCTAGCTCATAAAGGATGGCCGCTTACAATTGAGAAAAACCTTTGGAAAAGACCCTGACATTTTGATCCTCCCCTATACCCCAGCTCAGATTAATTGGCTATTTATCAATTCTGATATCTGGGCCATTAATTGCATAGATTTTCAAGGCAAAATTGATAACCATTATCCCCCGATAGGTTGCTTCAATTCCTTTACAAAATGCCTATTATTTTCCCTAAAAGGACGAAATTGTCCCCTATCTCCCAGGCTAGTTTAGTTTTTACGGATGGATCTTCTAATGGTATAGCAGCTTATTCCATTGATGGAGTAACCACTCGTGTGTCTTCCCCTTTTCTTTCGGCACAGCTAGTTGAGTTATATGCTATAATACAGGTATTTACAGCCCTCCCAGACCATTCCTTTAACCTATATACCGACAGCGCCTATATTGCCTGTTCGGTCCCCTTGCTAGAAACAGTGCCTCACATAAAACCTACCACTAATGCTGCCCCATTATTTGCGGCATTACAAAGCCTTATCCATCGGCTCACCAAACCCTTTTTTGTTGGGCATATTAGGGCTCATTCTGGACTCCCTGGACCTCTTGCCGAGGGAAACCGGTTAGTCGATGCCGCCACCCAGATGGTCGGGTCAATTCAGGTTCAAGATTATCCCTCTGATCTAATTTCCCAAGCCCAACAGGCCCACGAGCTCCACCATCTTAATGCCCACACCCTTAGGTTGTGGTTCAAAATTAGCAGAGAACAGGCTAGACAGATAGTTCATAATTGCAAGAGTTGTTTGACTTTTCTCCCCGAAGCCCACTTCGAGGTCAACCCTCGAGGACTGGTCCCAGGCAAATTGTGGCAAATGGACGTTACCCATGTTGCCTCTTTTGGAAAACAAAAATATGTCCATGTTACCATTGATACGTATAGTGGCTTTCTTTACGCCTCCCTTCAAACAGGAGAGGCCACTAAAAATGTCATCAACCATGTACTGACCTGCCTCTCTGTCATGGGACAGCCTAGAACTATCAAAACAGACAATGGACCTGGATATACCAGCGCCAGTTTTAAACAATTTTGTGCCCAATTAAACATCAAACATATTACTGGCATTCCCTACAACCCGCAGGGACAGGGAATTGTCGAGCGAGCTCACCAAACGCTTAAAAATATGCTGCTGAAATTACAAGGTACAGGGGGAACACTCTTCCCCACATTGGGCAATAACAAAACCCTTCTGTGCCATGCACTTTTTGTCTTAAATTTCCTTACCCTAGACAAAAATCACAGATCAGCAGCGGATCGCTTATGGCATGGTACAACCTCTCAGACTTATGCTCAAGCCTTATGGAAAGATCCATTCACCTCCCGGTGGCAGGGTCCCGACCCTATTCTTATTTGAGGAAAGGGACATCGTTAACTCCTCTTCCTCTTTCACTCATCAAACACCGTGGCCTACTTTGGAAGTGGACTTATGTATGCTGGCCTTGGGAGCCCCCTCCCATTATATGCCCCAAGATAAGCCACTGGATATTCGGCCTGAGGGTGTCCAAGCAGGATGTGATGGACAAGTGCCCAGGTACTTTTTGGGAGAAATACCCATTTATGTGTGTCCCGGGGGACACAGAGATCGCTCCCTTGGTGACTTTTACTGTGCCGCTTGGGGATGTGAGACTACGGGAGATACCTATTGGAAACCTTCATCTTCTTGGGATTATATAACTGTTAAAAGAAAGGATCTCCCAGAGACAGTTGACCCCTCTGGCACGCGTGACTGTAGTAATTGGTGCAACCCCCTTGTGATTACCTTCACTGACAAAGGAAAGAAAGGCACATGGGAGAATTGAGGCCTAGAGTGGGGACTTAGGTTATATACAATTGGATACGATCCTGGCCTTACTTTTAAAATTAAACTACTCAAGACCATTCCCAATTCAAAACCGGTGGCCATTGGCCCAAATCAGGTCCTACAGAACCTGCGGTCTGATCCACGCCACCCAACAGCCACTGGTACACCCCATACCACCCTGTTTCAACCCACCGTACCTCCCAGTCCCTCACCTTCTGTTAATATTATCCTGACCATGGTTAATGAATCCTGGTCTGCCCTGCACGCTGTTCGTCCCAACCTTGCAGATGATTGTTGGTTATGTTATCATGCTTCCCCACCCTTTTATGAGGGTGTTGCTATCCTTGACAATCTTACTGCTACTAAAGACTCCTCCCTGGTTCGCTGGAACCCAGAGGCCAGGGAAGGCATGACCCTGGCCCAAGTCTCAGGCCTGGGGCTCTGCATCAGGGGACCCAGGATGCGTTTACCCTCCGTTATTTCTCCTCTGTGTAATCAGACCCTTGAGGTCAGTGGTGGCTCCACCTACCTGGTAGCCCCAAATGATACCTATTTGGCATGTTCCACTGGCCTAACCCCGTTTATCGCGGTACAGCCTTTCCTACAACAATATGATTACTGTGTGCTTGTTCAGCTACTTCCTCGATTAACAGTTTATTCTACAGATGAATTTCTCAACTTCTGGACTCCTCCGGGTACACCATCCAGAGTCAAACGCGAGCCCATTACAGCCGCAACCATCGCGGTTCTACTGGGGCTCGGGGCTGTCGGAGCCGGGACGGGCATTTCATCTTTAGTGATCTCCAATCAAAACTATCACCAGCTTAGTGCAGCCATAGATAAGGATATTGCTGAAATACAGGTTGCTATGGCAGCTTTAAAGGATTCGCTTTCCTCCCTTGCAGAAGTGGTACTGCAGAATAGAAGAGGGCTAGATTTGCTGTTTTTACAACAAGGGGGATTATACGCAGCACTCAAAGAAGAATGCTGTTTCTATACCGATAAAACTGGGATCGTAGAAGATAGCATGAGGAAGGTCAGAGAAAGTCTAGAAAATCGCAAGCGGGAGCGAGATAGAGCTGAATCCTGGTATAAAAACTGGTTTTCTGCTTCCCCTCTTCTGACTACCCTCCTCCCTTCGTTGCTGGGACCTCTTATAGGGTTCTTGTTACTAATATCTTTTGGACCGTGGGCTTTCAGAAAGATTACTGACTTTGTCAAATGCCAAATAGACTCTGCCATACAGGGACCCACCCATGTGGAAGTTCATTACCACAGGCTCGAACCACCTGACCCTGAGGCAGAAGACTGTGCCGTCCTTGATAATGCGGCTAAAAGTGGCCTCGACTTCAACAAGCTGAGACCTAAGGGCTTGAGTCGATTGTTCACTTGAGAGGGTGCGAGGCTAAGCACTGCAGGGAACCATGCCAGACACCTCGGTAGGTTCCTGAGGAGCACGCCTGACTGCATACAGGCTGACGCGCATAAAGGATGTTACTATCCTTTTCCTGTCCTCCGCAAACGCGTCTGGGAGGTTGGGGACATGTGTGACCTGAAAAAATGGCCATGCAGTGACCTCTTAACGCAACGCCCATCTTCAGGAGGGTCAGGCCTCTACTCCCCCCCCCCTCTCTCTCTCTGCTTCTATTTAATAAAGAAGGGGCAGATGTCCGGAGCCAGCCCAGGGTCATTCAAGGCTAAAAGAATCTACTGGCTGAGGCAAAATTCTGATGCCCCATTCCAAAGCTAAACTTCCTTATTTCAGCCTCTGCATAACTTCCTTATTTCAGCCTCTGCATAACTTCCTCATTTCAGCCTCTGCATAACCCCCTCCTTTCAACCTCTACAGATGTTGTTTAGCCGGGTTGGCTCGGGACTTTCCAAGAGATAGTTAGCTAAAGTAAGATAGGAATTGTTTCAAGATGAATCACAGGATGTTCCCCTGCTGAGATCACCTGGAGACATTCTCAGACCCCCTACTGCTTGGCTCCTGCTTCCACCCCATATAAGCTTTTGCTTTTGATTCAATAAAGAAGACCTTGATAGGAGTTCTACTTGGTCTCGGTCTCCTTCTTTCTCGTCCCATCTTTTCAGGTATGGCTCCCCTCGCGACCCCGTAATTACTGGTCCTGCTGGACGGGACAATGTATCACTTCTACAGTCTCTTTTTCCTTTGGCCTGATCTTAGGTGTTTGGAAATAGGACCAGCTGTCTTTCCTTTACACCTTCCTTACCAAGCATGCCCAGTTTCTTGCACTTTCATCCACACAGGGGATGGCTGAGCCTATAATCAGTCAGGTTACAGAGAGTAAGCTAGACTCGGGAAATAAAGCAAAGTGTCCAAGTCCATGACGTGACCAAGACATACAAGAAAAAAAAAACTGGAAAGAAAGAAACCAGTAAATGAAAAAGACAATCACAATGGAGTTTAACTTTGGCTATAGGAAAAAAAAAAGAACCTTAGAATTCATAATAATGGATGACAATATCAGTAATAGTTACTTTATTGGCAAGAAATGTCTGATGCATGCATCTTTCAAAGGCATTTTTCTCCTGTTCCCTGTTCCTCTCTCTGACTATTCCAGGTAGCTATCTGCCCAGTATTTATTCACAATGCATGAAATGATGCTTCTGGAATTCTGGATCCCAGTTAGAATTTACTGGGAGAGACGCACAGGGCTTTTCTCCATCACGCACCTGTGGCTGAGTTTCCTTATCTGTGAACTTGCGAGGATTCTGCTCTGGCTTCCTAGAGAAAGAGCTAAGATGGGATTTGAGGATGGTTTTGAAGAGCCTGGACTTGAACTTTGTCATCATCTTCTGTCCTATGCTCAAGATTTCCATGGCCCTAAACTCCACTGTGTCTTCTGATTGTCCTTGCACAAGGAGAGGTGGCAGGGGGTTGTCTTTTGTTTCTTTGCAAGCACTTTTCCTTTGCAAAGCAAGTCCAGATGTCTGAGGTACTCTCAGCAGTCTTTTGACCTTGAAGTTAAGGAAACAGACTAAGGACACTATTTAGTTTGCCTCTACTATCAACCTCCAATTATATTTCAGCTCAATAATCCACTCAAGCTAAGTCCAGCTGTTATTTTATGTGAAACTTGGAGTGTTTAGTTTTCCACTGTCTCCAGCCTGGTAACTTCACTGAATGAACACACACACACACACACACACACACACACACACACACACACACACACACTCCTAGGTCTTCTGTCCATGCAATCCTTCCTTTCTCTCCCTCACTGAATGGAGTTTCTTTTATTGAGCATAGGCATTTGGGTTTGGCCATTACAGATTTTAACTTTCTGGTTTTTTTTTTTTTCAGGAGATTTTGAATCTCTTCTCACTTGTCAGAGAAACTTTTTTTCCCCTTGAAGCAGGTTTCTTTTTGTACTCTCCAAGAACAGCTTGCAGGCTTGCAAAAAGGAGAAGCAGCGTTCTTTAGGGAGCTGTCAGAAAGAGCAGATGCAGCGCCAGCATGGGGCCCCTGATCTTCACAAGTGCCACTGGAACATTTTATTTGTAAAAGGAAGGACAGAGGCCTTCTCTTCTCCCCATGTCTCGATTTGCATTTTATTAGGCACCCAGTAGGATGGTTTGTAAATTGACATCTTCACTCACAGATCTCTCTGTCAATCTGCAACCTACTAGAGGGCAAAACGCAGGGATCCTGAAAATAGGATAGAGCTAAAAGAATCAGACTCCATGGCTCACAACTGTGGCTTTTTCTTCTTCTTCTTCAAAAAGTGTCTTTTGTTTCTAGGACTTCTGAGGGAGAAAAAGGAGGGGGGAAGTCTCCAGAGACAGATGTGGGCAGTCCAAGGTTCAGAAGAGGAAGGCTGTTGCAAAGGAGGGGGATGGCAGAATAGGACTCTATGATTACACCTCCTTTGGTTGCTGTGTGTTTTGGCATAAAGAACCTCTCATTAGCTTCCATTTCCTCATAACCATAGGTGAGAAAAAAGCATCTAACTTTCCTGGCCATGTGCATAAGGCATCACCCATTCATCTTGGCATCCCTTGTCTGGGATTCTCTTCCCTGGACAGCAGGAAACTCTTACCTCCTAAAGAGCTTCAATCTACTTCATATATTGATATACATGTAGACAGTCTAGAAACAAGAAAAACAAACCAACCACAAAGAACTGACGCATCACCACCACCACTTTGATTTTTATTGCCTGAGAAGCATGCATTGATGTTTTCTTTTTCATGCCTGAGACTCTTTTGAGATATAAAGACCAAATTGCATTTGGTTGGTTTTTGCTTGTGATGTGTATTGTAGAGTGTTCTAACGGTGTGGGGTATGTCCACTACTTCTCTTGATGTGAGAACAACGTGGAGCTTGGCTGTTCTGTACGCAGTCCATTTTACCTTCAGTACAATTTGAATTTACTTTTGAAGAGTTGACTCATGATGCCCATCTTGTTGAGGATCTGTAAGGGACATCTTTGAAGTTCTGCTAGGTTGGCATGGTGAAGGTGCCATCTTCGTCTCAAGAATCAGAGCCTCCGCAGTGTGGAGTCTCCATGGGTCAACACCGAGAGCACAGGTTGCCGTTCCAGAGTAAAAAGAGATGTTCAGGGAGGCATAGACTGGACAAGGATCAGATAGCGGCACATCCTGGCGAGTTTTAAGTCAACAAGATACGAGCTACAGTGGTCTGAAAGGAGAAAGGACTGCTAATTGAGGAGGTGCCTCCATAGATTCCAGCTGTTTTCTTAATTAGTGATGAGTGGAAGAAGGGCTTAGTTCATTGTGGGTGCTCCCATCCCTAGGTTGGTGGCCCTGGGTTCTATATGAAAGCTGAGTGAGCAAGCCATCATGAACAAGCCAGGAAGTATCTCCCATCCAGGGCCTCTGCATCAGCTGCTGCCTCTAGGTTCCTGGCCTATTTGAGTTCCTGTTCTGACTTCCTTCAGAGATTTATTAGAAAGTGGAAGTATCAGGCTAATAAACCATTTGCTCCCCAATTTGTTTTTGGTTGTGGGGTTTCATTGTAGCAATAGTAACCCTAACTAGGACAGGTACAAAGGTTCCTGTCAAGAGAGATATGTCCTCCACACAAGGGAATGCCTGGCCACCAGTCAGACAAACACACATTAGGCCCAATGCTCACCAGGTAAAGAAGTACCCTGTGAAAAATCACACTGTAAACATGCATAGCCAGCACCCATTTCATCTCTAAGTAGAACAAAATTGCTGGCCGCTCTACTTTCAGGACCCCGATATATTGGGTTTACGCAGACACCAATATTGGTAATTGGGAGAATATGAAATAAAATGCAAGACATAAGCCTTCAAAGTACTTTAAAAACTAGGGCAAATGAAATGTTTACTTAGAAATAACAGAGACACCATGAAATCTGTTCATGATGTGACACACAAGCTTGTGTATGGCTTTGTGTATGGGTTAAAGTGTGTTAAAGAGTGGGTAGAGGGAAGAGCTAGAGACTTAAAGGAAGGCTTTGTGAAGAGGCAGCATGCAACAAATACAGCGTTAAACACGAATCGAAAGAAATGTGGTCCATAGGAGAAGAGAAGAAAGAAAGTGCAAAATAGAAAGAGGAGGATGCAAAGAGAGGCACGTGTAGCTCTTCTTCTCAATAGGCATGCCTCTCTCTTGTCAACAGACCTCAGCATCAGTTTGGGTACCCACCCTCGGTGAAGACATGGATGTCTACATCCTGCATGAAAGTCATTTCTGCCTTCAAGCTCTGGCACTTAATTTAGGAGAAGACTTGGTTGAAATGGTGGCTACAAGTCTCCTCTCTTTGATCAGCATGGGGTGTAGACACGTGAGGCCAGCAATGGCTACATGAGAGAAGCCAGGGGAGAGGGATGCTGGTACAGAGTAAGATTCAGCCAAGGTCATCATCAGAGAAGCAGAGTAGAAGAGCTGTCTGAATCAAGCCACACCTGAAACCTAATAGCTTTGGAATTTGTGAGCGTTATGATACAACAGATGCCTCTCGTCCTCAGTGGGGATGTCGCTCCTCGTAGGGGAACAGATACTTGAGAAAGGATGAGCCATGTGTGATAGAATGCATAGATCCCATGGAAGGGAGGTTTTATATGGTGGAAAGAGGGGATCCTACACACCTGAGGTAGGCTAATTGGAGGGTCCTGAGCGCTGGGCCGAGGCAGGTATTCATACATAGATATCAATCATCCGGCATGGTAATAGGGAAAAGTTACCAAACCTTTTATAAGGATGTGAGAGTGATGTTGGCTACTAAAAGCCAGAATCAGAAATCATATTAGGGGCTTAGAGAAGTCTCTTCCTGGTTTCTTATACCCCCTTTTTTTTCCTCCCAGAAGGAAGACCCACAGGGGCCAATTAATACCTCCCCAGGCCTTCATTTTGCCAGGCAGCATCTTCTACCAGGCATCTGGAACTGCTCCCATAAAGTTTAAAAGTCGCTACGTATAAGTTTATGTGTTTTCCTTGTAAAATGTATTTGCTATATTGCTTCTGTTTGAAATAAAGCGTGTTTCCCAAGTTATAAATATGAAGTTTAGAAGAAGGCATATTTCTTGCAGAAAATTTATTCCCTGTCACACATTTTGAAGTTTGTTTTCCATTTTTGTTTATCTCTGCTCCTTCAGAGCTGTGTTTGTTTTTGCCATTATGCAAGATTTGCAGCCAAACACTCTATGGTGTTTGTACATTCTTCCTTAATCAGATAAGAATATCATTCTAAGCTTTATCTAGAAATTTCCACAGCAAGTATTGTTAAAAAATAATTCGAAATAGCACCACGAGAGGGACCGAACCTCAACTGGAGTAAATATGGCTGTCTAAAAGAAACGCAGACCCTGTACAAATCCACCAGCTGAGGTATGAACCAAAGCTCTAAGTCTTGGGAACATGTGCTTTCTTTTTTTTTCCAGCTTATAATACATAATAGGAAAGAGTGGCTTGAATGTTCCTGCTTAGTTTTCAAATGAATCTCTCCCCTGTAGGTTGATGCATCTTGTGGGACATCGGCTTGGACTCCCAGCACACACCATCAGGGTGCCTCTGAGCATATACCTCTCTGGTCCTAATATTCCTTGGGCAGAGCTTGAGGCTGTTTGGGTTGAGATTGGGGTTCAGGTGACTGAAAATGAGGTTATTACTCTTTCTGAAGGATTTAGACTGAAGCTCCAAGCTCGAAGTTCAATAGACAAGTTACAGTTTAGTTTTCAGTTTTGGATGATAGATAACGTTGAAAAAAAATAACTTCAGCCTTCATTTCTCCTCAATATAGTTTCTTAATCCTCACTGTCTCCATCGGAAAACACCCATAGTATTATAATGAGAAAATCTAGATTTGCCCCATTGAACAGGATTTCCATTTTAGAAGACATAGCCATGATGTACACATGGACATTTACTCTACCATTCATCCTGTCATTGAGTCACTGATTATAATGGATGTGGAGGACTGAGTGGGTTCCAGGAACAGAGCCATCGGTGCTGATACTAGCAGAGTCTCAGCATCCTAGCTTGGCTAGCAATCAAAATCTCAATTAGACCCAAGTGTGCAGATCCTCTCAGAGGGAGGAACACGGGAGCCAGAAATCAGCAGAGAAGTTATCAGATGAAATGATTCTGCAGGGGATAGCTTTTCCTTGTTCACAGCGGAGTCTTCCAGCTGGTGCATCCTGTGATACAAGTGCGGAAACGAAAAAGCCTCAACAGGGCCTGAAAGCCTCTTCCGGTCCTATCATATCCTGTTAACTTTGCGAAGCCTCACAAGCCTGTGACACTTCAGTTGAAGGGTTTTTTTTTCCAGTTAATGCAGCATTCCTCAAAATGTGTTTTGTGTTCAATATACAATATAACCCGATACAAAATGAGACATCAGTTAAGTGAGGAAGCACAAATTCTACACACTTCTTGGCAGGGCTCTTTCCATCCATCAGGCTATGAGAAAGCCTGCTGTAGAGACTGAACTCCGCCAGAGCTCCATACCTTGATCCTGGAATCATCTTACAGCATCTATGGTTATGCTTTCCCCACTGTCCTTGTGTAGGGTGGGGAGCTGTGGGACACTGGAAAGCTGGGTATCAGTAGCCCCAGGGCACCTTACCCAAGGCATCAAGAAGAAGAGTATTCTACAGGGAGAAGCAAGGCGATGCAGGTTAAAGTCCATTGGGAAGTAGCAGGAGACAGTAGGTAAGGGCGGGTGGTAGTGGCTAGAAGACACATTCTCTTCCCCACAAGCTTTGCAAACATGTAAAACATGTAACAGCATTTCTTGCTTTGGTTTTTCCTCCCCACCCAAGACTTGCTCAGTTTCTTGAAGAGAACCTCCCTCCCCCCAAGTTGATCTCAATGTCGGCTAGGCTTGTGCCCATCTAGGATTCTGCAGCACTAACCTCTCTTCGGTGAAATTTCTTTATTTTTAGGCACACACACACACACACACACATATACACAAACACACAAACACACACAGAGGCAGTCACACACATGTATACACAAACACACACACAAACGCGCACACACACACTTTCACTCCTCCACTGTCTTTTAACCTGGTAGTAGCAATAACACGGCCTCTATGAACTGTTACTTTTATAATCTGATTATCCTTACAATGGCTAATCTTGGCTGTCAGTTTGATTCCATACTGGATGTAGAATAAAGTGAAATACATTTTGGGCATTTCTGTGAGGGATTTTATTGATTAGATTATTTGGAGTGGGGAAACTCATCCTAAATGTGGGAGGCGCTTTCTGGCAGCAGCCCAGATGAAAGGACGTGGAAGATGGAAATTTCGCTTTTTGCCTTCTTACCTTAATTCTCATTGGCACGTTCGTCCACCCTGTTGCTGTGGAATCCCTTCAATGGGTTTAGAACCAATTTTTCCAGGCTTCTCATGTAGACTGAAGACTGGCAGCTCCTCAGAAATGCTGCAGGACTTGCAAAGCAGATTGGAATTGTTGAGCCCTCCAGGCCCATTGATTGAGTACCTTCTGGATTCTTACCCTCTCCAGTATAAGCCAGGCATGCTGGACCACATAATATAAGCAAATATAATAAGACTCTGTGTGTGTGTGTGTGTGTGTGTGTGTGTGTGTGTGTGTGTATTCTATCAGTTCTGATGCTTAGACAACCCTGATTAATACTGTTCTCTGTATGTATTTGCTGTACACTTTTGAGTAAAGGGCCAGGTAGACAGGTTAAAAACAATATTTCTGCTCTCACAGAATCCACAGTCCAGGTAGAGACAGGCACATGAAATAGAAATGGTCACCATCTTATTTCCAGTCAAGTGTTGCAAACTGAGGTGATGAGGGAAAACTCCTTAGAGGAAGGTGAGACCTAGAATAGAGCTGGAAAGAAGTAGGATTTATAAGAATGGACATCAGAGCTTGGAGCTACCGAAAGAATCTTTTTCCTATTCCCTCAGGGTCTGGGAGGGGTTTAGGTCTACAACACAGTATAATATATTGGGAAGTGTATTGATGAAATATCCTTGATCCAACAGGTGCACACTGGTGTGTTATGCATCCTCTACGTAGTCCTAAACCAGCAGAAGAGAAAGCAAAGCAAAATACAAAGTGTTAGAACCAAGGGAGACACTCGGTGTAAACAGGAACACAGAGGAAGTTACCCAACTTGGACGAGGGATGAAGCAAGGGCTCAGAATTAAAGCAGGGCAAGGATTCTGCCAACCTTCTTTGCGAAGCATAAGAACCTCTCTGTAAAGACAGAGCAATAAAAATTGTTGAATTCCCAGAAGACTGACACCGAAATATGGGTTGTATTTTGGGGAGCTGGCATAGCAAGGAGGGACCTGACACCCAACCTCAATAAGGGTCTTGGGGTCGGAAGAAGCAGCTTCCAATTCTCCACAGTCAGGCGTAGGTTACATCTTTCTGGTCACCTTTTCCTTTAGACCTCTGTTTCTTCATCCTTAGGAGTAATTGTTCCTTTGAGGAACCTTCTAGTTTTAAGCTATCTATGGTTTCTGTGGCTGCCTGCTCACCGGCATTTTGGCCTCTCTTGTCCTGTGCCTCTCTCGGTGTTCTGAGTCAGTTAGAAAGTCCTTCGTTGACTAGTGATGGTCTCAGTGGGGTGTGGTTCTCCACTTGAACACCTTTCCTTTGGGCCCTTGGCCTTTGTGTTATGCAGAAAGGAGTTGTAGCCACAGCAAACTTTAGTAATTATTGTCCAGCCCTTTTCTCTTTCTACGCTGCATGGTCTTTCTTCTTTTCATATGTTGTATGGTTTCCTATTAGACCAAAGTAAATTAATAAACTTTTTGTTTTGTTAAATTGTGTTTCTTAGAATTCAAAAGAAGTCTCCCCTTTCTCCATTTTGTGGGCTCATTACTAAACACTCAGACTTCTAACACACATTTTAGAGGCTTTTCTCCCAATTTCCTTATGTTGTAAATTAGTACCCTTATTTTTTAGAAATTGAAAAATTAAGAAACCAGAAAAATCTAATTTAGTACCTGTGTTGTCACCACCAGAATGAAATGCTATTAAACTTTTTCTCCATTTATTTCAGGTCAAAATCTTAATAAACCAATAAAAAAAATTCAGTTTTGTTCATGACCGGAAGAATCCCATTTTCCATCACCTACCGTGTACTCCATCTCTAAATTTCAGTTGTATCCAGTTGTATCCAAATTGTAACTATGAAATTGGTACCTGTATAATATGTTGTTTTGCAAATTAGATTAGTATTTTTCAGGGTTCTCTTTTTAGATTTAAGAAAAGGTGTTAATAAAAAATTAAGAATTAATGTTACATCAAACAAAACCAAAATAAAATAGGAGTGAGAAGATGAATAAGTGAAGTGACAGGAACACGTGTGTGTGTGTGTGAATGGTCAAGTGGCCTGTGGGCTGTTCCACTAGGTGACTTCTGCCACGCATCACTTTTGACTGACTGCTCTTACTCTATAGTCAGATTTGCCTTGTGTCTACCATCATGGAACATTTATCTTCACCTTGTCTTACTTACAGTTAATACTCAAATAATCTATTTTTTGGCAGAGGCTGGCACTTAACAACATGCATGATGCTGTGATTGACATTATCCTCCAAACTTGATGTGCCCAGAAGCTCAACTTTCAATGCAATAGTATCAAGGCATGGGACTTTACAAGATTTAACGTGATCATATAATGGATTAATGTCCTTACCTCCGGGGTGAGTTTGTGGCCATATGATGAACTCACTGTAAAAACATGATCGGCCTCTCTTGCTCTCTCACACTCACTTGCCCTTCCACCTTCCTCCATGGGATGATGCCACACAAATCCTGGTGGCATGCTTGTACTGCCCAGTCTCCAAAATGCCACAGCAAATATATCTTCCTTTCTTATAAAATACCCGGTCTCAGGTATTCTGTTAAAGCAGCACAAGATGGATCAGGACAGTAACTTCCCTCTATCAGTGGAAGCAATGGAGACGATTGTCTGATTTCCATCCTGAGTGCTCGCCAAGTATGGGATTCAGATGGCCCAAGCCATTGGTGTGAGTCTTAGGAAAGCGACGCAGAGTTTCACAGAGCTAAGAAACTCTTCAGGACAAGGGCTGGTGGCCTTTCTCTTCTTTTAATAGGACAAGCCAGACCTCTCTTACTGTACATGCTTCATGTGCATCGCTCAACCATGCTTCGAGAACTCCCACGTTTACTCATTTTCCATAGTGGAAAGACCTCAAATAGCTTTGGTCAAAAAGCAGCATGACTCCCAGTGGCCCTGATGTGTAGAAGGCCATGCTCCTTTATGCCCAGCCTTTCTAGCTTCCTGACCAAGGTTAGGGAGGGGCTCCCCAGTCTGCCTTTGATGCGTCTGTCCACTGATGAGACTTCCTACTTGAGCTAACCAGAGTTGGATTTCGTTGCCTGCTGCCCCAAAGCCTGTTTCTGAGCTCTTGATTTTTATGATATTGTTCCTTATTGATTTCGAAAACATGGTTTAAGATGCCATATTTAGGATGGAACTTGATACCTCAGGTGAGATTATTACTTATTGTGAATTACAACGTGTATGGTGAGTACGTTATCTCTGAGTCACTCCTAATTTTAAACGCAAAATCAATATTTCGTCCTTGTAGACAATGGGCTGCTAAGAAAGGGAAGACTAAACCCCCAGGGCCAATGATTAGTCATTTCTATGGCAAAGGAACCTTGCTTATGTGATAAGGATCTCCAGATAGGAGATTAGCCTAGATCATGTAGGCATGTCCTAAGTGTGATCACACACGTGTGTATGAGAAAGACACAGAAGGAGATTTGAGTTCATGACACAACAAGAGGACCAGGGAATGATGTGTTAAGAAGACAGAGCATATACAGGGGCAGGAGGTCCCCCTCAGGTCACAGTCATAGGGGAGGGGAGTAGGGGCAAAGTGAGAGGGAGGGAGGAATGGGAGGATACAAAGGATGGGATAACAATTGAGATGTAATATGAATAAATTAATAAAATATTTTAAAAAGAAGACAGAGGAAAGGACCACAAGCCAGGGAGTTTTGGGGACCTCATAGAGCACAGAAGGATGTGCCTTGGAGTCCCCAGAAGGCTCCAGCACTGGTCACAACTTGACTTGGTCTCACGGGAGCCAATTTGCACTCCAGACGTTTGAGAGACTTGTACTAATTTGTCGCAGTGGAGAAAGGAGGTTAGTTGCTAGTGAAACAAGATCATTGTTTTGTGGGCTTTGGTTGGTACAGTAAGCAGAGTACATTCTGAATTATAAATCGAGCCTGAGAGGATGAATGGCAGCCTCTGGGCATGCTCTGTAAAATTCTCGGGCACCAAGCAGGGAGACGGTGTCATGTGATTGGGAAGGCAGGGGACTCTTATGGTGAATGATGTTTTTTTGTTTTTGTTTTTGTTTTGTTGTTGTTGTTTTGTTTTGTTTTTCGAGACAGGGTTTCTCTGTGTAGTCTCGGCTTCTTGGCTGTCCTGAACTAACTTTGTAGACCAGACTGGCCTCAAACTCACAGAGATCAGTCTGCCTCTTCCTCCTCAGTGCTGGGATTAAAGGCGTGCGCCACCAGGTGAATGATATTGAAATCATGACTGGCATTAGCTGTGTGAGTGACATGACTTGATGTGCTGGGGTGGGTTGGTAGGGGTGGGGGAATGGGGGGAAAGGGAGGGAGGGAGGAGCTGGGAGGACAGGAGAGAGGGGCTACAACTGTGATGCACATTGAATGAATGAATGAATGAATGAATGAATAAATAAATAAATAAAGTAATTAATTAATTTAAAAAGTCCCATCCCATTGTCTTACAATTCTTTTCTCAGAGGACATGGTGGTCAATCTCCTCGCCCAGTTTTTATAGCCTCCAGAGTCGGTCAGTATTGACAGGAGCAGAGGAAGAAATGAAGCTTGGCCAGAGCAACAGTATAATGTGACCTCTACAGAAAGAAAAATCCCATGGAAAATGTATGCCTAAAATAAATCTTCTTTGTCTTCCAAGTCCTTTAAAGAAGGGAAAAGTAAATTAATTGCTGTGCCTGAGTCGTGTCAAGGATTACAAGGCTGGTAGTTTGTAGTCCCTGCAACAACTATGCTTCCTGTAGATACTGTATACCTGGAAAGCTCTTAGAAACTTAATAAAAAATGCTATAAATATTTTAAATGTCCATGAGACCCTTTGATGGGAAAAGAATAAGAACCTCTCTGTAGATCTTTTTAGCTGCGAACACGCGTGCGCATGTGTGTGTGTGTGTGTGTGTGTGTGTGTGTGTGTGTGTGTGTGCGCGCGCGCGCGCGCGCGCGCGCGTGCGGGCGCCTGTCTCAGAGATGATGGGGAATGTGCTGTAAATGGATACCTGTTAAAATTCTTTCAATAATGTCTCAATCTATTGCCATTGTTAATAAAATTATTGCTGGTGCACTAGGCAGATTGCGACAGGAATAAATGGTTTCTAAGCCTGTATCACAGAGATTTCCAATTCCAGCTTGTTTCTATTTTGCAGTGTGTGTTTAATAGGATGGGGACACATCTAAAGGTCATTGCTTACACCTCGGCTGTGTGTCTTACAATGCCTGACTGATGTTTTTTAAAAGAGTAGCTGAATATTTAGACTGTCCAGGATAGAGAACGCCTCACAAGCTGACAAACACGCATCTATCGAGATAATGGAACCCATTCTTTTTATTTTTTCCCCCCCTTGTGTGTTTGCTCACATAAATACAACACAGCAAGCATTCAGCTGTGACTCATGAATAAATCTTGAAGATGTAAGAGAAGACACAGCATTCAGATTTGATTTTCAGAAAAGAGGAGAGAGGTGGGGGGGGCGCACATTTCAGAAGCTTTATTGTTGCTGATGTTGTTGTTACCATTGTTACATTGTACTCTTTGCCGTGGAGTTAAAGGAAAGGCTAGATAACTTGGGTAATTTAATGGGTGACACCACATTATGCATCTATGGTGTAATTAAACTCAGCTCTGGGGTTAAAGTTCAGCAGCCAGCTACTGAATTTGAAGATACAAGGGACTACGGTGGCATCAGTTAGGATGAGCAAATGTGGCCCTCACTCTTAGCCACTTTCTTCTTCAGTGTCCATTGTAGGTTGCTAATTCCCTAGGTACCTCTTTTCCTCTGACACTGAGGGCAGCTGGGTCACGCTGCAACACACACCATGAAACTCTTACCAGTGGACTGAAGACGATATCTTCAGCAAAGCTCTGGATTGTCATTTTCTAGACAGATAGCTCAGTTTTTTTTTGGGTGTGCTTGGTTATTTACTTGCCACGTCAGAACAAAAACAGCTGCCCTCAGTGAAGGTAATGAAAAGTAGGTGAATGATCTGCGGTGCTAATGGGCTAAGGCCAAAGGTGGTGGGGCTCACCGCCAGGCGGTAGGTTGAAATCTCTACACATGCTCTGACTTGCGAATACTACTGTTGTCTATATTTGGCAACAGGTTATGGTACACCAGACATGACCTTTGAGACCCCCAATCCCATTGATAATAATAGACGCCATCTGTAGCTGTTTCTTCACCTATTCATTTAATAATTTCATACGATTCAGCCAAGAGTGCTTGTTTGTGTTTCTTGAGAATTCAAAGAGGAAGAGAAATACATCGTGCTGTCTTTTGTAATCATTGAGTTGCCTGTAGCTCTGGCCCAATTAGCTTTTCATTTAAATAAGTAGGGCAAGCACCCTTGGTGTCGCCTAGTTTCTTACAGTCTGAACTTGTCTGTTTCCAGGTCTTTGTTCGGATGCCCAGCTGTGGCAGATGTGACTCTTAAACACAGAGCATCATCTTCTCTGTTAAACCATGTGAGTCGTCACTGGCAATGAGGATTGTCATTGAGTAGATTAAAAATATTCCACTGTGACATACATTGGCACCTGGTAATTACACAGGTCTCTTGATAAATGAGCAGTTTCGAAGCTCCATGAACTGAACACCCGTCTATATCAATAGCACCAGAATATCCTCTAGTTTTAGCTGTCTGGCACTTGTAGAATCTTGACTACAAGTCCCCAAATGGCATTGAAATTCCATTTGTGTAGGTGATCATGCCCCTATTGTCAGGCTTCACAAGCATAGCTGTCACATTAAAAACGATCCTGGGAAAAGATGAGCATCTCATTTGATTTTTTTTCTCTTGAAAGTAGAGATAAGGGGCAGGAGATTAAGAAAGAGAAAGAGAAAGAAAGGTACATTCATTTAAAAATGACAAAGATAATATTTCTCCATTTGCTCTTTCTGCCAGGCAAGAGTAATAAAACCTGCTTTGCCTTCCAGAGTTGTTTTGAGGTACAAATTGGGTAAGAGATTTAAAGTTCCTTGGAGAGTTAGGAAGCATGAAGTGTGTGCTCTGACATCCCTTCAGATTTAGCTTAAAATAATGTAGAATAACGTGTCTTCTGTGGCAAAGGCAGAACAAACGGGTGCCATGGCACTGCCTTTGGTTTTCTGGGCGTTCCACCCCACAAAAGCAGACCCTGTAAGGTAAGGCTGTGCACAGGCCTCTGGGTGGGCGCGGGCACTGTGACTGAGGCTCTGCTTTTCTCAGTCCACTAGGTCACTTTGAAAAGACAAGTGGGCCAGCTTCTTGGCACCCCTGCTACCCAAAGGTGACTCCGTTGAAGTGCTGATAAGGTCTCTGTTTTGGGAGGCCCCACTTCCAGCAGGTCCTTCTGCTGAATATAATTTTTCATTAAAGGTTGTTTATCCATTTATTCTCACGATGTTCCTAAGGTGACATCTGCTTCAGTTGACACAATACTGGTTTCTGGCCCTGATGGCATGTATGTGGCTTCCCACTGGCAAGGGATCCTTACTGCGAATGCTGTGGCCTGTACCAGCAATTCATCCAACAGCCACTAGGGGCATCTATACTATATGGCCCTGTAGCTTCTGTAGCCCAGAGGCTTAATTAAGCCTGTGCTGGCCCCTGGAGGGGGAGACCTGGTGGCACTCAGAGGAAGGATAGCAGGTTACCAAGAAGAAACTTGATACCCTATGAGCATATACAGGGGGAGGAAGTCCCCCTCAGGAACAGTCATAGAGGAGGGGAATAAGGGGAAAATGGGAGGGAGGGAAGAATGGGAGGATACAAGGGATGAGATAACCATTGAGATGTAACAAGAATAAATTAATAAAAAATAAAATAAAATAAAAAAATGAAGTGTCACAGCTTAGCTTTCAGTTATGCTTTGTGGCCCAGACTGATCAATAGTAGCTTGATTACAATAAATTTTTGTCATTTGTGTTGAAAAAAAAAAAAGCCTGTGTTGTTGAAAAGAAGTACCTTAATTAAATAATATGGATAACATGGTGTGTGTGTGTGTGTGTACTGGTGTACTGAGCATGTATATTTTAAACCACTAAAATAGACCTTTGGAGCATGGAAATAGAAACTTACACCTTAGTTTTCAACATCTTGTTATGTGAGCAGACACCTGCTACACTGGGGCCTCTGGTTGGTGTGAACAGTAGTGTATTTCAACTCTTCTTTACAGACATTATAGGGGTGTAAAGGGATTTCACTGTTTGCCTAAGGTGTTCAAAGTTTGACAGTGACTCTGCCTCCCAAGAGCTATAGATTTCACAGGTCAGGATGACAAGCAATGGGACAGGTTAGGGATTCCATCAGAGGCTGGTGAGCTCAGCATTGGGCGTACACATGGATTCTAGGCTTCCCCACTCTCTTAGAGTCTGTTGTTGGCCAATAAGTCAGCAATAATTGTCTTGTTCTTCCATTGCTTTTCACATTTCTTCTTTCAAACATGAAATGCCTACCTTCCACTAGATCTTAACCAGGTCATAACCATTCAGCCTAGAAGTTCCCTTTTATTCTGAGCTCTTTGTCTTTCTAGTGACGAGAACTCTTTCCTTCATCTAATATTGTGTCAATCAACTGTAGGAAGTACTGCACTCAAGAGTAACTGGTAAGATAAATAAAATATGCCCTGTCTCTACGATTCCCATATCTGCTCAGGCAATATCAGATAGAGGTGTGGCGTGGGTCCTTGGAGTGGGATAGAGCCAACCTAAGGGCAGAGTTAGGAAAGCTTAGGACTGGTCCAGGGGCAGGTCTAGAAAGATGCTAGTTGAACAAAGGTAGCTATTAATGTCTCCTTCATCTGAGATTCTTTCTAGCCATGGCATGGATTGTGATGTGGCCTATGGCTCTCCGGAATTGGAACATGCATGACTGGAGTTAGCGATTGGAGTCAAGGCTTATCAAGATAGTGATTATTAAGGGTGGGCAACAGTGGAAAGCGAAGCTGTGGCCCTTGTAATATCCTATCAAATACTTATGCATGTTTTGAAGAAAATCAACAAATATAGAACAGTTAGCAAGAAAGCCTGCTCAAGTGCGAAAGCAGTTTGTCCAAGACCTCAAACCCTTTTTCATACTATGAGGACATGGCTTCATACAAATGGGGTTTCTCTCAGGCAGGACACGGGGGCAGAAGGACATTACAGAGTACTGTGGTCATATTTCTGTCACCCTGTAAGTCCTACAATGGGTCATGGAAAGTCCAGGCATGTTTAAAGGAGAGAGAAAGGCAAGCTTTCATACAGAGCCTGACAAACAGTCTGAATATACAGAGCTGGTGCCTACCTGAGTCAAGGTCTGCCTTCAGACTCAAGCAATGTTTTTTTTTTTTTAAGTCTGTGCTGCAGTTTGATCTATCCCACTCCAAGGATCCGTACTTCTATATTAGATTGGCTGAACAGATATGGAATGCTTAGGGACAGCGGCACATTTTATGTATCTTGTTAGTTAATCTTTGTTAATGCATCCTACAGTTGATTGACACAATAGAAAAAAGGAGTATTTTCTACCTCCCCATTGGCCCTTTTACTATAAAACATTGTTAAGTTGAAAAGTATAAATAAAATATAAGAACTGTCCATGTGAGTGGCTAGGGAGAATGCTCAGAGGGTGAATTGCTTGCTGCACATGCATGAAGACCTGGGTCTTGTTCCCAGACACAACAAAAGCCAGGTGTGGTAGGACAGCCTGCAACCCAGCGCTGTGGAGGCAGAGATGGAAGTATCCCTGAAGCTTGTTGCCGACCTAATCTAGCTAAATCGGTGAGCTCTAGGTGGACTGAGAAACCCTGTCTCAAGAAATAAAGTGGATAATGGCTGAGGAGGACACAGTCCTTTGGCCTGTGTGGCCACAGGCACATACATGCACACACCTGCATGCACACATACACACACCTACATGAACATTTGCACATAGCACACATAACTCTATAACTTAGGGTTATGAGATGTGATAGAAAGTACGTGTTATTTTTCTCTCTGACTCTGGGTTATTTTGCTTAATATAATAATTTCCTTCAGATGACATGATTTCATTCTCCACCGCTTAATACATGCCACTGAATGTCTGTCACATTCTTTTAATCCCTTTATCAGTGGCTAGATCTCTAGTTTCGTTTCATAACTTAACAATTGGTAATGCTACAATGAACATGGCCCTCCAGGTGTCTATGTACTGGGTGACTTAGATTCCTTTGAATAGATTTCTGGGACCATTACGGCTAGATCTCACAGCAGCTCTGTTTTTTAACTTTGTAAGAAACCGCCATATCGGTTGCCCTGGTGACTGGTCTAATTTACATTTTCACCATCAGTATGTTGAGTTCCTTCCCGCATCCCTTTACCAGCCTCACCAGCATCTCATTTCTGTTTCTCTGTTTTTTATTGTTTTACTTTATTTAATTAAAATATAATTGTGTTTCTGTTTTCCTTAATGATAGCCATATGAACGTAATGAGTCAAATTGATTTGTATTTCCATGATGTCTCAAATTGTTGATCTTTTTTTCCTTGCATTTATTGGCCATTTGTACATCTTTTGGGAACTGCTTGCCCATTTCATCTGCCTGCTTGGTTGTATTTACTCATATTCTTCAGCATTTAATTTGTTGAGTTCCTTATATCATGTAATATTAATTTGCCATCAATGTATAGTTGGCGAAGACTGTGTCTTTGCCCAACAGTTGGCTTTTTGAGTCCCTGCAATTCTGTTTGTCAGTTTTTGCTCTTTCCTCACGTGCTGTTGCAGTCCTTTTCACAATGTCCATCCCTATGCTCAAATCTACACAGGTTTTAATCTAGCAACTGCAAAGTTAGGTTTCAGATCTGACATTGTGGTCTTTGTCCTGTTCTGAATAGGTGTGTGTGTGTGTGTGTGTGTGTGTGTGTGTGTGTGTGTGTGTGCAGGATGCGATGTAGGGATCCGATTTCACTTTTCTCCATGTGAATATCCAGCACACCAATAATTAAATAGTCTCTTTTCCATAATGTGTATTTTCATTCTGTTCCCTAAAAGTAAGATGGCTCTGGTCGCATAGGTTAACCTGGGTCTTCTGTTCTGTCGGCTTCTGTTCATTCCTGTTACCATGGTTCTTCAATATGGCTTCAAACTACATATGATAGGTTTCCAACACTTGCTCCTTTTGTCCAAGGTTGCTCTAACTATGATGCATTGTTTTAATATCATTGGTAAATTTTCACACACTTAACTTTTGTTTACTTAGAATTATGGTTTGCAAGATTTATCTGTTTTAAAATAAAATGAGATCTAGTATATTCTTTCAAATAGCAGAACAGTATTCTATCTTGATTGTATCACAAATTGTTGATATATTCAAAATATGATACATTCAAATTATATTTGGCTTTAAAACTTAAGGTCACTTAATCAATGACCTTGACTGTGTGTGTGTGTGTGTGTGTGTGTGTGTGTGTGTGTGTGTGTGCAGACCAGAGTTCCCTTAGCATTTATACAGTAAGGTTAAGTCTGCACATTGTGCCAATGTACATTCCAACTAGCAGTAAGACTGATCTTCCATTTTCTCTTATCTTCCCCAGGGTGTGATATTGTCTAATATAGTTTTGTGAGAGTTTCTTTTTTTATACTGTAGTGTCTTCTGGGAGTCTTTAACATTTGATCTTAAAAGATTATCCAATTTCTTTAACATACTGTAGATCAGTCATTAATGTTTCATTTCAACAGCCCTCTATTCAGGTTTAAAAGAAAAAAAATGTGACTCTAAATTGCTGCCTCTTCAACAGGTGACATTGTGTCTTAGCCAATTGGTTGCTTTGTATCAATGTCTGGAGTTGGGCTTTCAAGTTTAAGTCAAAGACTCAGAGGACATTGTCCCTCTCTGCTGTTCTTTTAAAAAATGTGTATGGACATTTTGATTGCATGCCTGCCTGTGCACTTTGAGCATAGCTAGTGACCATGGATGCCAGAGGAGTGTGTTGGAGGCCAGAGGTGTGTGTTGGATTCCCTGGAATTGGAGTTATAGGTGTTTATGAGCCATAATGTGGGTGGGATTGAACCTGGGTCTTCTGGGAGAGCAACCAGTGCTTTTAACCACTAAACAATCTCTCCGTCCCCCTTTTCTGTCATACTTGATAACATGTAGGAGTCATAACATTCACCCTTTGAACCCATCTGCCATATACACAACAATAATCCTTCAGACTGGCATTTCATAATTTTGCATGGAATTTCACAAGAATTTATCTGATTCCCTCATCTACAGAACTGCTTTTTAAAGATCTATTTCTCCACTACAGTCTAAAAATAATCTTTTTGAAACAAAATCATTCCTAAAACCATTTATGGCTTTCGATAAAGTTCAAACACTGTAGCATGGTTTTATAATCTGAGTCTGAAATGTCACGCATCCCCCCCTCCCCAGGCTTGTGTGTTGAAAACTGGGTTACAAACACATGGTGCTACTTTGGGAGGTTCTAAAACGTACAATTGGGGGAAGTAAGTTGAATGGGGTGGATGCCTTTGAATCTTATCCTCTATCCCAGTCCCTTGCTCTTTGCTTCAGGGACTGCGACATGCTATTTGCTTCCTCCATCATGATGTCTGGTAAGTACATGGTACAAAGAATCATGGGCCGAAGTCTCCAAAGCTATGAACGGAATTAAATAATTCCTTTCTTTGAGTTAGCTTTCTTAGGTGTTGGCTTCATCCTACATAGACTGTTTGTCTCAGGTTGGTCCCTGTGATTGCACCACAATCTGGACGTTTAGCCTTTGGGACTGGTTTAAGGGGTATCGGGAGAAATGTAGAGAAACAGATTAGAGGAAAAACCCAGAACTCTGCCTGCAGAGCTCAATGGGAGAACCTGCTGGGAACCCAGAAGATCAGAATGCTGACAGAAATGTGGACAGGAAAAGGTCAGGCTTATAAAATGCCTAGTGTCAATGAGCATCGTGGTAGCAGCTGGACCAGAACCCATGAGTGCTCAGTTCTGGCAGGGGATTTCTCTCCATTTCTTCATGTGACGAGACTTTTCATGAGGGGATTTTCAAAGTAATCGACTGGATCACATCTATAATCTCAGCACTTGGAAAAGCTGAGGCAGGAGAATTGTTGCGGATTTCTGTTCAGCTTGGACAGCATGGTGAATTAATTATAGATCAGTCTGGGATACAGAATGAGATCCTATCTCATTAAAAACCCATAAAAAATAATTAATTAATCTGGTGGAGGAAATTTCAATACAGCATAGTGTTCAGGCTATGGCGTGTTTTGTTTTGTCTTGAAAGGGTAAAGAAAGGATTTAGTTATCTTATAGCTTAGAGTCTATCTTGAAGGGAAACTAGAGCAGGAACTCAAGGCAGCATCCTGGAGGCAGGAACTGAGGCAGAGGCCATGGATGAATGCTACTTACTGGCTTGCTTTCTATGGCTTGCTCTATTACTTTTCTTACATACAAGCCAGACCCGCCTGCCCAGTGATGGTACTGCCTACAGTGGGCTAGACTTAAGAGAGAGAGAGAGAGAGAGAGAGAGAGAGAGAGAGAGAGGAGAAATGGAGAGAACAGAAAGAGTTGAGTGGGTAGGGAGGGTTAGGGGGAATCTGGGAGGAGTTGGGAAAGGGAAGAAATATGATCATAATACATTATGTGAAAAGTTTTAAAAATTAGTATCATTACAATATGTAACATATTATTATATTACAGTTGCTGCATACATCATAGTTTCTATTGCCAGTTTGACATAGACCTGAAGTCACTTTGGAAGTGGGAATCTAAACAGAATAGTTTCCCAGATCAGATTGGCCCATGGTCATGTGCCTGAAGCATTCTTTTAGTTGTTAATTGAAGTGACGTGATTTTGTCGGCTTCTTTTGAGCCATGGTTTCGGCGAGGACTGAACGCAAAAATGGAAAGATTTGAGAAGTGCCAGATACAAACTCGTTTAAAGCTGCATATAAGGAAGACATGGTTGTTAAAGAGATTAACATCATTAGAAAGAAACAACAGGCCGGAGAGATCAGAGAGTTCGGTCCCTGGAACACAAGTGATACAACAGAAGAAAAGAATTGACTCTTGCAAGTTGTCCTTTGACCTCAACATATGTGTTATGGTATGTGTGTACCCATGTACATACATTCACACACACACACACACACACACACACACACACACACACACACACACACATACACACACACCCTGGAGATGGTTAGCCTTGATGGTAAATTGACAGTACGCAGAAGAGGGACCCTCGACTGAAGAACGCCTCCTTCAGCTTGACCCGTGGTCAAGTCTGTGCTGCGTTTTCTTGGTTCCTACTTGACGGGAGAGGGCTAAGCTCACTGTGGCAATGCCACCCTTGGGAAGATGGTCTTGCCTTCTGAAAGAAACCAAACTGAGCAAGCTCGATGGGCAAGCCAGGAGCAACACTCTTCCATGGCCTTTGCTTCAGCTCCTGCCCTGAGTTTCTGCCATGACATCATAGGATGATGTGCTATAACAGGTACGCCAAGTCAAGTTTTTCCTTCCCCATGTTATTTTGGTCACTGTGTGTATCCCAGTGACAGAGAAGACAACTAGAGTGTGTGCAGCTGAGCATGTGTGTGTGTGCGTCCTTTGTGCACAGTGCCAGTGTAGAAAAGCACTGTTTGTTCATTTGTTTGTTTTTGCTCCAACTGCCTAAGTTCTTAGAGGCCTCAGGTACCATCTGAGGAAAACAGCTACAACTCAAGCTAGCAGCAGTTTTGGTGTCACTTTCATGATGCTGTGTTTGTTAAGTTTAACATGTTATGGAGGCTTCCACTCTCGTTTCAAAAGAAGGCCTGTGGAGACAGGCTGTAAGTGCCAGGGTCAGCCCCTTAGACCCCCATGCATTAAACTGTGAGAGTGAAGTCTACAGTGTAGTAGGGATTCCAGGATATCGGAGATGCCAGAAGCATAAGAACATCTACCAAGAAAAGTCTCAGGCAACAGTCAGAGCAAGTTCAAGAGGGGAGCCATGTACACGGTGAGACTGCTCAGGCCTTTTCACGTCATGTCACTATATATGCCAGATGCTGGACATGGACCTATAGAATTATAACTTTCTGTGTTTTCACACCAATTCCTTCTTGCTACTCTTTATACCACTTGGAGTTGGAATGTAGCCGTGCTACTGTATTTTGTGGAGATATAATTTGATTTTTATTTATAGGTGCTCACAATGAGAGCTGTTCTTCACTCTCAGAACAGACTGTATATTTAGAGGATGAAGATGCTGGGACTGTTTACAATTTGGAAACTCTTGAAAATAGAATAAATGGGCCTGGAGAGATGGCCCAGAGGTTAAGGGCACTGACTGCTCCTTCAGAGGTCCTGAGTTCAATTCCCAGCAACCATATGGTGGCTCACAACCATCTATAATGTGATCTGATGCCTTCTTCTGGCCTGTAGGTGTACATGCAAGCAAAGCACTTTATACATAATAATAAATAAATATTTTAAAAAGAAAATAGAGTAAATGCATTCAGGACCAAACAACCATAGACTAAAATCTACCTATGGAAGAAGTCCTCTTAAAAATCATTTTCCTCAACAATGGTTGCTGTATTAACTTTCCCTGTGAGAGGTACAAATAAGCATCTATGTACCTCAAGCGGCCACCAAACACATCACAGTATGATTTCACCAAAGTCTAACTTAATGAGTTTGTTGGACTTTTCTTATAGCCCAGATGTGATAGGTTAACTGTAGGAGTGTGGGTGGCTACCACATAGCTGCCTCACTATCAAGTCCCACTCCATCATGGATGACACGTTTATGGAAGCTGCATCATGCAGTTTAGCTTTGAACTAACCTTCTGTTCCCAAGATTACTAAAAGCTGGAATCCTAAGTAAGGGTCTCCTGACATTCCATAGAGAGTGCCATCTCTTCCATCATTACCATTGACCTGGCTACCATTGTATCCTTATGTTCTGCTTTTCACAGCTACCAGGGCAAAGCCCAAGATGGCATCTTGTTATACCCACCATGTGTAAGTCCAGGCACAAGTTTGCACCTCTGAATTCAGAAGCAATTCCTTCTATCTTCTAGCAATGTGCTACTATTATAGGTATTCCTGGGGCATAAAGCTTCCTACACCTCTACTCTTGCATATTGCATTGGCCAGGCTGCAACTCTCTGAGCGAATTGTTTTTTCAGCTTCTCCTACACATTCTCCAAGACGCTGAGCAAATTTTCTTCCTTTGAGATATCATCTCTCACCCGTATCCCACCCAGGGCGAGTGAATGAGGCTTTTTGTTCTACCGCATCACTGTTCTGCTCTATTGATCTCATTCCATGGTTGTTTCTTCCTATATTTAGTTTCCATCCTTAGAAATCCCTTTCTTTAAGACAATGCCCATTTCTTGTTTATCTTCATATATCTGATTGTTAATACACAAGAGCTTGTTGTGTAGCAATTTCTTCTGATAAGCTCCTTAAGCCAGAAGATTAAACAAATCAAAAATAGCTCAGGAAGTCCCTGAAACTGATAAGACTCACTAGGCCTCGCTCTCCAAGCATATACAATAAAAACTGCTGAGAATCACCTTTAGCCAAACCAAACTGAAAACAAACAAACAAACAAACAAACAAAAACAAAACAAAACAAAACCGCTGAGACAAGTAGTAGAAACCGCTGAAAGAAGTAGAAACCAACTGAGGTGCCTGGAAGAGGTTAAGACTAGCCGAGTCACTCGGAAAGGACCTTCACCAACCTGTTGAGCTGCCTGCAGGTTGTGCAGCGTGTTCTAGGTTTACAGCTTTTGTGAGCTGTTGTGATGTTGTGATCACGTTGTGATGGGCTTTGGCGATGCAGCTGTTTTTAAGTCATTTCTGCTCCTGTAAGTAATCCCTCGTCCATATTCCTTGAAGCAACCCCCACAAAATCCATTGGCTCACCAACTTAGACTTTGATGCTATCTGTACTTTGACCTATCGTGTGTTCTCTATTTGTGGTGAGTAGCCACTAGTGCTGCATATCTCCAGAAAATGTCTTGTCACACAACAGAAGTATCCATGAAATGAATGAGAAGTACCATAAATGATTCCTTAACTTTGAAGTATCAATCCTTCAAGTTGTGGGTCTACTCAGGGATGCTTCTTAGATCTCATGTGAGAGGCCAGATCGCCTTTGTTTTCTCTTCAGGATGCCACAAACCCCCAGTTTCTATTTTGATCCACTCCAAATGTTCCACATCACATATACTTAACATGCTTTGGAATATGTTCCTTCTAAAGTATTTTCATTAGTTTTTAAAGCCCAAATGCATCA
The DNA here is from genome assembly GCF_964271855.1 of Acomys minous. Lineage (NCBI taxonomy): Eukaryota > Metazoa > Chordata > Mammalia > Rodentia > Muridae > Acomys > Acomys minous. The sequence goes on from NC_140496.1 coordinate 37,837,103, forward strand.
CTGAAAAAAATGTGAGCCACATGTTTGACATTCATTTACACTTTGCTTTTTTTTCTATAAAAAAGAAAAATGTAAATTGAGGTTCAAATGCCTTTGGGCACTTTAATAAATACAACTTTCAAGTCGTTTTTCTTTCCATGGAATTATTACAAAGGAAAATGTCTTTGAACAATAGAAGGTCATGGCTTAAACCCAAACTAAGTAAGTGGTATTTTAGTGGGTTCCAAACTCGATTAAAGCCTTTATCCCAGAGCTCTGAACCACAAAGCCCTGGTTGCATTTGTTGTCTTGATCTGTCAGAGGTAAAAACACAAGGTACTGACCTTCTATTTGTCTTTGCAGCTTTAAAGTATAATGTGTTCGAGGAAAGGATTGTGCACTTCCAGTCTGGACAATTGAGTTCTAGTTGATTGAGACTAGAGGCAGATGTAGTAGCCACACTCTACCAGCTGAGGACCCCTGGGCGGATGGATCACGTGGATGGATATAAAAGTACATGGATCCAATAAAGAGGGTTACTCAGAATATCTTGTTGGGGGAGGGGTGTATTCAGCCTCTTTACAGAGAATAGCCTCAGAAATCACTTTTATTTTTCAGTGCTAAAGACTGAATACAGAACCACTCTCATGAGCTCTACCACTAAGCCACACCACTAACCCCCTACAGAAATGTTTTTAAGAATCATATTTTGTCACCATAAACACAGTTAAAAGTGTTCATTGCACTAGTTTTTGAATTATAAAAAAAATTACTCATTGAAAGTTAGTTAAATAAAGTAATGGGATACTAAAGGACTGCTGAAATTTTTTTCATGAGCGTGCTATGCCAGAAGCATAGATGGACATGTTTGTGTCTTTCTACAGTGTCAGAAATTATTCAACAACAGGAAATTCACAAGATTCAGCCGCTTCAATGAGAGCAATTGTTCATACAATCCAACATACACTGATGTAGTTTTTGATCTGGTCAAGGTCAATGCAAGTGCTTTTATACCAACTTTTAAAAAATGAATTATTTTTATGTGGATGAATGCTTTCCCTGCATGTATGTACATGTGCCACATGAATGCTAAGGTTCCCTTGGAACTCAGAAAAGGGCCTTGGGTCTCCTAAACAGAGTTGTAGAGGGTTATAAGCCATTGTTTGAGTGCTGAGGACTGAACCTCCGTCCTCTGCAAGAGCAGCAAATGCTCTTATCCACAGAGCTGTCTCTCCAGGCTCCCAATGTTGATTACTACTATTTCTCACATATCACATAGCACACAGTAAATATGTGTGTATATGTGGTTTACGGAGTGATTATATGTTACAATGGTCATAGCAGAATTCAAAAGGTTTCAGAAGTTGGCTGAGAGATGTGGGTGCATTGATGGAAAAACAAACTGACCAGTGCCAAAAGCGAGCTACTTCTCAAACTGCTGCAATCAAGGCGAAGAAGTGAAACTGGTGGCTAAAAGTCCAAGAACAGGAACCAGGATTTTCAGGTTGCCCAGATCCAGAGGTGTTGAAATGTATTGGGTGCCCATCATGTTATGTGATGGCAGGGCCTCTCAGCAGCCAATCTGACACACGGCATGTGTGTATCAGGGGACAGACAAGCAAAGGACTCTCTGCTCAGCTTGGTACCCCACTGTTGATGTGGCTCACGTGGCTACCTACCTATCTATTTTTTCCACTCTTCTCAGTCAGTCTTGTGTGTCTGATAAGTTCTTGGTCCTAGTTTCCCTGTTATGATATTGACACACCGATGTGACCTTCTAGTCTCAGCTCACCATCATAAATCTGTAGGATGGCTCCCTTTCTACCTCCAGGACTAAGTCCTTCATCACCCTGGGCTGATGTGCCCGATAGACAGTGCTTGGCAAAAGGTCTACTTGGACCCTATGCTCTTCTTCCTTTAAATGCAGTCAAAAGCTGTTGGCAAGATGGAGTCTCAGAGAACATGCTACCTCCTGGAAACTTGCTGCCTCACATGACGTGGGATGATTTAGATTAGGGAATTGCCTGATCTCAGCAGAATAAGAGGAAAGTAAGCAGATAGAAAGCACCAGTTTTAACAAGTGGAAAAGAGAGAGGATGAATGTATAGTTTTTTTTTTATTGCAGCAGGAATTGAGTTTTATCACATCATAGGACAATCCTTTGGACGTTTTTTTGGGGAAGAAGCTTGGGAAAAGTTGTTGATTTTATCTTGTACTGTTCTTTTCATGCATATTCAAGTTGTGTAGATGTATAGGCAGTGACTTACAGGATATTTCTGCTTCCCTCTTCATTTTCTTCTCTATACATGCATGTACCACCCACTCACATAAATATTTAAACAGAGCTTAAAGAACAGCAAAACTATATACCCTTCCATAGCAGGCATGGTATGGGCAGGACAACATGGAGTACGGGCATTTCAGGTCACATCCCACTCGAGATTCCATTCTAGTTATGGCATCCTAGGAAAGTTATCTGAATTCCCCGAACCTTGGTGTCCATATATAAAACTGGGAACAGTAACATACATTTTCCCGCTCTTATGAGAGCTCAGTTTTACTACAGCTAACACACAAGCTGAACATGGGGTGCAACATGGCCGACTTATCATTGTTATGTCTACAGCTTTTGTTTATTAACGTTGTAATTATGATTGTTAGGACAATAAAAATCACTGGCATATTTAAAGCTGTTTCTTCATTAATAAGAATATTTCAGGCTGGTGAGATGGTGCACGGGGGTCACGATACTTGCCACCAAGCATGATGACCTGAGATTGAGTCTCAAAAGCTGTTCTCTGTCATTCACATCTATCTACACACACACACACACACACACACACACACACACACACACACACAGGCACACACACACAAATAGATAAAGAAATGGTTTTTTAACTAAAAAGACTATTTCAAACTTATTTTGTTCTCAGCCTTGCTTCAGGACTAGTTTACAGAAAAAGCAATGCAAACAGAAGCTTCTAGAATTGTCTCGCTGATATAGACAAAAGGCATGGACCACTGTGGATATGAACCAACTGTATTTGAACAGCTGGTGTTCTCTGACCTGCAGCCTCCACTTCCCATGTGCACCCCTCCTCCAGAAGACCGTATCACCTTGGACCTCCTAGCCAGTACATAATTCTTAGCTCACATTGGTTAGCTTTCCAGATTTTTCTATTAAAAAAGAAATTCCAGTACCAGATTTGGATGCCAAATCTCTGTTCTCCACCCATGGGCCCATGGCTTAGTGAATTCCAGGAAGAGACTCTTGCAGAATTTGAAAAAGCTAAAGTGTACTCCCTACCCTCAAAATGGTTCTTGCATAGAAAAGGAATTGTTCCTGGAAGCGCTTCAGGGCAAAGAGCTGAAGGAGCGGCTTTCCATTCTCCTCCAATTGAAAACTCACATTAAAAAACATTAGGGATAATAAACTGGAAATTCAATTACCAGGCTTGAAGCCAGAGCCTAGCACACTCGGTTTGGATTTGCATCTTAACTTACAGGGTGCTCTTGCTGGTGTTACTTACAATTCAGACCTTTGCTTGCGGTATGAAAAGCACTCAGTGTGCACATGTTCTCCCTCACCAAGTGGTTCTTGATGGGGCTGCTCTCATGGCAATTTGGGTATGAGTTTAAATTAGAAAAAAAATAATGTGCTTTTCCTCCCTTTTATTTTTATGTTTTTAATTTTGTTTTTTAAAGTTTGGAAACCCAGAGAATACAGTTCCAGAGTTTCAGCTTTCCATACAACGGTAAACATCTACTTAGGTTCCAATCACAGTGTCTACTGGCTGCCTGCGCTAATGTATTTACAGTACTCTCATGTAAAGATGTTAGCCACTTGCACCATGAAAGCGAATTCCAAGCATGGAGACCAGTGAAAAATAAGTTACAACCTTTCCCCCAAAATAATTGCAAGAGTATAAAATTTGAGCTTGCCTTGGTTTGGACAGAAAAAAAATGTGGAGATGTGGATCAAGAATCCAGTAAATAACCCTCAATATGGATCTCTCGGGTCCCTGAAGACTGGCGTGCTTTTGGCTTGAAGGTGACAGGCAGTAGCCTGGGTGGGTGTTTGGGTTGTTTAAACTGCTGTCTAATTTCCCCCATCTATAAAACCAAGATGCTGATGAGTTCCTGTCTTCTATAACTGTGTAGTGATTAACAAGTTGATAAGGCCCATAAACCTTTTAGGATCTTACCTGACAGTGATAAATACTCAAGAAGTGTTTGCTTTTTTATGATCAGGTGGCCTCACCAAAGACCCTCAGGAAATGGCCGTTATTTTGTGTGGACTGGAGAAAGCTGTGGCTTCCCTGTGAAAGGCCCCAAGGACTTCAGCTTCCCTCAGCAGTAGTGACTCTTAGCCTTGGACACATGTTGCTATCACCAGGTGTCAAAGCAGAATGTTCAAACCTTAAAAAAAAAAACTTGAATCTGATACAAATATACAGTGAGCACTTGCCAAAGGCTTGTTTGATCCATTTAATGAGGGGACTGGCAGGGTACATTCACAGTGCTTCAAAGAGAATTCAAAGCACTAGCACAAAGAGACCTGGAAACAGGAGCTGGAATAAGCTAGCTAGTTCAGGCACAAAACTAGATCTTACCATGTGGAAAAAAAAATCCCATAAATTCTGACAGAAACGGAGGCACTTCCAAGATGGCTTCCCAGCTTTGAGGACAAAGCAGAGAATTCTCCAGTTAGCAGTCCTCCATGGCCGCAAAGGTTCGGTTCGCTATTCCAACCCTAAGGATCTTTCTGGAGTTATTAACTATATTTTTCTTTCCTGTCACAGACATTCCTCTTCTTTTCTTTCCTGGAGTGAGAAAGAACAGTGGGCAATTTACAAAAGTCTCTGCAGGGCGGGCAATGTGTCTTAATGACAAGACTAAAACCAACTCTTTTCAGTGTATGACTGTTTCAAGTTCAAAACTGATGTATCAAGCCAGTGTCCTCCCCACACCTTCTCAAGGCTTTGCTTCCTGAGTGCTGTTAATCCTGTAGGCAGCAGGTTGGATGGTTTGGGGGTGGGGCGTGGATTCATCAGCCTTCATTCTCGCCAAGGATCTCTTCCTAAGGAGTTATGACTTTTATTTATTTATTCTTTTTATTTTTTTATTCTTTGCATCCTTTTTGATTTTGCTTGGGTAGCCAGCAGAGAAAGAATATCTTCTCCAGCATTCTTTTGGATGTGAAGCTGATTGGTGTGGGAAAGCAATGTCAGTACCCTCTTGGATCCAAGAAGAGATTCTGAGTTCGTTGGGTATGAGTTAGGGCTGGAGAGATGACTCAGAGGTTAAGGGCACTGACTGCTCCTTCCGAGGTCCTGAGTTCAATTCCCAGCAACCACATGGTAGCTCACAACCATCCATAATGTGATCTGATGCCCTCTTCTGGCCTGTAGATGTACATGCAGGCAGAGCACTATATACATAATAGTCAATAAATCTTAAAAAAATAAAAATAAAAAATAAAAAAGACTTAAGCAAAACCAGAATAATTTACACTGAAACTCTCCATCTGAGACAAAGAAGGAGATATTTGTTCTCTGTTCCATGAGGTAAGAAGACAAGAAGGAGCAGAGACAACGGGGTGGAGGAGAGCTTGATTATACCAGAGGAAGAGCCAGGGTAAATAATCAGGGGAAGAGGAGTGCAAGCATGTGAGAGATCAAGCTGTGATTGTTGGCCTCACTGTGGCATGAGTGTCACCTCATTGCATCCTTGTGCCCTGTGATTTCAGTGAAGTCAGCCTCACACACACACATGCCTAAGGCAAATCCAGGGTTCTAAAACTAAAGGCAACAAAGTGAACGTTCATGGTAGCAACAACCAAAGGCAGCAAGCAGGAGGCTGCCAGTACAAACCTTGGAGAGGACTCGGAGTGACTGAGGTTGGGGGGTTGGGCTTCAAAGCAGCCTTGCAGCTCTCACAAGTAGGATTACATTGAGCTAACACTTGCCAAGTGGGTGTAGCGGAAGGATAGGGAAGATTGTGGTTATCACTGGATGCTGTGCCGGACTCCAGATCTCCAACAAATGATCTAACGGAGATGAGAAGCATAGCCAAAGAGCCCTTCACATCAGGGAGACTGTGAGCACAGAGTAAGAATAACCTCAAGACAGACGATGTCTCTTCTGATTGGAGAAACTGGAAGCCGTACAGAGGAGACAGTGGGTTTGGATAGAGATAAAGGAACCGCCATAACAATAGCAAGTGCCATTGACTCGATAGGAAAGAGCCATGCGCAGACTCACCAGAACCCTAAGTACACACACAATGCTTACGATGCTTATTGTCTTGAGCATTAGTTACCTTTATCACCTGTATGACAGAATACTTGATAGAACCAACTTAAAAGAGAAGGGATTTTGAGGGGGGGGGGTTCATGGTTTTAGAGGGTTCAATCCAGGGCTGCTTGGCCCTGTGTGACAGGGCAAACCATGATGGTGAGAACAGGTAGAAGAGAGCTGGGTGGGTATGTGTGAGACAGGAGGGGTGGGGGGAGAGAGGGAGACAGGGAGGAAGGGAGAGGGAGGGAGAGAGAGAGGGAGAGAGAGAGAGAGAGAGAGAGAGAGAGAGAGAGAGAGAGAGAAGAGAGCTATGTCCATATGTGTGAGAGGGGAAGGGTGGGGGGAGAGAGGGAGATGGGGAGGAAGGGAGGGAGGGAGGGAGACAGACAGACAGACAGACAGACAGACAGACAGAAAGCAGGGAGGAGACACTCTAAAGAACTCAATTCTAATGATCAATTTCTCCCAGATCTACATCTAAAATTGCTTCAGTCTCCAGAAACAGTGCTATGGAGGGAAGGACATTCCATATTCAGCCCATAGCACCTTAGAATGTTTCTTTATTTTTCCTTCTAAGCCACACCCTAGGGCCTTTCGCTCCAGACCTTTACTGTTTTCTACCACCATGTTCAGCTGCAGGTTTGGGGAGTTTTATGAGTCTTTCTTACCTGTAATCCTCCCACATTTCAATTGCTCTGACCCCTGAATCTGCAGGTTAATACACCTCCTAAGTATTTGTTTATTTTTTCTTGTCAAGAGTGTCCTATTTAGGAAACAAAGGCTAACCCCCCAGGTGGCCCTAAGAAATATTAAGTGTTGACTGTATTTGCTAGTAATTCTACATATGCATGTACACATTTGTATAAAAATAAATACACATGCTACACATGGGCATCTGTGCTGAAGTATATAGCTAAGTGTCAGCACGTTATCAGATTTAAATTAGCTGCCTGACTCTATTAATAGCTCTGATTTTCCAGTTTCTAAAATAAAAGATCCCAGAACAGCTGGACTGAAATGCAGAACAGAACGGAGGAATACAACTCCATGAGCAGTAGTAGTCTGTCTTTAACAGCCAAATAAAGTTTGTAGCTTCACAGATCTGTGCAGATGTCTATAAAAGAACCCTTGAAATGTTAAGTGCTTTTTAAAAACAGCATTATCTCTACACAGTGAAAGGGGTTGATGATGCTTTATCAATCATGAGGTTTGCAAAAGCCGTTTGATATCCATTAAGGTTTGAAAACAAGGCTTAGTCCAGGAGTAGAGGGTGCTCACAGCCACACAGCTTAATAAAAGGATTGCATCGGGCCACACCCACCCATATATCCACATCTCCCTCTTCCCAAGTGATTATTTCTGGATTCTCATCATTAAATAATGAGTCTTTTACATCCCAGTGCCTTTTATAATTCGGTCTAATTTATCCTACACGAGGCTCCTGCTGTCCCTCTTGCCTGGACTGCATGCTCCTGCCTCAGCGCTCACGCTCACTGAAGACACAACACACAGTGCTTTACTTAGCCTTTTGCTCAGCCCACGGGTCTTTTCTTCCTTTATCTGACAAACAGCGACAGCTCCTTCAGATGACGCTGACTGCTCAAAAAGAATAAATCATGCCCCCACCACACCCCCGCCATTCTCAAAGCGCCATGCTCTCGATCAATGACAAGTAGTGACTTCATGGCGTCTTTCCTTTTCTTTCCTTAGAGCTTCTAGCTCCAGATGGTCTTAAAGTGTGACCCGGGGGCCAGGAACATCACATCGGTTCTACTAGAACGTCAGGACCTGCTCCAGTTCCACTCTCTCAGGAATTCATTTTAACAACATCCCAGGGGATTTCCATAACATTAACATTTAGGAAAGCCATCGGAGAGAACGGAGGACACAGCTTGGCTCAGTGAGCCTGTGCTCCCTCGGCACACCAAGCAGATCCTATACTGCTTTAATCAACAGAACCACCAGCCAGATACTGAATTAAAGACTCAAGGGTTAAAAAGATGCCTAGGATGTAAAACGTGACATTGTTCTGAACTCCACTGAATCGAAGAGCTCAGCCTCACTAATCGACAAAGTATCTCCCGGAAATCAAGTAGACTATAACCAAAACAGCACAGTGGACCCGGTTTAAATTCTAAAGCACTGATATTATACTAAAAAGAAGAGCTTGGGGCTGGAGGGATGGCTCAGCAATTAAGAGCACTGACTGCTCTTCCAGAGGTCATGAGTTCAGTTCCCAGCAACCACATGGTGCCTCACAACCATCTATAATGTGATCTGATGCCCTCCCTTCTGGCCTACAGATGTACACGCAGGCAGAGCACTGTATACATAATAAATAAATAAATAAATAAATAAATAAATAAATAAATATTAAAGAAGAAGAAGAAGAAGAGGAAGAAGAAGAAGAAAAAGAAGAAGAGGAAGAAGAAGAAAAAGAAGAAGAGGAAGAAGAAGGAGGAGGAGGAGGAGAAGAAAAAGAAGAAGAAGAGGAAGAAGAAGAAGGAGGAGGAGGAGAAGAAAAAGAAGAAGAGGAAGAAGAAGAAGAGCTTGTATAGCCTGGGCCATCCAAGCCACTAGGAGTTTTATGCTGTATATCAAAATGAAAAAAAACCATTTCACTCCCTGCATGGAAGGACAGAAGTCCAGCACAAAGACAGTCAACCCAAACACCAGCCAAGCCCCCAGAAACTGTTCTCCCCAGCATGGCCTTTCAACTCACCTCCAGACAGGTAAAGAAAGTCCATGGGTCCTCCAGCTTGGCTGGTACAAGCTGTGGTTACTGGGAAACGTGGGGTCTCGTCTTTCGAGCTGCATATGTATATGAGTTCCTGGAGCCCGCAGATAAACATGATCACCAGAAATGGTCAGTGAGCCTCAACACAGCTCCAACACTGCCGTTCTTTTTTTTTCTTCTTGAGTCCAATATGATTTTTTTTTACTTTATTAATTTATTCTTGTTACATCTCAATGGTTATCCCATCCCTTGTATCCTCCCATTCTTCCCTCCCTCCCATTTTCCCCTTATTCCCCTCCCCTATGACTGTTCCTGAGGGGGATTACCTCCCCCTGTATATGTTCATAGGGTATCAAGTCTCTTCTTGGTAACCTGCTGTCCTTCCTCTGAGTGCCACCAGGTCTCCCCCTCCAGGGGACATGGTCAAAGGTGAGGCACCAGAGTATGTGAGAAAGTAATATCCCACTCTCCACTCTACTGTGGAGACTGTTCTGTCTATTGTCTAGATCTGGGTAGGAGTTTAAGGTTTACCGCCTGTATTGTCCTTGGCTGGTGCCTTAGTTTGAGTGGGACCCCTGGGCCCAAATCTGCCTATCATAATGTTCTACTTGTAGGCTTCTAGGACCCTCTGGATCCTTCTACTTTGCCATTCTCCCATGCTTCTCTCATCTAGAGTCCCACTAGAATGTCCTCCCCTCTGTCTCGGTTTCCTGGTAAGTGAAGGCTTTCGTGGGACATGCCCCTTGGGCTAATATGCAGATATAAGTGAATATATACCATTTGAGTCTTTCTGCTTCTGGGTTGGGAGGCCCTAAGTTTCCTGGGATAAGCAGTCATTACTTACCGCAAATAAAGGCTCAAAGTGAACTGGCGACTGGCTAGGGTTTACTATGAGACAATGTCTATAATTTCTTTACTGATGATGCCATGAGCAGGTCTGGGGCCATCCTGCCTCTTCGTGTCCCTGTGTATCTAAACACAGATAGATGCATGGCATTCTTGTTCCCCGTAAGGCCTATATCTGCCTCCTAGTCCTCAGCAACCAATTGCTTGCATTGGAACTCCATTTCCATCACAAAGACGTTATGTCCGGTGCTATTGAGCCTTCCCAGGCAGGGCCCACGCACCAGCCTTCCTGTTATCTCTCCGTTGGCCTCCCACATCAGAGGACGTATAGCTCTTAGGATCAGCTAGGCATTACTATTCACTAACTTGCTCTGGGGAGCTACGCTTCGCAGCGCGCATTTTCACCTGAAAGGAGTTGTTTAATATAAACATTTGGTTAATATTCTGTACATTTGAAAGTATTTTATCAGCATCGGTGTAGGACCAAAAGTCATTTAAATTCAATGGGAACTGATTATGCGCCAAGAATTGGTCCTTTCCCAAGGAGTGTGTTTCCCTGCTAATATAATGTATACATTATAAAACTCACTTACACGGTTGATGGGAACATTTTGCGGACAGCAGCAGCCCAGCATTTCATCTGACTGCGTATTCATCAGCTCCGATGCTGTTGTCAAATGGGGGAAAATATTACACAATATTGCTTTAAAAACTGTCTAAATATAATTATCAGCGTCTCTGGCGTGATAATAGTTATCATAACAAGAGCTCATCAGAGGAGACACAGCTTGATGAGGAGCTTCTGCTGCAAGCCCCGCCCCCTTGCAGAGAGGAATGCCATGTCATCCCTCCCTTCCCCTGAAACCTTGTGGAGCCTGCACACGCTTCCCTCCTGCACACACTTCCTTCCTGCACATGCTTCCTTCCTGCACACGCTTCCCTTCTGCACACACTTCCCTTCTGCACATGCTTCCTTCCTGCACACGCTTCCCTCCTGCACACACTTCCCTTCTGCACATGCTTCCTTCCTGCACACACTTCCCTTCTGCACATGCTTCCTTCCTGTACACACTTCCCTCCTGCACACACTTCCCTTCTGCACATGCTTCCTTCCTGTACACACTTCCCTCCTGCACACACTTCCCTTCTGCACATGCTTCCTTCCTGTACACACTTCCCTCCTGCACACACTTCCCTTCTGCACATGCTTCCCTCCTGCACACACTTCCCTTCTGCACACACTTCCCTCCTGCACACACTTCCCTTCTGCACATGCTTCCTTCCTGCACACACTTCCCTCCTGCACACACTTCCTTTTTGCACATACTTCCTTCCTGCAATGCTCCCATCCTGCACATGCTTCCTTCCTGCAATGCTCCCATCCTGCACATGCTTCCTTCCTGCACATGCTTCCTTCCTGCACATGCTTCTCTCCTGCACATGCTTCCTTCCTGAACATGCTTCTCTCCTGCACACGCTTCCTTCCTGCACACGCTTCCCTCCTGCACACACTTCCTTTTTGCACGTACTTCCTTCCTGCAATGCTCCCATCCTGCACATGCTTCCTTCCTGCACATGCTTCCTTCCTGCACACGCTTCCCTCCTGCACACACTTCCTTTTTGCACGTACTTCTTTCCTGCAATGCTCCCATCCTGCACATGCTTCTCTCCTGCACATGCTTCCTTCCTGCACATGCTTCTCTCCTGCACATGCTTCCTTTCTGCACATACTTTCCTCCTGCACATACTTCCTTCCTGCACATGCTTCCCTCGTGCACACATTTCCTTCCAGTACACGCTTCTTCCTGCACACACTTCCCTCCTGCACATGCTTCCTTCCTGCACACACTTTCTTCCTGCACACACTTCCTTCCTGCACATGCTTCCTTCCTGCACACACTTCCTTCCTGCACACACTTCCTTCCTGCACACACTTCCTTCCTGCACACACTTTCTTCCGGCACACATTTCCTTCTGGCACACACTTCCTTTATTTACATCTCTACAAAACTCACTATCTCCAAGGAGCCATTAGATAGGCAATTTGAGAAGAAGGGTTAACGACTATGAACGGGAAACAGACACCTCGCTGGCCTCTGGGAGTGTTCAGGTACATTCCATACTTTTGGATACATTTTTCATATAAACAAGCTGGTGTTTTGTCGGCGCCGCACCGTCCAGCGGAAATAAGACACCAACAACCAGACTTCTTCTCGAGATCTTTACTCAGGATTAAGCTCAGTGGGAATGGCCCCGAAGAAGGGAAGGGCCAAGCTTAAGTACAACTCAAGGGCCAATCAGCTCATGCCAGGTGCCACCTCCTCATTGGTCCGCGTCAGAGCAGGACTGCTCGTCATCAGATCACCAGTTACCCTTGCACAGCCTTTTGCCATATAAGGACTTGTTTATCTTAGAGAGCGCTTGTTGTCGGGATGGCGGAAGGTGGAAGCCTGCGCCATGTTAAGGCGCGGCACCTCGCAGCTCTCCACAGTGTTTGTTTCCACTGAGGGCCACTGTTGGATATTTTTTAAATGGGTAGTTGGAATTGAGTCCGGGTCATGTGTGTGTGAGGCCTAACGCTGAGCTACATTCTCAGCCCACAGATACTGATTTTTTTTTCCTTGAAAGAAACAATTTTTAAAAAGGAAAGAAACAAAAAAAAACAGATGGAATTGAACTCAGGGCATACACGTAGGTAGGCAGTCTATCACTGAGTCCTTCCCCAGCTCCCATTGTTTTTAAATGGAAGATATAAGTTAATGAACGATACATCAGATAAATGGTAAACAGGTGGGCACACACATATATAATTACATATCTACATGTAGATTTATTTGTTCCTTCCAATGTCGACAAGTATTGGAGGGAAATTCCATCCCTTAGAGTCAGGTCAGAGTATTTGCATTTTTTTATTTCCTTGACTAATACCCTTTTTCAAAGGGGTATCACAGGCTGTCTCTCTACTAGCAGTACACAGAGTGATGGATGCCCCATAGCTCTTACTGTACTTGTCATTGCTAGCCTTTGAAGTTGGGGCCAATATGGTGCGTGTGTGCTGGTATCTTACTATCGTTTTACCGCACGCAGAAGAAGACTAAACATGTTTTTGGTTCATTAATACCCCGCGAAAACTGCCTTGTGGATGCCTGTCCCAGCTCTTTCCCCAGATGCAGAGTGTGGTGTGAGTGACTGGAGGCACTGATAGGGCACAGCAGCCCTGTCACTACGTCTACGCAGAACACACTCGGCGGCGCGAGAACCTGGAGCTTTCAGAGCAGTTAGCCGTGATAAATATGTCACGTCAGTGCAGACCGTCTCCGTGGAGGCTGCTATCCCTGGCGTCCCTTTGGGTTTGCATAGGAAAGGGAATATGGATCATTCAAAATGCGTTGCCTGTGTTTCAACTGCGTTTCCTGGAGTGGTAGCACTGCAGATATGGCAAGGTAACTGGAGTCCTTTCTTCACAGATGGGTCGCTTTGGAAGGACTCGGAATCTTTCAAGGATCATTTACATTGTGCTGTTCATGAAGCTTACTGTAGGATTCCAAAAAAACCAGTGCATTCCTGCTCAAGCAAACCAGCCAACTTCCTCACAGATGCTGGAAACATATGAAAAAAAAAATCTCCGGGACATTCAAAACACTCACTAGTGTTCTACCCGTGAGGGCATGTGTGACTGAACTGGCAGTACAACTTCATATTGTCACACTGAGTCAGACCATAAAAATATCAGCCCAGTCTGCCCCACGAAGAGAGAGAGAACTTGGGCAAGAATATGCCTGACTCATCCCCTCTGATGCTCCTTGAAGTGGTCCAGAGTCTATCAAACTCTAGAACACACCCAAGATTTATCACCTACAATCAAAGAGTTCTTCATTCTGTTATGACCAGAAGTCATAAGCAGTGATCTGTTTCCTTAAATGCAGCTAAGAGATGCTATCAGTCACCCCAATTGCATCCTTCTGCCATGCCCAACCAGAGGAGGTATCTCTCTGTGAGTACGAATCTTTCTAATTGCTGTGCAAGCCAACTCTAAACTCAGAGACTGTTTAGGTTAGGCACCTGGGGTGACTGTGTAAGAGTCCCTGGAAGACGGGCATAAGAGCCTTGGAGGTGGCATGTACCTAATAGCAGGCCAGGAGGAGAGGACCACATGACTGCTCAAAGCTAACTGGAACGGTAGGATAGTGTCCTCTGTTCTCTCCTCTGTTCATCTTGGAATCTGCTGGCTTGAAGCTGAACATATGGCAGCTGCCATCATAACCCAGAAACCATTCTCTCTGCCATGGCAACGGGATAATCAATGTATAGTTCTGGCTGGGACTCAATAAAGGCACAATGGCACAACGTGTAATTTAATGTATTTGCGCGTTTGTTTGCTTGTTTGCAGAAGCATTTGGGATAGCTGTAGGTAATTAATACCTATTCTTTCAACACACCTGTCAAGTTTTCCTTAGATGTCTGGGCTTCTTGAGTATCTTGCCCCGCCTCCCCATTTCTGTCTTAATGCAGCCACATTTCTTTTTCCAAATTTCAGCGGATTTCACTCAACCCTTGATGACGTTGGGTCCAATTCCAATTTCTCCCAAAGATCTTTCTTTCTAACTGATACACAGCATTGTTCTGGAATATTCTACATCCAGGGATCAACATGGCGATTAGAACTTCGCCAGCGCCTCTGACATTGGTAGACTAAATCATTCGGCTCCATAGTGACAGAACCATCAAGCCATGTGGACTCGCTTATGTTTTAAGGGCAAGTGTCTTCATTCTGTTTTCATTGTTCTTCTTGGTGCTGAGTTCTTTCCTTGCTTAGCCCTAAGGGGGTAATTGCATCTTACTGTCTGTATCAAAGTTGTTCTGTCATTTAAACTGTTGGGGGGGGCGGGGAGAAAAAAATCAAAAACAAAAAACAAACAACAAAACAAAACAAAACAAAACAAAAAAAACCCCGAAAGATATTCTTTGTGAGCAGTCACTGCCAGGGGCTGTTTCTTCAGACTTCACATAGCCTCATTGCAAGAAAAGCCAGGCTGGAGAAAGGGAAGGGGCAAGGACAGGGGAGTAGGAGACTTAGAAGTGCCTACAGCTCCGCCCACAGGCAGGCAGCACAGAGTGTGGTGTGCAGGATGTTTCTCTCTCTCTCTCTCTCTCTCTCTCTCTCTCTCTCTCTCTCTCTCTCTTAAGTCCCTGTCTCTGCCTCTATGCAGAGTGCAGGTCTCTCTCAGCTCCGTGCAAGCCCATTAGCATTTTAATTTAGCTCCAGAAGCCACGGCTCTGCAGACAGATCTGGTTTCTTGCTTTTGTTTTCAGTACGAGTGACAAGCACGAGGGCATTTTAAAGATGTGAAATAAATGTTGGAAGTTGCAAGGAAAAAAAAAAAAAAAGGAGATGCCTTCCCTCTGCCAAGCCCCTGGGAATGTGACAAGACAACTCTGGCAAAGCGCTGCTGCACGTGCCTCCACATGCAATGCGTGCCTGAGACTTGATGGCACCAAAATGAGGCCCAGAGACTTAGACCTTCGACTTCTTCCTGCTCCATGGCATGTGACTCTTGCAAGGCGCTCGGTTGATCTCTGATTTCCTCTCTGTGGATTCTGGGTGCCAAAACCATCACTGCCTGAGGCCAGTAGATCCATGTATCTACCTGACACTACCCGAGCATCACCACTTATCAGTTAGGTAAGTAGGCAACTTCTTCGTGAGAAGTTTTAAATTATAGAAAAGAATCTCATTTGGAAATTTAGACCCAACAAGACAGAAAAGACACTTATTTCCAACAGGATGAATGCAGCTGGCCAATTCACTATGAATATAACGTGTATAGAACTCATTATTCTCGTGACTGTCACATGGTTCTCTCTTCTGTATGTAGCTTGTTTTATACAGGTGTAATAAAATAAAAGTATATATATATAAGAAAAAGGCTGGAGAGACTGCTCAGCAGTTAAGATCACTTGGCTCTGGCAGAGGACCCAGGTGTGTGAGTCAATCCTCAACACACACACACACACACACACACACACACATGCTCACCATCATTCACAGCTCCAGATCCAGTATATCCAGTCCCCATTTCTGACTTCCACCTGCACCAGGCATGTATGTGGTGCACATCCAGCAGGCAAACATGCACATCAAAAACAAAATGCAGAGAAGACAATGGAGGCGATGAGTTGCATAGAAAGGTGTCTCATGAGGGTCATGTCCTCCCTGTATGCTGGGTATACCTAAGCACTTTGCCCTTTTTTTAGTGCGCGTAGATATAGTGGTGTGTACTTCTAAGTCAGGGGAGGCTTATTCAGTCGATCTCTCATCACCAACCCCGAGCTTGTGGCAGGCATTAGTAATCAAGCCAAGTACTCTTTCTGGCTGAATTTCCAAAAGGTAGTCTCAGAATCCTTCTAGAATAACCCCCCTACACACACACACACACACACACACACACACACACACACACACACACACACACATTCTACCAGACAATCAGAGTTGCTACATGAAATGAAATAGCATAGCGTTGGGTCCATGCTCTCTTCCTCTTCTGCCCTCTTCTTTGGGTAAATGGAAAGACTCAGCAGACAGCCACAGTCCAGAAGCTATACAGATTCAAGCCTTCCTGTGGTCTCCCTGCCTTACCCTGGTGATGACCTGTATTCTCGTGTCAATAGGCCTTCCCTATGTCACTGCGCCTTCCTCTGGCATCCTCGCGGGTTTGGGCCTCACTCATGGCACATTCTCTAATCTACAGCTGACTAGACAGTGGTGTGGCAGACAGATTTATGGGAAAGCACCTAGATTTTCTGTCTCTTGGTGTTCACATTCTGTTTTAAACTTGTGGGGACACAACTGAGTTAGTGTCTTTTCTTACTGATGGGACAAAATACCCGATAAAAGCAACTTAGAGAAGGAATGGCTTATTGGGGCTCATGGTTTGGGGGAAGCTGTCTATTGTGATGGTGACAGTAAGGTGCCAGAGGTGTGAGGCAGTCGTTCACGTTGTATCTAGAGTCAGGAAGCAGGGAGAGATGGATGCTCCTACTCAGCCTAAGATTCCTGTCTATGGAGTGGTGCCATTCACCTTTGGGGTAGATCTTCTCATCTCAATGAACCTAATCTACAAGAGACCTCCCCACAGACATGCCCAGGGGTTTGTTTCCATGGCAACCCTGTCTCTCAAGCTGACAATCAAAGTTAATCATCATACCAACTGAAATATGTTGGGCCTCTGAACCATGAAATCCTTGAGATGATAGATTCATGCCTTATTAAGCCACTGAAGAGGTAATAATATTGTTATATACAATATCACATATTATATATGCTATAATAATATATAAATTATATCATGTTTATATAATTTAAAATAATATGTATATTATATACTATGATTTATATAATATATATAAAACTTAGCGATATATTGTTAGCGTGTTGATGTGTGATAGAAAACTAGTGTGTTACAACAGATGCATACTAGCATCCAGTCTTGCCTTCTTAGCCCTTTGTGCTGTATTCCAAAATCGGTAAACAGTTCATTTTGTTTTGAGAATCTTACTATTTTCTCCTGTAGGAAAGTGAGTACAGCACAGTGAGTTCTCTGCCTCCTTGGGTTCTGCATCTGTAGAGTCAACCAAGCACAGATTGGAAATACTCAGAGACCAAATTGTGTCTGTACTGAACATGCCCAGACATTCTTTCTTGTCATTATTCTTCCAGCTACACAGTATTGCAGCTATTTGCACATCGTTTACACTGTGTTAGGCATTCTGGGTAATTTAGAGATGACTCAAAGCATATGGGAGGAAAAGAGAGTGAGGGCAAAATGTACGTACTATGCCATTTTTAAAATAAATGGCTCGAGTGGCCATAGAGATCACTACACGGAGTGGGTCTAGAAGCAGTTACCCCCATAGATATCCAAAGATGGCTTTACTATAACAAAGACCATAAATAGTGATAATGCAGAGAAATTAAGGGAACTCCAAAGCTGCCTATGAAGAATTAGTTATTCCTCCTCCATTTGAAAGCCCGAAAGGACGGGATCAGCTTTTCTTTTATTCTTTTTTTTCAGTGAAGGTGCAGACTGAATACTGCTTGTCTAAAGATGATAGAAACTTCTAGGGATCCTCCAGGGTGGGAGGTGTCCTCATTCTGGGATTCCTGTATTAGGGGCAGATTGGGCTGTGTCCTGACCTTTGCTTCCATTCCTTGTTGCTTTTTCCGCATGCACAACTCATTTTCCTATGAGGGGAGTCTGTGTGTTCCCCAAGGCATTCGGTGGGAAGCCAACAGCAATCATTTATGCTTTGGATATTCCAGACTCAAGAGTCTGGGCTCTCACTGGGGCATTTCTGTGATGTCCACATTTAACGATAAAGAAATTAGTATGGAGTTTTCATACAAGAAATATAGATCTTTTCTTCCTTTTTATTGGAAATGCTTTTTCTCCCCTTTAAACATCTGGGACTCTCATCAATAATGTATGTTAAAATAGTGGCATAGACTTTCACTACTTTTATAAGATTGTTATGAAGATTCAATGGGGAAGTGCATGATTTTTTTTCTAATGTGAAAATCATAATACATGCTCATGAGTCCTAACCATTATTATATTGACTATGGAATACCTACATACCCAGGAAGATTCAAGACCTTAAGGTGGTAGTTCTGATGTACAGCCACCTATTTTGCAATAGAGACACATAGAGGAAAATCACCAAAGATTCTGGTCATGAAGGCGGGTTGGTAGGGCCCAGGAGTCAAAGTATTAGTTGAGAAGCTGATTTGCTGGTGCTGCCAGACAGTGAGGATTGTCAATCCACAGAGGATGTCTCTATTGTTGGGCTTTTTCCAGACTAAGGGGAAAGGAAGGGAAGAAATTTGAATGAGTGGTTATAACATTTCAGAATTAGGAAGTCAGATCTGGGAAGTTCCAGTCAGTGATGAAGATAATGGGGTGTGACTATTGGGTACCTTAAACTCTGACAAATTTGAAAGACTTTGGGTCTCATCAGAGGTTTGTTTGTTTCTTTCTTTCTAGACACACAGAAGGACTACTTAAAGTTTCAAACTGCCAGCTTTTTTTTTGGCATTTTAAAAAATTTTATTAATTTATTCATATTACATCTCAATGGTTATCCTATCCCTTGTATCCTCCCATTCTTCCTCCCTCTCATTTTCCCCTTACTCCTCTGCCAGCTTTGTATATGTAGCTAGTCCACTTCATACATGAGTGCTGTAGCTGTAGATTTAGTTGTTCATGAATGAAAACCATTCAAAGGCTCTTGGCTCTCTGCAGGCACGCACACACCCTACACACACTCCCCTCCCATGACTCTAAAACATGCAGTGAGCAGTCATCCACATGGCATTGGACTGGGCTGGGCACTCTTACTAAGCTAAAGGTGACTTAAGTCCATGGGAGGGTGGTTACCTACCATTTTATAGAAAGGTCTATGCTACCTCTTAAGCCCTGGGACAAATGGCTGGGGTGTTCATCTAACATATCAGAGCAGACCCAGCCTTCAGGTTCTCTCAGCATCCATCAGTCCCTACCTGTTACAGTGTAAGTCTGACATACCCCACCCTGTACCCCAAACAACCCAGACCAGGGACTGGGCTTTCTTCCCTATATGATCCAGTCATTTTGGTTATCCACCCTTTTGTATCTTTGGCCTCCTGACTGCTGTACCTGGTTCCTCTCCCCCCCCCTCCCCCCTCTTTTCTCCCATGGCTCAGGCTCAGTCCACTCTGGACTTTCCCAGATGTCTCTGACTCTGGCTATGCTCTCCCTTTTTTTCTCTCCACTGTACCTAGGAGCAATCCTTTTTGTTTCTTTGTGTTCAGTTTAGAGGACCTATGGATTTGGATATTGCCCTAGTTCCTCTTCTATTGCTGTGATAAACTACCATGATCAAGGCAACTTAAATAAGAGAGTTTATTTGAGCTCACAGCTCCAGGGAGTTAGAACCCACAATGGTGGAGTAGAGATAGAAGGCAGCAGGTGGCTGGACCGGCAGCCTGGGATTCGCAGCTTGAACTGCAAGCATGAAGCAGAGAACATAAAGTAAAAAATGGAGTCTACCTGAAGAGACTTGATACCCTATGAACATATACAGGGGGAGGTAATCCCCCTCAGGAACAGTCATAGGGGAGGGGAATAAGGGGAAAATGGGAGGGAGGGAAGAATGGGAGGATACAAGGGATGGGGTAACCATTGAGATGTAACAAGAATAAATTAATAAAGGAGAAAAAAAACAAAAAAAAATGGAGTCTATCAACTCAAAAAGACTGCCGTGGGTGCCTTATTTCCTCCAACCAGGCCATACCTCCTAAACCCCTCAAATGATGTCATCAACCTGGGACCAAGTGTTCAAATGCCTGAGCCTGTGAGGGGCTTTCTCACTCAACACCTGATATGTTCATGGATCTTGGAAGCAATATTCCCCGAGATACTGAGAGCTGACTATATACACGTATAAAGCGAGCACACATACAAATAGGCACATGCATGATGGGCCTTACATAGAGACAGCTCAGCTGAGCAGGGACCTTCATATGTCTCCGGGCTCTTTGTTGCAGTGTTGTTGTTGTTGTTGACAAATTACAATTCAGCTCAGCAAAGTGGCTTTCTATACTTATCACAGTGTCAGGTGTTTTTTTTGGGGGGGGGGATTTGTAGAGTCCGAGTTTTACATCTTTAGCCCTTTATAAAAATTCGTCCTTTCACCAGAATTCTTCTGATTACTGGGTCAGAAACGCCTGCATCCCTGTGACAGTTGAGACCCGGCGACACGACTAGTAGAAGTTCAAGAATGTCACAATACCCCAGTGATAGCAAGGAAGGTGAGTCACCAGACTCTGTAAAGTAGAACTCTGAAGGATCTGACCATGTCCACATGAAAAGCTTTGGTTTAGCAAACAAACAAACAAACAAGCAAACACCTGAAGCAAGATCCAAAGATCACTACACATCAGAGAAGTCCATCCTCTCAACACACTTGACAGTTTAAAGGAGCAACTACAGTCCAGCTTAAAAGAGGAAGCACACGCTTTAGAAAGACAACACAGTGCTCCGAGATGCAGTTTATAAGAAGCAGCTGGAATGTCCTGGGTGCCAACAACAGGATGCTCAGTCTTGACATGGCAGGCAAAGGCTTGGTGAAGAGGAAATCTCATGGAAGATTACAACACACTTCTGGTCATACGTAAACACGCTCTTCTCATGCTGTTCTCGGGCTAGAGAGATGGCTCAGTGGTTAAGAGCACTGTCTGCTCTTCCAGAGGCCCTGAGTTTAATTCCCAGCAACCACATGGTGGCCCATGACCATCTATAATGTGATCTGATGGCCCCTTCTGGCCTGCAGTTGTATAAGCAGGCAGAGCACTGTATACATAATAAATAAATAAATCTTAAAAAAAAAAAACCAAAAAACAAAACAAAATAAAACAAAAACATGCTGTTCTCATGGCAATAGGATAATTGCCATGCTCCTGGCAAATAATGGGCACTGGAGGAACCTTGAACCAGTGAGTCCACTGGAGGTCGGTAAGCAACAGTGTCAGGTGAATTGTGCCTAGACTTTGTCCAGCTTTTTCCACTGCTCTGACAAGATGGAGGCTTCTTCTATCAGGCGTCATCTTCTGACTTATTTGAATGCCTTATCCCAAGTAACAGAACATTTTTTATGGTATTCAGATGTTAATTTGAGTTATTTTTTTCTCTGTAATTTCTAGTTTTTCCTCTTTTCCTGCTTTATTTCCCCCTGATTATTTTTAATCCTTGAAATTTATTGCCAGACTATATCATGCTATATTTCCAAATATGGAAAGTTCTTTATAGCTCAGTCACATCCTTCTTCCCTTTAATTCAGGAATTTCTCAATGCGCTTAATCACTTTTTCTCTGCCCCCTCCATCTTATGACTCAAAGACTACAAGTCACTGTGCGTGTTGGATCTCTTCTTGTTCACAGAGGTCCTATGGATAACCATTACTTGGTGTCGTGAATTCCTGTGCTTCGGGGTGGGGGGATTCCTGTCCTTTGGCCATTTCTAGTGGCATGCCAGTGTGGCCTAGTGAGCCAGGGTCAGAGAAGGTGCCGAGCATCCTGTAGTGCACAAAGCAGCCAGTTGCGCAACAAAGAATTTTCTTATCTAATGTGTCCATAGGTCCAGTGATGAGGAACCCAGTTGTGGGGTCAAGGCTGCTAGTATGGCTGATAGGTCTGTAGTTCAAATTGATGATATGGGAGAAGCCAGCGCATCTCTGGGAGATGCAGGTATATGCTCATTCTTTTGCAGTTCTTAGGAATATGTGCAGACGTATGCATTTAGCATCTCACTGAAGTGATAGATGCTATGATAAACATTCATTGAGCCCTGGAATATGCTCAGGGTCTGTGCTAGCTGTGTGGTTTACATTTCTTAAGGAACGGAAGCTTAGTCTCAAAATGTATTTGTTTCAAACTCGTTCTTCAGTGGGGTGATGTTTTCTGAACAAGACACTTATAATGTCTTATATTACATTATGTGTACTGTCTGCATTGCAAAACAACCCAAAACAAATGAAATTCATTTAAATGTGGCAGGAGAAGAATGTTAAACTGTCATTGGTGGATTCACTTTTATGTTTGAGACAAAGTGAAAATAGAATGAAAAATGTAAAAGTTGTGTGTGTGTGTGTGTGTGTGTGTGTGTGTGTGTGTGTGTGTGTGTGTTCTGCTAACATCTAATTGAAATCATACCCTGATCATGTGGACATTAGTCTTAACAGTTTGAGAAAACTGAAAAAAAAAACTGGTGGTCTGGGATTCAGCTTATTTTGTTTCCCTGAGAAATACCATTATTTTAGTGCCTGCTCTTCTAATTGTTTGCAAATTTATTTTCAGGGTTTCCCTCAATATTTCATAGAGCTTAAGAATTAATGACCTGATCTCTAAGGAGAAGCACCTCGCCTCTCTCCTCCCTTTCTGTATTAAGGCTAATTTGAAGGGAGGAATGTAATCCAATAGAGTCTCATTGTTTACTCAAATTACAGAGACATAATGAGATCTCTGTAGGAAAGGATGTGGAGTGCCACCTTTGAGACTCACTCCATACCTCAAGGCAAAGCACGCTAGCCTAACAGTTAGAGTAGGTAGTTAGGCGGACTTGAGCTGGAAGAAGGAGAGAGCCATCTGGTGCCTCCTGACCAGGTAGGCAGAGAGTTAGAGTGAGGTAACCAAGGGAACCACACCTATATCCTGGTAAATGTGTGTGCAGAGAATCAAAGTATCCCTTTGTCCATGTTTACTTGCGGCTGCAGCTGAGCTCTTCCTATAGATGAGAAAGTAAGGCATCTTGGTATTCTCCCAATGACCACACACGACCATCAGCAAACATCCTAATAAATAAATGAGGGAAAACCCACAGAGACATATAGGTCAGTGAGCAAGACCGGAAGTGGGATGAAATGAAGTTGACACTCAAGGGGATGAGCTTAACATTTCAGAGAGGGTGGACCATTAAAAAAAACAAAACAAAAAAAAAACCCTGTAGGCAAAACAAGAGGCTGAGGATTGCCTTAGCGATCAACTGGTTCTCACCGGAACTTGGGGAAGGAAGTATCCCTGTTGGTCTTTGAGGGGAAAGCTTGCGCCAGCAGGTAGATGCTTTCCTGTGTCAGCATGGTCAAAGGAGACCCCAAGAAACCTCGGGGCAAAATGTACTTGTACGCCTTCTTCCTCCGGGAGGAGCACAAGAAGCACTCTGACTCCTCGATGAACTTTGCCA
This sequence comes from Acomys minous, assembly GCF_964271855.1. NCBI lineage: Eukaryota > Metazoa > Chordata > Mammalia > Rodentia > Muridae > Acomys > Acomys minous. The sequence goes on from NC_140496.1 coordinate 37,860,742, forward strand.
AGTTTCGAAGAGATGCTCCGGGAGATGGAAGACCATGTCTGCAAAGGAAAAGTCGAAGTTTGAAGATTTGGCCAAGAACGACAAAGCTCAATATGACAGGGAGATGAAGAATTACATTCCTCCCGAAGGGGCTAAAGGGCTAAGAAAGGGAAGAAAAAGATCCTAACGCTCCCCAACGGCCACCGTCTGCCTTCTTCCTTTTTGGCTCTGAATATCGCCCAAAGATCAAAAGTGAACACCCTGGCCTGTCTATTGGAGATACTGCAGAAAACTAGGTGAGATGTGGTCTGAACAATCTGCCAAAGATAAACAACCCTATGAGCGGAAAGCGGCTGAACTAAAGGAGAAGTAGGAAAAAAGGACATTGCTGCACACTGCGCTAAAAAGCAAAGAGAAGCAGGAAACAAGGGGCCTGGTAGGCCAACAGGCTCAAAGAAGAAGAATGAGCCAGAAGACGAGTCAAAGGAGGAGGAAGAAGATGATGACGAAGATGAGGAGGAAGAAGATGAGGAGGAAGAATAAATGACTGTCCTAAAATTTATGGCGTGTATGTGCTCAGGCAACTGTTTTGCGAAGAATGTGAAATTCAAGCGCAGCTCACCATTAGTTCATTAGCTTCAAGCATAAAACTGTACAGATTTTTTTGTATCGCTGATGAGATTTTTCTTTTTTTAAAGATTTGTTTATTTATTTATTATTTATACAGTATTCTGCCTGCATGCCAGAAAAGGGCACCAGATCTCATTATAGATCGTTGTGAGCCACCAAGTGGTTGCTGGGAATTGAACTCAGGATCTTTGGAAGAGCAGACAGTGCTCTTAACCTCTGAGCCATCTCTTTAGCCCTAAAACGGTACAGATTTTGTATAGCTGATGAGATTCTTTGTAGAAAAAATATGTTTTTAAAAGAGGAGTTTGTAGCTTTTTCATGGGCTACAAGGAACAGTTAGATTTAAAGCTTTAGATGTTAATGTTCCTAAATAGTTAATGATTTTTTTAATTTCTTATGGTAGCAAAAAGTTTTTTTCATAGGAATTTGTATTACCAATAAATTCTTTTTAGGATGTTGCTTTGTTTTTTGTTTGTTTGTTTTTAATTTGTAATAAAATGATGTATATTATTTGCAAAAACAAAAACAAAAACAAACCTTCTTAAAAAAAAAACACAACTCAGAGCCCAGTGGGCTGCTTCTTTCCTTCTGGTAAGGCCATGTCAGTCCCCTCTGTCATGTGTTGCATCTTTGCATAACCTTCTTTTCCAGTCCAGCGTCTGGTCTTGTATCCTTCTTCAGAGAAGACATGAGAAATGGACAAGCCTCCATGCAGTAGCATGCAGGCACTCGAGCTTTCTGGAGTAAAAGCTCAGAATGGCCAGGCCTGTGGTTGCTAGGATACTTTCGCATTCCTAGAGACTAACGGTCAGCAGTGGAGAAAGGCAGGTACTGTCCTCAGGAGGCATGAGTCTGCATTGCCCTCACTGTGGTAGGTTATTTGGTTGTCATAGTTTCCAGAACAGTGTTCTACATATGCTGAAGTAATGTAGCAAGCAAAAATCAGGGCAAGGAAATTCTTCTCCCACTTTTTCCCCTTTTCTACAGTCATCCCTTGATTTCCCCAAAGTCCTCAAGACGCAGTTGTCATAAAGATGAAAACTGGCATGTCATCTACTTGGAGTGATTTTGGGATGCTATTTTCCTTTCTGTCTTGGTGTGTGTGTGTAGTGTGTGTGTGTATGTGTGTGTGTGTGTGTGTGTTCATGTACACGTGCCTCTGCTTCTCACTTTGTCATTGTCCTTTTAAAAGATGATCAGAACAATTTTAAGTATAACATACATTTTCAAAGACATTTTTAAGTCCAACAGCTATATTTTTGTCTATAGAAATATCTTAATAAATGATTATTCAACCCATGGTCTTTGGTTACTGCATCCTTGTTTATTCAAGGGTGTCTGAGACATATCATTTGCTAATACCTAACAGTGTGTCAAAAGAGACTACCATGCAAATGAAGACTGTGTCCACACCTTCATTCCATGCAGCCCAGAGGGCAACTAAATAACAGATACTACAGACAATATTCTGGTCATTCTAGAACATTGATAGAAGTATAACAAGCTTGCTTGGTGTCTTCTGTGGCCTCTGCACTGAGCTAGACCCTGCAAGATACTGAACTAGTATCTGCTACATTTTACCAGATCTGGGCATTTCTACTACCTAGAACTCAGCTATCCAGGAAATTTATCTCTCTAGAAAAATAGTCCAGAGATCAGTCCAAATGACAGAATAATATTTCTAGCCCTGACTCAAGACCCAATGAGTTGTGCTTTGGAGGACAGTTTAGCAAATGTGATCCCCTGATTTCCAAGTTCCCAACACTTTAGGAGGAGAGAGTTGGGAGACGGAAGAGAGCTGGAACATTCTAGACACCATCGTCTTCAAGCTTTTGCAAGCCAGAGACTCAAAAATCAAATGGATAGCATGTACAAGGTTCCAGTGTGTGAAAGGATCTCAGGGATACCTGTAAAGAGAGGAACTGTCTTATGGCACTCACAGGCCCTCGATGAGTCTCTTTCAACACATTTATGCTGACGAAAATGTCTGGACCTATAGATAAAAGCTCTCATTATTGCTGAGGCAATGCTGACAACAAATAGCAAATGATCCTCAAATCCTCAAAGGCTGGCTTTGCTGTCTCCTTCTATGGTCTCCAAAGACAGCAAGGGACTGAAGGGTCTGACAGTGGGAGAACAATGGCCAATGTGTGTAGGGCACGGTTTATGGCCAAGTAGACCACAAAGCCAGGTTTTGATTTCATCTCTTTATCCCCACAGTGTATCTCTGAGAAGTGAGAACGTGGGGCTAGAGGGTTGGAAAGATAACGGTAGCCATACCAGTGAAAACTCTTTTGTCATCAGCATTTTCCTCAGCCCCCCTCCTCCTTTCATGATTTGCAGAGACTTCCATCCTCCAACCATTCTAAGTCAATGTGTTGTACTCCAGTGCCATGTGGAGCAGAGAGCAAGGTTGGCAGATTCCAGTCACCTTGTCACCCTAGCTAAATGACCTTGGCCATGGACACAGAGCCTGAACTCCTGGGGATGGTGCCAATACCCACAAGTCATAAGCCTTTGGGGACAATTCAGGAGGACAATGCAAAAATCTTAGGAATTTTCTTAAGAGTCAGTTTTATGCAGAGTGTTGAGATTCTTCAAGACTCCTTGTTTCGAGGCTGGAGAGATGATGTCTGTGGGTAAAAGCACTTGCCACCAAGCTTGAGGACCTGAGTTTGTTCCCCAGAATTCACATGGTGAAAGGAAGCAACAGAGTCCCACAAGTTGCCCTTCTGAGCTCCACATGCATACCTGACTGTACACACACTCTCCTACAATAAATGAATTTTTACAAAGTAAGTGTAAAGAAGAAGGTTTCAAGTTTCTCTCTGTGTAAAGCTAAGGCCTCATTGGGAAGTGCTGATTTTGAGATCCATCTGCCCTTAACACTCAAATGACTCAGAAACAATTAACATACCAATGTTAAGGTCACTATCACCTTGGGAGGCTCATACTCACAAAACATCTTTCTTTCTTCTAGCATGTGCTACTGGAAAGTAGGTGAAATGGGTATTAGCTGGTTGACCAAATGAACTGTGTAGGGGAATTATAAAAATATAGGCAGCATGACTGATTCAAAACAGCTGTTGTCAGCCTGACCAGTGCCTGCGAAGAGTGTGGTAATGGTTGAGGACTGACTGTTGGAGCCATTGTGGCCTGTGAGGTTCACGTTTCCAGGCTAGAAGTGGGGTGGAATGGCCGTCCATACAAGATGAGCTTGTCTCCATCCCACTAGCCAGCTATCACTTCATGTACAAAGAGCAAGGCTTGCTGTGTCTCACCGAGAGCTAGGCGTCACTCAAAAGTCTTGCTCTTGCTCAGAATGAGAAGAACTCATTGTTCTAATTGGCTTGAGCACAGATCCTTCTCTGTGTCCCCTTGGGAAATCTGCAAAGGCCCAAGGCTCATCTTGTCCTCCCTCATCACCATCCAGCCTTATCCCCTTGAACCTCCCTCACCACTGGAGCCAAATGAGCTATTTAAAATGCAAATCTAACCACTATCCCTCCTCCTCCATTATTGTCTTCCTAGACCTCTAGCATAAAGCTCAAATTCCTGAACTGAGCCTGAATAGTAGTCCCCCATGATGCTGTCCTTAGCTTAGATGGCATAGCCTTACCTCTTGCCACTTGACTACAGCTTCTGTCTACAAGGGTTAGAGCTCCCACTACCCAAGCATACCTCCTCCAATACCATTCTGAATGCTCCTCACATAGTTGCTCTTACTGGGCTTTCAAGACTTTGACACTTCCTCCAACAACTGCCCCCACCCCTTGTAGCTCTAGAACGGACAAGGAGGATTTTCTGTGTGCTCACGTTGGTGAATATGCCTGGCTGCTCCTCTTCTTCCCATCACAACTGTTTGACCTGAGGGAAAAAGACTGAAAGGGAGATTTTTATCTCAAAGCTATGAGCTCTTAGCATAGAGATTCATTGTGTTTGCCAGAACCTTCTAACAATATTCTGGACTAAAAGTGGAAATTTACATTGATTACCTAAGATCTCACCACTTAGGTAGTGGAATGTTTCTTAAGCTAATACAAACTAGCTGGCTATTGTCCACATTCCCCCAGTGAATAGAACCCCCATTTCCAAAGTCACGGCAACATCATGTTCATTCCTGCATCCCAATAGAGATGATACTGGGTTACTCTGGTAGGTTTCATTGGAGGCAGACCAAGAGTTGCAGTCTGAAAAGACTCCTTAGGATAGGAAGTTCTCCATATAGCTTTAGAAAATGGCCAAGAGTTTGGAACTTAGAGAAAAGGAAAAGTCAAGCAGGGAGAGGGAGATGCTCGCTCCAGTGAGACAGTTACCAAAGGAAGATTGAGAAAAGCGCCGTGTGCACTTAGGCAGCAAGAGCACACCTAATATATCACCCCCTGACCCTTATGTCAGTCACCCATCTCACTTCCCACACTTCCAGGCCAGAACCTCCCTCCTTCCTCTCTTTATCCCAAGGGAGACACACAGGCTTGAGCGGGTAGCAGAACTGTTGGACCAGTATGGCTACCACTTTTGAACTTCAGATCTAGTCAGTCAAAGGGTGCTGAGGCTGAGGTCCGGAGTCACGTGGTATCATGAGATCATATTTGAAAAAGGAAAATGATCCAGTTGACACCCAAACACATGTAGGTCTGTTTCTCATCCTACCTAAGATCCTGTAGGAGATGAGGTGGTCCTAAGATTACTTCCTTATCCCTGAGCCTTGGGTACCGTGGACTCGGCAGGAACAGTGAGCACTGAAAACCACAGCCTGGTGCCCATGTGCAATGTGGCCATCACCATGTGAATTAAAGAGCAGGCATTTCTTCTCAAGCATCTTGGCAAATGAAAGACTAACTTGGGCCATCTGGTTCCCTAACACCCTCCTACACCACTGCTTAAAAGCAGGCGAACATATTTTCTCTTACATTTTGTCAATAAAATATTGCTCCCCCAGGCTTGCCACATTCACAGCCCTTCAGCAAGGCTACAGCAGTTAGTGGTGGCACCAGCACTGTAAGAAGGGAAGGAGTGGGGAGTGTTGCGAGTAGGTGGCACTTCGGCCTTCTGCTCTATGACCCATTCTGGGGCAGATTCCCTGAACTGAGATCTTAAGATATCTCTTCAAAGTGGAACCAAAATATTTTAAGACCTTTGCTAGCCACTGTGTCCTTTCTGTCTATTAATTTTGCTGTGCTGACAGCACAGAGTCAACGTCTACCATTTCCAGTGGCCAGGTAGAGTCTGTACACATTTATTAAGATTAATTAAAAAGGAACAAATTGTAAAGTAATAACATTAACAACCAGTGGAAGAAGTGTAGACATTTTGACAGTCCCTTTGAATTTCATTACTAGATGGTAGTGACAAAAACCCTAGAGACTATTTCTGCTTTACTAAAGAAATAGGTCACAGATTCAATTACAGTCACTGAAGCATGGACTCAATCTATCATGGCAAATTAAGTACATTTTAGCAACCTACTTTCCTTTAAAAATTTTATAGACACTTTCAGTTGAAGAAGAAAGACTATAGGGTAAAAAAGGAAGAAAAAGAAAAGGCAAAAACCGAGCCCTACTCTTTCTCCCTCCCCAACCCCCCAACCCCCCTCTCCTGCCTCAGCTTTGAGAAAGCATTTGGCTTATTTGCTTTGGATATAAGACAGAAAATCATTAAGAAATTCTCGGCTTGCTCACAATGATTACCTTTCCCCCCCTTTCATGGCTTAATGATGCAGATTTGGAACAGGGAGTGAGAAAATATTCCAAATTAGAATCTCTAGTCTTCAAAGGGAAGCTTTGTTCTGCAGGCCCAGCCCCGCCCCTTTCCTTTCAAAAGAGGGCTATTTGTACTTTATAGCTTTTACGCAATTTTTTTTTTTTTTTTTTTTTTGCCTGCCACTCTGGGCAGGCACACTGGGTTCATTTCAGGAAAGATAAATAAATAACAAGAAGCACTCCTTCAGCTTGTGGATATGGTTTAGTCAAGCGCAAATACTGGGACAATGAAAGAGCCTTTTGGCCCATTACAAAACTGGTTACATGACACGTGAGATTTACGAAGGGCTTCTGGTAGTGGAGTGATAGGAACTAGTTTCAAGTTACAACAGTGGCAACTGCAGTCTACAGTGGAACCCTGAGCTTGCGCTTTGGCACTTGAGGACGTAGACTGAGGCACTTTTTCTGACCAGAAGGCTTCAGAAGACAAGGTTAAGTTTAGCACCCCATAAACAGGTGCTCGGTGTTGCTCTTCCTTAGACTCACAGTTCTGTCTTTTCTTCTGGAGCTCTCACAACCTTTCTCTGATGTCTCAGTCCCATGACAAACAATCTAGACAATGGTGTTTGGTCCTCAGGGAAGCATCAAAGCATCAGATTTATCTTCCTACTGTCTCTCTTCTCCTAACTCTACGGATGAACCTATTGGCTGAAGGGCAGGAAAACCCACATACCTGATTCTGACTACAAAATTGCAGCTCATTTAGAAAATCGGATTTAACAAACTTGGTAAGATGAAGATCTCATGCATATGGGCAACATCTTTCTTCAAAACAGTGCAAACCCAGGGTGGGGAAACAGCTCATCAAGAAAAGGCACTTGCCTCCAAGCCTGACGACATCCTGAGTTTGAGCCCCAGAACCCACCTTATAGAAGGAGAGAATCAAGTGCCACAAGTTGCCCTACAAACCCCACAGGTAGGCCTGCTGTGAGCGTGTGAGTACACTAAATAAAATGCTAATAAAGCTTTAAAGGCTATTGTAAATTTGTTGGTATTCACAGCCTTCAGGTTCAGTGGGGGGAAGATCTAAGAGTTTCTCCTCGCCCTTGATTTTTCTAGCCAGGGGTAATGAGTTGGTCACTTCCCAGTGTGCTTGCAAAGTCCCAACTGTGGGACAGTGGAGATTTTTGACGTGACTCATGGGAAGCAGAGAGGTAGAAGATGAGCAGCAAACTGTGCTTATTGGTTCTCCAAGTAAAGGCAATGAACACACAGTAGTGCTTATGTGAATAAGCTATGCTAATCATCCTGAAAGGGCAGGAGACTAAGAAGCTGTGCATTCAGGGGGCCTGCCTGGCTTACCACTGTGCTTACTATGTCTTTTTGCTGGTTGTATAGAGAAGATGTCTTTCTACCAGTTCAATGAAGTAGAGAAGCACTTTCCATCTCTGCTCTGCTGTTGTAAACACCACAATGCCCACATATATGTGCAAATGCATGATATGTGCAAAACTGTAGATACTAAATATGATTTATAATACAGTCTTCAAATTAGAGTGGTTAGCTATGATGTTTTAGACTTTTAATGGTGAGAAAATGATACTCTGTTGAAGCTGTCTAAATTCTGATCTCTTTCTGGGGATGGCAATGTGAGTTATTAAAAGTATTTTCTAATGCTGAACAGTGGCAGTTGGGAATTAATTTTTCTGTAAATCAGCTTTTTGTCATTCTGACAAATACCAGGTGTAAGTCAACTTCATTAGAGGGAAGGGTTATTTGGGGCCTGGTTTCCAGGGCTTCGGTCACTGCCTGTTGACTCCGTCAGTGTTGGCCTATGGGGAGTCAGGGCATCATGGCATGATATGCAGTACAGCAGGATTGCCCACCCCATGGCAGCTGGGAAACAAAGAGCAATGGAACGGTCTGCAGTCCCAATATCCCCTTCAAGGGCCTGTCCTCTTCCAATAACAAAACTTATCCCTCAGCCACATCTTACAGCCTTCTAATAGTACCACAGGCTTAGAGCCAAGGCTTCACCACACAGGCCTTTGGCCAACCCTGAAATCCAAACTGTAGCAACCACATTTCTTTGTCCTAGCTTAAATTACAGGAGAGCAAATGGATAACATCCTGGCATTCTTATCTGGTAAACCGTCGTCAAGGCAGAAAGTTAAGTAGAAGGTCCCCACTGCCACTGTTCAACAGCCTGTCCCTGACACTGGCCAAGGTGTTAGCACTTTGTGAACAGCAGTGAAGTACAAATGCAAAGGTTCTCCATTTTCCTCACATCCCTTGCTTGGATTCTCCTCAGAGGTCAAGGAAAAACATTTCCATTTCCAACACACTTATTTTACCTGGAGCTTCTCATGATTCACTAAAGTTAGCCCTCCTGTGAGCACTTTGAGAAAGATTATCTCTAACTTACAAATGAAGAAAGAGAGACGGAGATGGCTTGGTGGGTAAGAGCTCATGCTCTTGCCGAAGACCCGGGTTCAGTTTCTAGAACTCACACAGGGGCTCACAACAATCTGAACTCTAGTTCTGGGGGTATCTAATGCTCTCTTCTGACTTCCAAAGGCACCAGGTCCACAAATGAAGAAAGGAAGGTCAAGACGTTCCAAAGCCCCAGTGGTAGTCAAATGGCAACTATTTATAGGAGCTTCACTTTAAACAAGTGCTGCATAGGAACATAACCTGGGACTTAGGAGTGTATGACAGAGGTGACGTGCTGTATTATTATTTTAGAATATTCCATTTGATATCATAAAGGGAACGTTATCGTGGAACCAAATGTTAGGTTATGAGTCAGCCTCCCATCACTCCTCAGTGGTGAAGTTGGTTCCCAAGTGACTGCATCCCCAGATGTGTTGGAGAGATAGCATAGTATTGGTACCTTTTAAATCATCTACCTGACTTTCTTCCTTTGTAGATTTAAAGTCTTAGTGGCACATTGCTGACCTATTGGGCACTCGTCTTTGTCCTCATGTACATCAATTAACCGACAATGGTCTCCGTCTTAGTTTGAGTTTTACTGCTGTGAAGAGACACCATGACCAAGGCAACTCCTATAAAAGCAAACATTTAATTGGGGCTGGCTTACAGTTTCAGAGGTTCAGTCCATTATTGTCACGGCAGGAAGCGTAGCAGCATGTGGGCAGACATGGTGCTGGAGGAGCCAAGAGTTCCACATCTTTATCTGAAGGAAGCCAAGAGGAGACTATCTCCTGAACTGGGCATAGCCTGAGCACAGGAGACCTCAAAGCCCACCCCCACAATGACACCCTTCCTCCAACAAGGCCACACCTCCTAAGAGTGCCACTCCCTGTGGGCCAAGCATTCAAACGCATGCGTCTATGGGAGCCAAACCTATTCAAACCACCACAGTCTCCAAGACAGCAGTGGGTAAGAACAGTAGAAGGCAGCTAGCTCTCTGGGAGGCAGACTAGGCAGAGTTTCTTGGTTGAGTTATTGCTCGCATCTGAGCCTCATTCTGCCTTCCCCTGCTCCCGCTCCCCGAGAAACTCAACTATCTCTTGATGAACTTGGCATAATATCCACGCACAGCTGGACTGCAATATGGCTTGAGAAGAAGAACACTCACAGCCCGCGGCGCTAGCTGAGCTTCAATTTGTTCAAACTACTTGCTGTGTCAGTCTGACGCAAGGCATCAGTGTGAAAAATGGGAAATTTGGTTACTTATATAGATAGTAATAGCAATAGTCATACCTTGAAATTCTGTAATATTTTTCAAGTGACTGTGCGTGTGCACATATATTCCAGGCAACGCTTACAACAGTTTGGTGAAATAGGCAGGAAGATTATTCTTAGCATAAGAGTAAATAAGCTCGAGACTCTGGGGAATTTGAGCTGGTCTTACCCCACAGCTGGTCAGGGGCCGAGCCGTGCCTTTTTCAACCCTATGTTTTTGTGAGGATGCTGTTTCATCTGCTCAGAAATGCCACTGCAAATCAGCTCTTTTATTTCACTAACTCCTTTTAACTCCAAATATTGCCTTCCAGCAACAGTGATTTAACAGATCTTATTCACCTGGTAATACTTGATTGATACAGAGTTGGAGATCTGATCTGGTGTCAGCAAATCTTTTCTAGAATACTTTGAATTGGAAATAGGAAAACAAGAGGGATTTCCAGTGACAGAGGCATACACACACACACACACACACACGCACGCGTGTGTGTGTGTGTGTGTGTGTGTGTGTGTGTGTGTTTATGTTGAAAAAGCTGGCTTGCAAGGAGAGATTGAGGTTGACAATGAGCTTGGGAAAAGAAAGAATCTTAGTGGCATTACAGTCCCCAGTCCCTACTATTTCTAAGATGTCATCCATTGTACAAACGAGCCTTGGATATATTCCCTTTATCCCATACAGTTTCTGTCACATATAACTGAAAGAGTCCTATTTCTAGATAAACAAAACAACATACTTTCATCTTAAAAATCATCTTGCATGTATATCTGAAAAGTAAATCAAAATTTCATTTTTAGTCTCAGCAGCTGCTCAACTAATTCCTCTGTGCAGTTGTGGGTATCATTAAATGTGACTTGCTAGTTACATAATGAATAAACTTGCTAGTTAATTAACTTGATCATATATACTTCAGGTTTCACTGTAGACACTGGTTTGCATGGAGATAAGAGTTCCCTCTCCACTCTTCACACCCAGATAATTATGACATAATCAGATAATTATATTTTAACAGTTCAGAATGACAGTTCACTTCCCTGCTTTACAAATCATGATTGAAATTCCTTACTACTATAGGGATAATTTTTACTGTTTAGGACCCAGAATATGAATACAAATTGATAGGTTAAAAGATATCAGCTGACGGGCCAGAGAGAGGGCCTAGAAGGAAAAGGCATTTGTGACCAAGGCTGGTAACCTGAGTAAGATCCCATGGTGGAAGGAAAGAACTGATTCCCACAAAATGTTCTCTGGCTTTCATATAAGAGTCATAGTGCATCACACACACACACACACACACACAAATAAATGTAATAAAAGTTTAAACTATCTCTTTACTTTCTGGATAATTTTGGGTCAACTTTCTTTGCTCAGAAATCATTTTACCTGTAAGCTGGGCTAATCACAGCATCATTTATCATTATGTAAATGAGAACTGAATTAGTATTTGAAAAGTGCTTAAAGCTGTGTTGTAGGGCAGGGGGGAGATGGCTCAGCGGCTGTGTAAGCATGGGGACTTGCATTCAGAGCAGTAGTAGCCATGTTAGGAGTAGGTCACAGCAGCATACCTCTATACCTCCAGCACTGAGTGTGAAGGGGGTGAAGACAGGCAGATCCCTGGGGCTCGCCAATCAGTCCAGCCAAAATGGCAAGTGTCAGTTTCACTAAGAAACTTTATCTATAAGGACGATGCCATATGTCAACCTCTGCCTGTAAATGTGCATACATGGCCTAGCTCGTGCACACACACACACACACACACACACACACACACACACACACACACACGCACACACGCACATGCACGCACACACGCACATGCACGCACACATACACCACACACACACCACACACGAACACACACAACTGTGTTTACGACATAAGGCATGTTCTGTAATAAGCTCAAACTATTTATATTGTTTGGTGGGTTTTTATTTTGTACTTACTGCAAATGAAGCTGTTCAAATGTTTAAGTGTCAAGAGAAAAAACATGATCTATAAACAGAACATTTGAACATACATCTCGGGAGCTAAGAACAAAAGACGACGAAGTCTGCAATGGATGATTTTTATTAGTTTTCTGTAAAGAACACTTACATTTTCTACTGAGAACTAGGAGGCTGGAGGCAGGTGACAAGTTCCTGGAAGGTCTGGGCTTGAGAAAAGCATATTTCTAAGGCTAGGAATTAAGTGTGTGATGACAGACTTGGAAATGATTTCGTTTTAGTTTGGGTTATGTTGTTAGCAACGGCCAACAATTTGTAGATAAAAACTGGCATATCCTGATATCCTAATCACTAGCGAAATACCTGAAGAACACAAATCTATGAAAGATAAAGATGAAAAACCTTTTTTTTTTAAATCCATACTTTTGTCATAGGACAGTGATGGCAGGTGACCCTACGGTGGGTCCAGCCCGACTTAAGCCTTTATCAACTCTGTTTTTATTTTTTGGTGTGGCTTCCCTTTTTACCTGTTCACAGTTGCTACCACTCTTTTTGTATCACAGGAGGGGACTTTCTAGGTGTTCTACCCTGTGTCACCCATTCACAGTTTGGCTAGACTGTGCAATATGTTTCTAAACATAGCTTTTTTACAAAATATAATAGCATTTTGCATTTTTTTTTTTTGCAGAAAAAAAGTGGTGATAGTTTCTTCTGTAAACGGAGCCAATGAGCTCAACCCTGAAGCCGATGTGCAAATCCATGCATGCCGCTCCTCGTGTGCGCAGCAAGTTCGATGCACACAGCGTGGGGTGCGTCAGTAGTGCTTCTGGGATGTTTGGGGTTGATAGAGTGGGGCTAATGGAAGATCGTTGCCCATGGTATGTATGTCACTGGCACCTATTCATTTGGGGGGAGGCCAGTGTAGAACCTTGCCTTCTAAAGGCATATCCTGTTTACATAGCAACCCAAAACTATGCGTAGGTTTCTTACATTTGCGTGAGGTTACATTAAGAAAGGCTGCTGCATGGACCACTGTCTTTAATTCTCACAAAGGCCTGTGAGAGAAGTAGTCTTAGCGGCCAACCTCTTGCGCTATAGGGAAGAAACCAGCTTTGAGCAAAGAGTAGCTGGAGACACAGAATAAGCTCAGACGTTTGATGAGTCATGGTTCCTTTCTTCAGGGATACTTTTATGAAAAATTTAGCAAGTTTCCAGGCCAAGCGGGTTTTCTGGTAAAAAGCCGTTTTCTCTCTTGTTGCATCTTAACATCTGCTCTAGTGGTCCGAACTCTCTGGAGCTACCCAGTAAACCCTTACTTTTTGCGTACCAGGTACTTTCAGGTACTATCCATGACCTTGGCTTTTACAACTTTGTAAAGCTAATGCCTGAGACTTTCTACAGAATGCAGCCGCCCCCGCCCCCAGGATTGTGCATCAGATGATCTGGAATGCTAAAAGAGCTTTATTTATTAAAGTGGCAATTCTTTAGACTCTGTCAATATTCAGAATAACAGTGTAGACAGTTTTGCCATTTTCCAGAAACTCTTTCCCTCCTCCTGTGGCTTTCCATTTGGACTACCCTACCCACCACTCTCAGTGATAAGTGATTGGGTGAGAAAGGCTTTCGTGTAAGGGCTGTGATTGGGTTGGACAGATAAGCCCCACCCCTCTGCCCGGCTGAGACTGGTGCAGAAACAACCACGGCTCAGTCTGAGCCAATGAGAGTAAAATCACTAGTGAGGGAGGGAATTTTAGAAAAAAGTGCCAGTTCCCCCCCACCCCCACCCCATGCCATGTGACCACGTGATTTAGTGGAACTCGGGGAGCTGGATCCCCAACGTTGTATTAGGAACAAGGAGACTGAAGCTACCCAGGGAAGCTGGCGACAAAACTAGGACGTTAAGGACTAGGCCTGTGATGTCATTTCTTCATCAGCTTCTGGTCTTCTCTATCTTGTGAGGTAACAAATGAGCATTACTCAAGCCATTTGGTTTTGAACCTGATCTTTTGTGTGATGTGCCGCGGCCTTGCTGGCTCCCTTGGGAAATCTTTTCCTTTTGTTGCTATTCAACTATTCTATGGATTAGAAGGACTGGCGTTGAGACACCTGTGCGCATGTGTGTCCAGTGCCTTCTTCCTTGTCGACTTGAGTAAGTCAGTATCTGGCAATGTGTGACAGTAATCGAGTAGTGCTGGGCAGCACTATTTAGGCTAGAGGGTCGTCCGATTATCAAATGAGTTCATGGTAACAAAAACCCCACACAAGTAATATTTACAAAAGAGCATTACGTTTAATCTACAAACCGTTGTCAATCCCATTTCCCCAAGTTCTTGCTAGAGATAAATTTATCACGATCTGCTAACAGATCTACAGCCAGGGAGAGCCAGGGAAAATTCTGTACAAATAGGTCAGAGGTAGTAGTAAAATTCGAATGTCATAATTATTTTATGTTGGGTCTGCTTTAATGCACTGTGGAAAATTCCACTGAACAAAATCATTGCAGGCTGCAAGGAGCAGCCAAAGATAGGGAGAGTCAGAGTTCATTCGCTGTGATTGGGCATATTAAAACAATCTGGTTCAAAATAGGAATCATCATATTATACATTATGAGGAAATATTTCCGCGTGGTAAATTCGCTCAATTTTGCAGCAGCTGTTCCTGAGCTGGGGACCCTGAGGCTGGAATTCTGGGAGTCTGAGAAGCAGCGCTGTCTCTTTCGCCATCACCATGGAATAAGCACGGCCTCTGGGCTCTCCTGTGTGCTCTATGCTCTCGCTTCTGCTTTACCTGTTGTCTACACGGGGCTAATGCTTTCAGGAAATGCTGGACAGTTCTATAAGCAAGTTCAAAATCGGCCCCATTTTTCTGGTCTGACAGAATCGGGCTGGGCTGCCTAACACAGAAAAGACAACCACAAACATCGGTTCCTTTGTAGTTCAGCTCATGCCGATTGCTCCATCTTGTGGAAGAAAAGAAAAATAGCTCGAGTTTCCGTGCTTTGGTTACGTATTCCAGAAAAAAACCTAACTCATTTCTCTCTTCTCTCTTCTCTCTTCTCTCTTCTCTCTTCTCTCTTCTCTCTTCTCTCCTCTCTCCTCTTCTCTCTCCTCTCTCCTCTCTCCTCTCTCCTCTCTTCTCTCTCTCTCTCTCTCTCTCTCTCTCTCTCTCTCTCTCTCTCCCTCCCTCCCTCTCATTGCCTACAATCACTTCTCTTTTATACGATACACTTCAAATGAATTATTCATATTAAGCTCCCACTATAATCATAAGTAAAAAGAGGTCCATGATGGTTGTATCCACAAGTTCTGGGTGGAAGCCTACAGCTACACCAGAGCAGACAGAGCCTGTCATCAGCTAGCCTCATAATGGCATTACGCTCTGTAAGTCTCTTAGCCTATTTAGTTATTCTCAGAACCATAGTGAAGTAGGAAGTACTGCTCATTCCTCAGACAAGGCTGATGGACAGACTTACTTTCCTCTGTATAAAATAGATGTGGCAAAGGAGTTCCCCAGGGCTTTCTGGATGTCACCATGTCTTCTGGGCCACAAAAATTTGAGAGGGTCTACTCTTTATTCTGAGCTCTTCCATTCCAGCCCCTGACTCACAGCTTTATCTTTAGGAGGGGGGAAGCATAATTCTTCTAATGCACCCATATGCATGCATCCAGGAGTGCACTGTGTACAATGCACGTGTGCATTTGTGACTGTACGGGTATATGCTTGTGTGTGTGTGTGTGTGTGTGTGTGTGTGTGTGTGTGTGTGTGTGACATCTAAGGTTTACTCAGGACCTAAGAGTGTTACATTTGTGTCTATAAAATCACTGTCAATTCTGTCTCCAAGCAACAGAGATGGCTTGCCTCTCGAGCACTCAGGCTGAAAGTTGCACAACACTGACATCTGCTGCCTGTGTGTGGTTTGAGATTGGACCAGATGAGGAAGAGTCCATGAGGACTGTCTGACAGCACTGTGTGTCTGCAAAAGCTAAAGACTTTGGTCTGGAACTTCTGTTTTTTATTGTTTTATTTTTTGTTGTTGTTAATACTATACACCCACAGATGGCTACTTTCAATATAATGTTTCCTTAGTAATCGCAGGATCTCTCAAAGGTGAGGTCTTGCCGGGCGTGGTGGCGCACGCCTTTAATCCCAGCACTCGGGAGGCAGAGGCGGGTGGATCGCTGTGAGTTCGAGGCCAGCCTGGTCTACAAAGTGAGTCCAGGACAGCCAAGGCTAACACAGAGAAACCCTGTCTCGAAAAACCAAAAAAAAAAAAAAAAAAAAAAAAAAAAAAAAAAAAAGGTGAGGTCTTGTTTGGCACGGTAGGAGAACAACTGATGATGAAGCAAATCAGTGTTTCTATCTTACACATGTTACACAGACGTAAGTGATTAGTATATGCCTTGTCATCATAACAACAACTTAAAAATAAGTTATTTTATGGACAGCATAATACACACATAATATTTTATAATTTCAAGATATATTTGCATAGTCCTCATTCACTCAACCAGTAACCCATTCACACAGTGCACTCTTTGTGTGAGTAATTGGTCCAGACTGTGAGGAATCTCTTGATCCTGGACCAGTAATTAAGAGGGAAGACCATGTAATTCTGAGTTACTTGGGCTGTGAATTCAGGCTGACTGAGTGTTTCTACCCTTGTATGCTAAGTCACCCAGTGACATTTTCGGAGTCTATCCCATGGAAATCTTGTGTAGCCGACATGTAAAAAAAAAAGAGGCAAAATGCTTCACAGAACCTCTCCTATTACACACTACCAGTGAACCATGCCTTCGGTGCACCCTGGATGATTTTATTCCAAGTTTCCAATGTAGAGAACGAATGTTTTTCATCTCAAGCATGCCTAATGATGGGAAACTAAACTAAAAAAACAAAAACAAAAACAAAAACAAAACAACAACAACAACAACAACTAGATCTGTAGTTCATGGTTTATCAGTCTGGAAGGAAATGTGGGGTGATGGAAAGGAGTCAGGGGGGAAAGGTTAAAAAGAGGAGGGCTGGCCTTACTGTCCATCAGAGAGCTCTAGAGTCTGAGATGGTTTGTCTTTATTCTGTAGGAGCAGTTGAAGGAAATGCTGCTGTCTGTGTAATGCTTCAGAAACCGCGGGGTTGAGCAACAGGGATGGTCAGAGATGGGAAATGGAGCATCAATCAGAAGGCACTTATGAGGTCCCTGGACTGAGCTGGGCCTTGGAGCAGGCCAGGGAGGATGCTGGGAATGTCAGGCCGGTGGATGGGAAATACTGTGAGGGACGGCTTCAGATGACAGGCTGGCAGTACAGTTTGCTGGCCTTCCCTGGCTTGCAGACATTGTCACCTATGGGAATGTCACGTTGGAAGCCCAGGGAGAAACTTTCCTTTTCCTGGTTTTCTTTTTCTATTGAGTTAAGATCAAACTCCACCTCAAAGAATGCAGTGTGTCTCTGCAGTTTAATTGTGTAGAATGTGTTAATCTGTGTGGCCTCCCCTGCTGGGCGATGCTTAGCCTCATGTCTGGGTGCTCTGGGCTTAAGCTTCATGGGAAAGCCTCGTTCAAAGGTGTTTGTGGACCTTGAAGATCAGTTCATCTCTGAATAGAGTAAAACTAAAGGGGAAGCAAATGATGGGATGGCAGGTTGTCACCAGCTCTTTTAATACTATGTATAAAGCTTTATGGTCTGTAGGAAACATTGCTCTGACTGAAACTTTTGTTGATTCATATCGTACAATTATGAAGACATTGTGACAGATAGAGACCTCAGACCCACAAAGCATTTAGTAAGGTGCCTAGCCTCTGTGTGGCTGTGTTAGCTAATGAGCAACCAGGAGAGGGTAAGAAGAGGTGCTGAGGAAGGCAGAGAGGGGAAAGTGACGCACGCACGTCACATTGAAGTAAAAAGGATATGGGTGTCAGAAAGCTACAAGTGGGAGGAAAAGAATCTGGGATGGGGAAGAAGAAAGGAGAAGAGGACCGACTAAAACCTACTTTTATAATGCCATATTGATATGTAATGCCCGTTTAACCCTCCTCTCTCCGTGTGTGTGTGTGTGTGTGTGTGTGTGTGTGTGTGTGTGTGTGTCCGTGTGCTTATTTATGTGATTACACTGGCATACATGGGAAGGTCAGAGAACACCCTTGGGGGAGTTGTATTTCACCTCGTTGGAAACTGAGTCTCTTGTTTGGTGCCACGTGCTCCAGGCTAACTGGCACATGGGCTGCTGAGTATTCTTTGGGCTCCATCTCCCATTTTCTAATAGGAATGAAGGTTACAAGTGCATAGGTTCTAGCAGTGTCAAGTTTGTGTGGCGACAGTTTTACCCAGTGAGCCATTAACCCAGCCTGATATATTAATTTTAAGAGGAAAGAAATTTATAATTAACTTAAGAAACAAGAATATGCTAAAAAAAATAATTCAAATAAAAGCATGAGAAAATGACAGTAAAAGCTGAATTAAATCAGCTAGCAAATCAAATACAATAGTCAAAAAACACCTTTAAGAGCATTGCAGTTGTACTTCCTTCCTGAAAGTTTATGAGAAAAGACACAGGAAGAAGGCAAGAAATAGGAGCAGAGGAAAACAGATGAAGGAACCACAGGTGTGACGAAATTACAAGTAGAAGGGGCATTTAGTGCATTATGCCAATAAGCCTCAAAATCTAGATCAAAAGGATGAATTTCTGAAAACATGAATCACTAAAATTGGTTCCACCAAGATAAATATATGTTCTATTTAAATAGCTGAAAGATGTAAATGGGCTTATGAATAACTGAAAATCTGATGACGGACCAACTCTTTGAATGACACAATCTACTAAAACTCACCCAAGAAGAAACAGATTCTCTGACTAAGCCTATTGTCAATTTAGCGAACTAAATTGATTACTAATATCCTTTGCCCAGTTTGGTTCAGACGGTAAAGTTGATTCCCAGTCTACATTCTTGGAAAACAGAAGCAGAAGAAGTACCTTCTGGTGCATGCTGTGGGCCCAGTGTTACCCTAATGTCAAATTTAGGCAGAGATTTATCAAGGGGAATAAATGCCCAAGGTACCCTGTGAACACGGATGCAAAAATTTACAACAAAATATGGTCAGATCTAACCCAATAGGGATGAAGACATGAGATAGGAGCATAACAATCCGATCTACTCCCAAGACAGCATCCCACACCACTGTCTGGCCACTTAAGAGTTAATCCATAGCTGGCCCTGCCAATCATCTGGCCCGGACACTCCTTACCTTGTCAGGTGAAAGCAGATTCACTGAATGATGTGCTAAGTATGTGGGAAGAATATTTACTCCTCCCTTAGGACAGTTGTTTAAGAAGTTTTCATCATGCAATCATGACCATTTCTCCGGGTTCTAAATAAAAAAATTATTTTTCCTTCTTATTCCTCCTATTCATTTAAAGAATAGTGAAAAGCCCAGCATTTTAAAAAGTATTTAATTAATTTATTCATATTACATCTAAATTGTTAGCCCATCCCTTGTATCCTCCCATTCTTCCCTCCCTCCTACTTTGCCCCTACTCCCCTCCCCTATGACTATGCCTGAGGGAGGGCCTCTTCTCCCTGTATATACTCATGAGGTATCAAGTCTCCTCTTGGTAGCCTTCCTCTGAGTAGCACCAAGCCTCCCCCATCAAGGGGATGTGGTCGAAAATGGGGCACCAGAGTTTGAATGAAAGGTCTGACTTTCAAGCCTAGCATTTCTGCACTAACTCTCCGGTATTTCTCACTCATTCCCTCACCTTCCCACCCTCTCCACCGTTCAGCTGCTTGCTGACCATCGTTGCTGAGCGTACCCGCTTTCTTGGACTAGAGCTTCATGTCTTCCTCTTTCCCCTCTCCTTCCTCTCAGCAGCTGCTTAGATTTACAGCTTGTCTATTCTCTTGGGTCTTTTTTTTTTTTTCAAATTCTATTAAGACAATCCTTGAGATTCTTTCTGAATCTAAGAACCCATGAAAGTGAAGCCCAAATTCCCTGCTGACAACATCAACAGATGAAGTAAAGTCTTATGACAAAATCCATCACATATCCATCCTAAAACCTCCAGGCAAATTAGGAATGCAAGCAAACTTCCTTAACAAGGTAGAGAGCTGTAGAGAGCCCACAGCTGCTGCTGTCACTTGTGGTTAAAATTAGATGAGTCCTAATACCAGGAGTAAGGTAGAGCGGCCCCACCATTTCCCTTCAGCCCACTCTAGAAGTCCTAGTTAAAGCAGAAGAATAAGGAAAAGGAGTGAAGGGCATATAGATGAGGAGAAAGAGAAATAGCCTTTGTCCACAGACGAAATGATTGTCTATGTAGATAACTTCAAAGAGTCAACAACAGATGATCCTAGAGCTATTAAGCAGTTGCAGGAAGGTCTCAGGCTACAGGCTCTTGGAGCAGACCCAGTCTTCCCCTGGCTTTCATTGTGGTCCCTCCAGACCTGCTCCTAGTCCAGCTGCAAGAGCTCCTCCTCCCTCCTCCCCTCCATCCCCTGCGGCCAAGATCAATAAAACCAATCAGAGCACGTGCTGGTGAGGATGTGAGGAAAGGAGAACACTAACTCATTGCTGGTGGGAGGAGGGGAAACTTTCAGAGACACTATGAAAGTCAATGTGGTGTTTCTGCAGGAAGCTGGAATAGATGTACCTCCAGATCCTCTCTTACCCGTCTTGGACACATACCCAAAGGACTCAGCGTTCTACTACAGAGATACTTGTCCATCCATGTTCATTGCTGCTCTACTCACAAGCACCAGAAACTGGAAGCAGCCTAGATGTCTATCATCTGACTAATGGATAATGAAATGTGATACATTTACACAGTGGACTATTCTTCAGTTGTTAAGAAAAAATGAAATTTGCAGGTAAACAGATGAGGTTAGAAAAAAATCCTGAATGAGATAACCCATACCCCCAAAAGACAAATATTGAATGTTTACTTTTAAGTGCAAATGCTAGCTTTTAAGATTTTGATACGTGTGCTGCAATCTTAATAACCACAGAATTTAGGTACCTAGTAATGGACTACGGGTGGGGGTGGGATGGGGAAAGAATTTCCCAAGGTAGGAGAAATAGACTACAGTGTTAGGAAAAGACAAATGGGAAAACTAGACAAGGAGGATTAAATAGGGAGGAAAATTGAAGAGTAGGGTAAAGAAGGGAATGTGGGGAGGAACCACTAGAAACTAAAACTGAAGGCATTTTGAAAAGCCTTATGGAAACCTACTACTGTAGAAGATTTTTTTAACTATGTAAGTATGTGAAAGGAACCTAAGGGAAGCCACCAAATTTTGTAGATGAGAATGCCCCAAACAGACATCTCATGACATCTAGTAACATCTTCAGTGCTAGGAATGATTACATCTTGTTGAGTCGTTAGCCAGAGAAGACAGAGGGAAATCAGTAACCAAGGCTATTGATTGATGTCTACAACCTAAAGTTAAGGCCTTATTGCAGATGACAACACCTACATATCTCATTGAACATAGAACAGTTGAGCTGGTGCCTAACCAGAAGCTTTACCCTTCTGGGCTAGCATTAATTATACCTATGCAATACTAAAGAGATGTAGTCATCAGTATTACCCAGCTACAAACCCTGTGACGTACAACAGCAATATATATTTGGTGCACTCGTGGGACAAATGTTGTGGAAGTAAATAATCACTTTGTGGTTGAATTTAAGGCCTACTCCAGGAGATGGAACTTATACCCCATACTGCTAAAGTAGCCAAGAACGTAAGACTGGATAGGCTGTGGCCCTAAACAAGTTCAAGCTAGACTGAGTCCCATCGCTGGAGAGGAAAATGGACATGAGCTCCCACCCCTAACCAAGAAACTATCTGCAATTGCTACCTACTGGTAAAAGGAAAATCAGTTTTCTCCAATGGAGTCTTTTCAGGTATATGAACCACACTTAAGGGTAGGCACAATTCTCAGAAGTAGTTGGCCAACAGAAAAGGAATTCACAACAGAGTAATCTCCAATGGTCAAGAAGCACTTAAAGAAATGTTCAACATCCTTAATCATTAGGGAAATGCAAATCAAAATGACTCTGAGATTCCATCTTACAGATATCAGAATGGCTAAGATTAAAAAAAAAAAAACTCACGTGACAGCACATGCTGGCAGAGATGTGGAGTAAGTGGAATACTCTTCCATTGCTGGTGGGAGCACAAAATTGTATAACCACTGTAGAAAGCAATCTGGCATTTTCTGAGAAAATTAGGAATAGTTCTACCTCAAAACCCAGCTAAACCAGTCCTGGGCATATACCCAAAATATACTCTACCTATACTGCTAGGACACTTGCTCAACTGTGTTCATGGCAGCTTTATTCGTAATAACCAGAAACTGAAAACAACCTAGATGTTCCACCGTTGAAGAATGGATAAAGAAAATGTGGTACATTTGCACACTGGTTCCTACTTAGCTATTAATAACAAGAACATCATGAGATTTTCAGGCAAACAGATGGAACTGGAAATGATCATCATGAGCGAGGTAACCCAGTCTCAGAAAGACACATTTAGTATGTACTCACTTATTAGTGGATATTAGCCATAAAACAAAACAAAACAAAACAAAACAAAACAAAACAGAATAACCATGGTACAACTCAGAGACCCAAAGAAGCTAAGTAACAAGGAATGCCCACTGAGGATGCTTGAATCTCACTCGGAAATGGAAAGAAAATAAAGTAGACAAAGAGAGGAAACTCGGTAGGAGGGGGTGACGAAGGGAACAGGGGTGGAGATCAGATGGAGGAGGTCTGGGGGAGAGAATGGAAATGGGGGAGACCCTAGCTGAGATTCCTAGCACCAAGGGATATGGAGGCTGAAGCTGCCACTTCCTGTAGCCAGGCAGGATTTCCAGTGGAGGGATGGAGTCACCAATCCACCCACAAAATATTTGACCCAAAATTTGTCCAACCTACAACATGTGCAGGGTTAGAGATGGTTCAGAATTTGAGGGAATGGCAAACTAATGCCTGGCTCAATTTGAGACCCACCCCATTGGAGAGAGCCAACCCCTGACCATATCAATGGTCCTCTGCTATACTTGCCCAGCATAATTGTCCTCTGAGAGGCTTCATCCACCAGCTGACAGAAACAGATCCTGAGATCCACAGCTAAACATTAGGTGGAGCCCAGGGAGTCTTGTGGAAGAGTTGGGGGAAGGATTAAAGGAGCCAGAGGCGTTAGGGACACTGAAGAAAACCTATAGAGTAACCTAAGCTGGGCCCATGGGGGCTGACAGAGACTGAACCACCAACCAAAGAGCATGCATGAACTGGACCTGGGCCCCTGCAAGTATGTAGCAGATGTGCAGCTTGGTCTTCATGTAGGTGTGCTAACAACTGGAAGGAAGGGCTGCCTCTGACTCTGTTGTCTGCCTTTGGAGCCCTTTCTCCTACCTGAGCTACTTTTTCTGGCCTCAGTAGGAGAAGATGTGCCTAGTTCTGCTCCAATTTGATGTTCCAGGAAGGGTCAGCACCCATGGGGATGCTTCCTCTTCTCTGAGGAGAGGTAATGGTAGTGAGGCTGAGAGGGGAGGGGGGACTGTAATTGAGTGGATAAATAAATAAATAAATAAATAAATAAATAAATAAATATTAAAAATGACATACTTGTTCCTAGAAGCAGTGCACATATGGCTGCTATGTCACATGCGTGTCAGTAGGCGGCAGAGAGGAGAGAAGCTATGTCTGTGCTGTGTTCTAACCTAAGAACATCTGAATGATTAACAGTCTAACATTCCCTGAAAAAAAAAAGGTGGGGGGGGGAGCCTGAGGTGACCACCAGTCCAGTGCCCAGGGGGCCTGGATAGGGAGCTAGCCCAAGATGACCAGCAGTTCAAGCCACAAGCAGGCCCAGATGAGGGGCCTGGGACTAGACTGAGGACCCCGGGTGGATGTGAGGCCAGGCGAGCAGAGCAAGAAGCAAGCCCAAGATGACCATCAGACTGGTGCCATGGGGCCCAGACAAGGAGCTAGCCTGAGATGAATGCCATCCCAGTACAGTGCAGTCCTGGGGAGGGGTAGGGTGGGAGCAGACCATGCTCGAGATGACGGCTGCTAAGTGCCATAAATACACAAGCAGGTCATAGCATTCCTGAAAACACTCCTGAGAAGACCCATGACATGCAGGGAATCCGGTGCCACGACAAGGAGCAAGTGGCAGAGAAATGGAAGAAAAAGAGAAACAGAGGGATGTGGGCTCAACAAAGAGAGGCAGAACTGGAAGTCTGAGGGTAACAAGGAGCAGCCTGATACAAGTAGCAGATGATGCCACCTAGCAACCCAGGGGAGGGGGTGGGTTCTGGCCTGTGCTGCCACTGCAGCAGCTGGAGTGGTATCTCCCTCCCCCAGCACCCCTTGACACATCTGGCAGGCAGGAGAGCTGGCCCCCAAGATCATCAGAGCAGGAGAGCTATTCCTGCCCTTCACCTGCTGCAGCACTCAGCAGAGCAGGCCCAGCACCTCACCTGGGCAGCACAGTGGAGCTGGTCCCAGATGTGGGGTTTGCAGGCGAGCAAGCCCCAAGGATGTGAGCACAAGAGAGCTCTGCTTTGATCTTCTGGGTAGTGGAGCAGATGAGCGAGAGATACCTTTCTCCTCTTCCTTGCTCCTTACTATCTATGGCAAGCAGGAGAGCTGGAGCCAGGGTCATGAGATTGGGAGAACTGGCTGTGTCTCTCACCAGCTGCATCACTCAGCAGACTGGGCCCTGCATCTCATCTGGCCATCTGGGTAGAGTTAGCTCTGGTTGAGGGGGTTGCTGGTGAGCAGGCTCCCAAGGGTGTGAGAGCATGAGAGCCTATGCACTGACTGACTGAGATATGTCTCAGACGCAGATCCAGGGCTTTGAATTGACCCACCCTACCATCTACCCCATCAATGAACTTCACGAGTCCATGAGCGGCCAGTTCCACAGATTCAAAACTACAGGATCTCCATGACACAGGACAGCAACAGGATATCGGGGAGGAATCCCAGTGAGGATCCAGTAATGATAAAACGGAATATGCCAGAGGCCAAATACCAGACCAACAGTCGTTACAATGCACATTTGCAAGCAAAGAAGTCTGGACAAAAGGTTATACTGTAGGACACTGTGACACACCACAGATTTCACAATGAGGTTTTTTTCTCTGTTGTGGGGGAGGTTGCAAGGGTGGCGATGGGTAGGTACAAATGGAATGGGGAGATGAGTGGAATTGGGGTTCATGATGTGAAATTCACAAAGAACCAATAAAAAGTTAAAAAAAAAATAATGACGTAAAATATCAAGCACTGTTGCACTGTAGCTGTCTGGAATATTTAACTGAAAAAATATATAGAAAAAGATAAAGATGACAGCCTTCAAATCATGTAATCCTACAGGAACATACTGGCAGTCAGCAGGCAGATGTCTGTGTAATTTCCTAGCTGTTTGTCTAACTGTGTGTGTGTGTGTGTGTGTGTGTGTGTGTGTGTGTGTGTGTGTGTTCTGTAATCCACACACACATGTGTACCTATTTCTACCAAACAAAGCTTTCAGTATACAAGATGTGGTGGATAATCTTCACTGTTACCTGAATTTGGAACCACCCAGGAGAAGGAGGCACACCTCTAGGTGTGTCTATAATGGTTCAGGAAGAGATGACCTGACAGGGGAAGGAAATTCTTCCAGTATGGGCAAGCACAGAATTACCTTGTGGCCTGCCTTTGATCTTGGTAGTTTTCAAGTGAGTCAGAATGTATGGACGCGTAAAAAATGTATTCACCATCTTTATACAGACTTATTGATAACTATTAAAACATGGAAGAAGCAGAGATGTCATTCACTAGGGTAATGACAAAGCAAATGCACCAAGTCATGCAGTGCTATATTATTGCTTGAGAGTGAAAAGGAAAGGGCTTCCAAAGCATGGGAAGACATGCAAGAGCCACATTCCACGTGTCAGTGTGACATGAAGCAAGTCCATAAAGGTTGGATTTTTTTCTTTTATTATTATTTTTTTTATTTTTTACATATACACTTACTTTATTACACATAAATACAATAAGCCACCTATAGCAAGAAGAACCATGAAACAATCAGAAATTATAAAAATGTTACATTCATAATGTTTTGGCTATTTGAATTTGGCAACCTTGAAGAAAATATCTTTCCTATCTTGGTGAATGTACAATTCTGAATGTAAATCAATATCTAAGATATCTCATCTCTATCAACTTAAAACACCTATCTGTACATAAAAAACATCTTAACACATAAACAATTAAGCTTAATTATAAAATTAAACTGTCTAGTCTTCAACCCCATCAGAGACTTGAGGGAAAAAAAAAACTTAATTACCTGAGAAAACCAGAAGTAAAGGTTAGCAGCTTCCAAAATGGGGGAAAAATGACAGAGACAGTTTGCTGCCTGATCAATCATCCAAAACTCTCTATAACATTGGAGCATCATCTTCAGCCATCTGGCTAAGTATATCTGATAGACATACTTGTGAAGCAGTGACTATTGAGGACTTGCTTACCCTGTCTTGGCAGAGTTTAGTCATCGGCTCTGCCTGCATCTAAGCTTGCCCATGTTTAGGCAGAATTCTGTCTGTGGATGAATGAGGACATTTTGCCTGGTGGCTGGTTTGCCACACTTGATGTTATCTCCATAAAGAGATTCTTTGATGCTCATTATCTTCTTTGAAGTAGGCTGGCTGTTGCCAGGAGCTAACATGTCTTGTTGTCAAAGAACATTTTAAAAATTAAAACATCTGTAAATGCCATATTCTGTAGGCCTCTGAGGTTTTTGAAGACCTTATCTAACTATTTTACCTTATCTATCCATAGAATCATATCTATCTGTAAAGCTTAGGGTGTATATTTTTGTGATTTAATTATCTTACATAGCCTGCAATTGTACTTTCAAAGTATTGGAAGTAAACCTTGTATTATAATTGAGTTGTATTGTTACAATACCTCATTTTAAAGTGTATATATAATGTGTATGCAGAATGATCTTAAATTTGAATTCTATACCAATGTATCAAAATTAAACTTATTTTGCATCAATATACAAAATTCTACACCAGTGAATTAAAAATAACCTTATTTGTGTATAACAATTAAGGTCTTAAGTTGAGGAGTATATTCAACAATCTATTTTTGGTCCTATCACCCCTATATATTTCTGTATCCCCCCTTCTTCCTTTTCAATCCCTATCTCCATACCTATGAAAGAAAGATAAAGGAAAAGAGAGACATCCCTGAGTCCAACCTAATTTTCTCTTTTTAATAAGATCAATAATAACTTCCAAGCTACTCCCAATAAAAATGAACCTCTGTAGCCCAAGTGAGCCACTAAAAACCTACCCAACACCCCTTAGGGGAAATGGGGCGTCATTCTCTTAAGGTTTCTTCTGGAAGATTTGGGGCAAATGATACCTTTGTAAGGGCCCAAGTAAAATTGGGGGAAATGATTAAACAAGCTAATAATTGCATTTGTTGTCCAGTTTCTAAATATTGAGAAATTCCAGGCTTAATAGAAGTCTTGTGTGGGACAGTCTGCAATGCTGGACCAATTGGGATTGGAAGCTTTCTTCAAAGCTGTACTGGGAGCTGTCTTGTTCTGATGAGGAACAGCAACTGGAACACTTGGTGCTGGAACATGAAGGATGCAGCATGTCAGTGTCCAACATACTGAGAGGAATGAATCCTGTCAGGTCTGATCCAGAAGGTTGGATATTATGTAACATAGCTCTAGACTCCATTGGAAAGTCCAATAAATGAAATCAAGGCCAATGAAAAGATTTGTATTTTCTGGGGGCTGGGGCTGAGGGGAGAGAGTTACGAAGGGATAACCAGATAGTTTGGGATTCAGGCAGTTGCTGTATTTCATATGATGCTGTAATGACGGATACATGTCACCATGTATTTGCTAAGTCTATCAAATGTGCAACTCAGGACAAAACTCTCGTATGATTGATGGAACTTAGTTAAAAATGAGTCAGGCCCGGATCATCAGTGTCAACAGAAATGCCACTTGATGCAAGATGCAGACATCCAGGGATCTGTCCACAATGGAGCCAGCAGTGCAGGTAACGGGAGCTCAGCATTCTCCTCAGAGTCTCTGAAAACATAAGAGTGCTGTATAAATGAAGCCTATTAATTTTAAAGGTTTATATTATGAAATATAAGTAAAAAAACTGAAAAACTATACCAGGACTGAATGGTTTTATGAGGTTTTTTAAATGCTTGGGGGCAACTAACACCTACATTACTCAACTAATGTTAGAATATGGAAAATGGAAAATATTTTAAATTGTTATTTTTAAATGATTAGAAATAAGTGGAAACCCTACTTGAAAACAATAAGCCAGAAATAAACAAAGATGCACGTAAACACCATCATCTTCACAGAAGAAATACAGCTGTGTGTTAAAATAATAAAACTTCAAATTACAAAAAAAAATTGTTATTCTCCAAGTTCCAAAAATGAGCAGTGTTGGGAGACCACGGTCAGGAGAATGCCGTGTTGCATCTGTTCAGGAAGCCTGAGTTTGCCAATTCACCATGCATAATACTAACATCGAAGACATTTAGAAATTCTACAGGAAAGAGACCTGGGTTTGCTCTAAACCAGTTCTTCAAAGTTATTTGACAAGAAATCGCTTGGTTTATTTTATATATTGCCCATCAGTAACTCAGGATAATAATACTCTACAGAGCACAACACAGGCATCCTTCAAGTTGCACACGACACTGTGATAGGCAAACTACGGCCTCAGGATACCCTGATCATAATCAGGAAAGCCCATGCATATGCTACCTCATGTGGAGAGAAGTGACTGAGGTTGCTGATGAGGATGGAGTTGATGATCAGCTGATTTTTCAATAAGGCTGAAAGCCGGAATTGTCTGGAAGGGTTTAGTGTTGCCACAGGATGTTTGAAAATGGAATAAAAATGGAAAAGGGAAAGCTGAGGTGATGGTCCAGTGGGTACAGTGACGACACAATCATGAGTGGACATGAGTCTCAGCAGCCATACTAAAGCTGGACCTGTGGGCCTAAACCTATAATCACAATGCTGGGAGGCAAAGACGGTGGATCCCACAGCAAGACTAGCAGAAATGAAGAGTTCCAGGTTCAGTAAGAGACCCTGTCTCAAAAATTAAGATGGAAACCAATCAAGGAAGACACCCAACATGATCCACTGACCTCCACACATGCACACATGGGAAAATGCATACACACATGTGTGTCCACATGTACACACACACACACGCACACACACACAGTGGAAGAGGAAACAGAAGAGAAAATAAGAAGGGGAAAAGAAGATGGAAATAGGTATGAGGGGCACCTTTCCTGTGTAAGTGTAGCTCGCACCTCTCATCAAATAAGCCTCTCTTTATAGCAAATGGAGATGATCACACAGCTGGACACAATGCACAGATCAACAGACTGTAGGGAAGCTGTGTCGAATATACATATCTCAGCTACTGCATCTGTGGCTCAAGGAATATCAGGAAGTGGAAAGATTGGAAGAGCCAAAATACTAAAAAGTCTGATGTGAAATAGTCTCTCATAGAAATGACTGCATAAATAAGACTTTAACAATGGCAGTATTAATGGATGTGGAAGGAAAATTTAATGAGATATGTATTAGTCTATAGAAGAACAGAACTAATAGACTGAATCTATCTGTGTGTGTGTGTGTGTGTGTGTGTGTGTATGTGTGTGTGTGTGTGTGTGTGTGTGTGTGTGTGTGTGTGTGTGTATAATTTCTCTGAGATTTATTAGAACGGCTTATAGGCTGTGGTCCAATTAGTCCAATGATAGATGTCTACCAGTGCAAAGTCCAAAAATATCCACTAGTAGATCAGTTCATGAGGCTGGGTGTCTCAGCTGGTCTTCAGTATACACTGGAATCCCAAAGAAGTAGACTTTAATGCCAGCGAAGGAATGAACTTCCCAGCAAAAGCAAGGGTAAGCAAGCACAGAGCTGTCTCTCAAAGGGAGAATAGTTGTTTGCAGATGTTGGTAGAACTTTGCTACAAAATCCCAAAGGCCTCCTCTATGATTCATTGATTGGGGCCTCCCAAAGGGTCCAAACAGCATTGTTATTTGCTACTGACACCTCAAGTACCATTTGGTCTGCTGGATCATGTGGTCAAAGTGGTAGGGCAGCCTGCACAGCAGTCTGGACCTGCTGAAGAGCCATTTCCTGTTCCACGCCCCACTCAAAGGCAATAATTTAAAAGTATGCCTGTGCAAAGGTAACAGCTTTGGGTTCTACTCCTAGACAAATAACTACCGGGACCTAATGACTGATGGAAGCAGGGGAATTAGCCTCACCAAGGGGTGATGCCTGTTATTGGTTGCCCATTGCAGAGTTATCAGTCCCGAAACTAACTATAAACAAGTAACAAAAATACACCCAGCAAAAAAAATATAGAGATATAGATATAGATAGATAGATATAGATATATACATGCAAATACAATATCATATAAATATAACATGTATAGTATAAATACTATTTATATGTATTAGATTATATATATTTCAGAAAAATAACAAGTAAATACTTACTTTGGGAAGTATTTGGTTACCATTAGCCTCTGGAGGGCCTCTGGAGCTTTCTAGGAGGCAATGCAGCAATGCTGACTTTTAAACATTTAGAAGCAGGTTCTCAAAAGGGCTATTGTTACTGCTGTGTGGCATAAGGCTGCCTGCAGCCAGAAAATGCTACAAGAAGCCCTGGAAAAGCTGTGCTTGCCCTGATGAGTCCAGAGAACCCCAAAGGCATTCAAAGCCGGTCTGCCAATCCCAAACTCTGCATCTTGGTGGAATTCTGGGCAGTTAGAAAGGCCTCTCTGCAGTCATGAAGATTTTCTTAGTGTCTTACACATACTATCAGTGGGATTTCAATGTAACTATTCACCACATTAAAAAATCGGGGGAAGGGGCAGGATGAAATTGAAACTAAAAACAAACAAAACAAAACCACCCCACCTTAGATCCACTTTCACAACTCGGGTCCCAGTGAATATTACCCCTTCTTGGCCTCTTTTCTGAATGTTATACTGCACCCATGTTTCAACTCTACATATAAAAACATGTCTATATAGGCTAGAACCCATGTGTGAGGAAGAACGTGCTTTTCCTCTTTCTGATTGTGTGACCTCTCTAATACACAGCTTATGAATCCATCATTCTCCTGCAGATCTCATTGTATTTCCTTAGGAGCTGAATGATACTCCCCTTTGAGGATCATGTTGTCGCTTTAAGACTTGGTGCCAGAGCAATATGTGTGCATCCCATAATCATTTGAGCAACGGTTTTTCTTTCTTTAAAGTAGAATTTTGGCTGAGAGGCTGAAGTCTAGACTTCCTTCTTCTTTTCTGTCCCCCTCCTGCTGTGTGTGACCAAGCTCACGTTGAGTGGGTATTTGGTGTCACTCACCAGAAGGACACAGAAGGACAGTGGATCAGCCTTTCGCAGTATGCCAGGCGTTATGACAGCCATACACACCTTACTTGGAGTATTTGGCCTGCGTTGAACAATAACTGTATAAAGAGAAGGGCAGCTTGCAAAGCCTGCCCACGGCCTCTGGAGAGCCACCTAGGACAGTCCTTATGTCCAACCTCCAACCACGGGTGATTTGACCATGGTTGCTTCTCCCGGCAGCTAAGCCAGGAGAGGCAGAGCCCGGGGTCTGTGGAAGGGGGGCTTTAGGGCCATAGAACACTAGACATAGAGGCAGTGGTTGTTAGCTGGCTTCTGCCATTTGTAAGTTGAATGACTGAGTGGTAGAGGAAGGAGATGGGAGCAGAGAGGAGTAAGACCGTCTCTGAGACAGAGAGAAGCTGCCATTACTGAGAATTAAGAAATTCCCATGATACCTAGATGGACTTTGGCGTTTGTGCTCCAAGGGGTTCCCCCTGTACAAGTAGTGTTTTCTCTTACTTCTGCCAGCTGGAGAGAGTTCTGTTTTATCCAGCCTTGGTGAGAGCCCAGGCTCACATTATTAAAACCTTAGTTACATACACAAACATCAGATACAGGCTGTCATAGGAAAGAGAACTTGATGCAGTATGAGCTTCAAAGAGCTGGGACTCAGGAGACCCCTCTTCCCTCATTGTGTAACCATGGGTGAACCGCCCACCCTGGACCTCAGTGGCCTGGTTCACAAGATGAGGATAATTTTACTTGCGATGTCTACTTCATGGGAGGAAGACACTTGCAAGTTATATATCAGGGTGCTTTGATAACGTGCCAGTGCGGGTCGTCATTATTACCTTTCTACAGCCGACCAGAATCAAAACAGATTTATAGTCTGGCCTTTCTTCTGGTAGCATTTCTATGGGTTGCCCAGGGGATTCCATTGAACAGTCTCAGGTATGTCCAGGCTGACGTGAGAGCAGAGGCCTCGTGCAGTTTAACACACTTCGTGACCGTAGGCTTTCTCTCACCTGGCTTTTAAGGTATCCACGAGAAGGAATTCTATATAAAATATAGGTGCTTCCTGATTAGAACCAACCCAACACTGATGCTTGCAAATAATTGTTGGGGACCATATCTGTCTGGAAGGAAGGAACAATGGGTGGGGTTTGAGCATCTTGGGAAATTTCATCTCCTGTGGGATTTCTAGACAGTTCTATTCTCTGTGACAACTGTCATGATAACGGAGCAACAGGAAACAGTCCTCTGCTCATATCCGTTCTGTAATATGTGTGTGTTTCATTGGTACCTCTCGAGGGTGCAACACAAATAAAGTGAGCATTCCTGATGCTTCCAGCTGAGTGAGAGGCTGTTTTGAAGTCTTAGCATTCATGTGTTTACCAGTGTGAATACATTTAGGATACTTGCACAAGTACTGCTCAGGAGAAAAGAAAATTCCACAGTGGCTGTGTGTGTGTGTGTGTGTGTGTGTGTGTGTGTGTGTGTGTGTGTGTGCAAAGTCTAGATTTCAATATTTGTAAAGTTTCAAATGTATGGAAACAAATGTAAATATAACAGCAAAAATACCATCAGGCACCCTTCTGCCCTTTCATCAGCACAGCTAGCTTGTGCCGCATGAGCTTCCAGGGCTGTGGCTGTGGCCATCTTGAAGGAAAGTTTTTTTGAGAAGAGTAAAAATTGACTTCTACTGTTTCTTTCTTCCATGAGTTCTGAATAGCAATGCATCCATTAGGAGCTTGCTATGTATCTCCACAGCTGTGCTGGAGTGATTTGGAACCTCAGAGATGCTGCACATACAACAGTGGTCAGTAAATTGTGGCCATTGGTCAAATTTGCCTGCCAACTTTTTGTTCAGATAAGATTTTATTGCCCATTCATTTGCTTATTGGTTATGCCTGCTGCTGCTGCTGACAATAGCAGAGTTGGTTATGACAGAGACCACTTAACCAACAAGCCTGCAATATTTACCATGAGGTCCTTTGCAGGGGGAAATGCCAATGCCCATAAGAAGAAGAATGCAAAGTCAAATGTATGATTCCTTGTCAGGTTATTAAGTGTTTCAGGACTTCATATATATTTTTTTTCTCTTATTCCTTTTCCTCCTCTTCCTCCTTTTCCTCCTCCTACTTGCTTTCTTCTTCTTCTTCTTCTTCTTCTTCTTCTTCTTCTTCTTCTTCTTCTTCTTCCTCTTCTTCCTTCTTCTTCTTCGTCTGAGTCTCCAGACTGGCCTGGAATTCTAGATTGTCCGGCCTCAGTGACACATACACTAGCATTATGCTTGATTCTTGACTTTATTTTTTACCTTTGATCATTTATAATCCTGCCTTAGTTCTCTCCCTCCTACAGTGGGAAACTAGTGATAGCTCATTCACTGGGTTAGGATGATGGAGAAATGATGACACAATGAAATGGCACAGTTAAGTGGAGAGTGGGGTCTGACTTTCAGACATACTCTGGTGCCTCATATTTGACCAAGTCCCCTGAATGGGGAGACCTGGTGGCACTCAGAGGAAGGATAGCAGGCTACCAAGAAGAGACTTGATACCCTATGAGCATATACAGGAGAAGGAAGGCCCCCTCAGTCACAGTCATAGGGGAGGGGAGTAAGGGGAAAACGGGAGGGAGGGGGGAATGGGAGGATACAAGGGAGGGGATAACCATTGAGATGTAATATGAATAAATTAATAAAATTAAAAAAAAAGAAATGGCCTGCACCAGAGTTCTAAACTGATGTATTGTGCTCTGTCCAACAGTAGGGAAAAATGGTGACCAAAGGAGACTAGGGTGGGCAAGGCTTGTTGTGGGAGGAGTGAGTGTCATATATTTTGAAGATAGTGGCTATCATTATGAGGGCTCTCTTATCCACAGGCACAGGGAGGTGCTAAGCCAACCCACAGTCTTCCCAGTGAGATCCCATCCCCACCCTTAGCCACAGCTCCACCATGTGTTGCCAGGTCAGAGCGGTTTTTGCTTGCTAGTTATTCACTTGACCCAGAGAAGTAAGTGCCTCTAATTTCAATCTGTGCTTTCTATCACTAAGATAAACTCGTAATGATCTGCCAATAAGATGCAATTATAGTACCTGCCAAGGTCAATATTCAATCAGCAGGCCCATTCTGAGTGCAGCTTTGATCATTTGGTCAAAAATGTCCTTTCTTTAGATGCTTTGTAAACCAACGATTGATCAAGAGGCTTAAGGGTTTACAATTGGGGTGTGATTTCATTTTTAATTCAATTTTTAAGTGGCACTTCTCACTCTGGCCAAACAGGAGTCTCCCTTGGGAAAATCCTAAGCACAGGGGACTAGAGCTGGCCTCCTGGATCCATCCAGGCAATGTCAGACTCTAAAGCCTGACTGGGAGGGGGAGGGTGTGTTTTCAGGGGTTTGAGAGAGATCAGGAAGCCCCTCTGTCCAACCCCTAGCAGATATGATTTTCTGATCGAACACTTCAGTTCTTGGGGTGTGATGCAGCTCAGTGGAGGATAGTGTGCCAAAAATGGCACTGAATGGCAACCAACACTGAAATAAGCACAAAGCACAAAGAAATTGCCCTTCATTTTCTAATCTTCCCCTGTGTGCTGGCTCACCCTGTCTGGTTTTGTCTTCCCCTTTCTGCTCTCTTAGAATTTCCTCTGAAAACCAGGAAAGCTGGCCTTCTCCTTATCTTTGACACTCTCAAACAAACCAGTGTAGCCTTTGTAGATAACCAAATCAAACCATTGATTTTTGCTCCGGCCATGTCCTTGGGGACAACAGTCATGATCACCACAGTAGGAGTGGTTTATGGGAGAAAAGCCTAGCTGAGCAGAACCTGAGTTTCTTGTCTAGACTGTAGCCCAGGAGCATCATGAATGACAATGCTTCATTGAGCCTATGAGTCTAACTGGTTTAAAGTAGAAGACCACACATTTGGATCTCTTCTCTCTTCTCCCTCTCCAGCTTTCCACCTCTTACTCCCCCTCTCCTTCTCTCTTTCTCTCCATTTTTCTTCCAGTGTAACTAAACTCAACTTAAACTAAGTTCAAAGGAAAACTTTCCCCATGGGTTTTGATCTAGACTCACAAATCAAGATTTACAATTAGAGACTTGGAGCAGCTGTCCTGGGCTTTTTGTGTAATGGAGATTTTCTTAATTTAAATTAAAATTTTAAACCTTTAATTTTAATGGCACATGCTTAGCACTCAGGTTGAGGAAGGAAGATCACTATGAGTTTAAGACATCCTGGTCGATATAGCAAGCTTGAGGACAGCCAGGACTATACAGAGAGAACCTATCTCAATAATATATAATATTATAGATAACAAATAAATTGCTATATAATTATTGCTATATGTATATATTATATGCACATAATAATATATAATATAAATATACATATTTAAATAAAATTCTCTTGGATTTTACTTTCATAAATGACATTATATCTGCAATTTAAAACACACATAGCTTTTTGTCTCAGAAGTCTCTTCTTACAGGATACTTTCTAATGTAGTTGTAGCCCTTGGAGTTTGATAAACAAATGTGTAAGTTGTCATGGCAAAATGAAACAAAACAAAAAGCACATGTATGTAGATTCCATCAATAAAGGAATGACTAAATAAGGCCTGGCATAGTTCTATAAGTAGTATTTGGTCCCTAGAGTAGATGAACTAAGACTCCATTTATTGTCACAAAGGTTGGTCAAAAATGTATTGTCCCATGAGAAAGGTACTAAGAGACAATACCAATCTCCAAATCTCATATCAGTGTTTTTCTTCTTAATGCAAGAAGATGTGACTTAATGCCAGAAGAGACACACGGTGATATATTGCTTACCTGTGTAGCACATGAGAGATGACTGACAAGCTCTTTGTACTCATTTCTATTTTGTTGAGTTCAACAAAGACATGTAAATTTTGTAAACCATGGGATAATATTTAAAGCATAAGTAGAGAGCAAGGAGACATCGAGGCTGGAGAAATACTGCAAAAGCAGAGCTCTGAGTCCTGTTCCTCCACACCCACAGAAAACCCAGGAAAGCACAGCAGATTGTACTTACAATGCTGAGATAGGAGGATCTCTATGGCTCACTGGACCCGACTGATGAACTCAAGGATCAGTGGCAGACTGGCTCAAAACAAACAAACAAACAAACAAACTAGAGGGTCTCTGAGGAAAACATTCAAGGTTGGCCTCCAATCTTCATGCAGACATGCATGAACACACACACACACACACACACACACACACACACACACACACACCACCACCACCACCACCAACAACAACAACAACAACAACAACAGAAACTATCTTTGCCTAAGCCCCTCAAGAACTGTGCCGATGTATGAAGAGTCCAGCGTAGCATCCTGCCCACTGCCAGGTTCTGGGAGAGCTGGGATGATGCAAGTTTTTGATGGGAGCTGATGACAGGACATACTCCTTGAGTTGTTGGTTTTGGTCACGTTGGCTGTGCCTTTATTTCTCTTGAGGTGAAGGTCCATGTGGGCTCACTTGTCTGGCCACTTTTGTCTATTGATTGAACTTCTCAGAGATGTTTAATCTACTTCGTTTCAGATACTTCTTGAACATGTGTGCTTTTGTTTGCCCTCTGTCACTTTAAGAAACTTCATGACAAAAAAAAAAAAAAACCAACATGGGAAGAAATGGATTAGTTTTGGCCTATACTTTCTAGTCCCTCACCAAAGGAAGTCAGGGCAAGAACTTAAGCAGAGCAGAAAGCAGAAGGCTGAAACTGACGCAGAGAGAGTGAAGGAAAGCTGCTTACTGCCTTGCTTCCCCAGGGCTTTCTCAGCCTGCTTTTATTATTATTATTATTATTATTATTATTATTATTATTATTATTATTATTAATTTATTCTACATCTCAATTGGTATCCCATCCCTTATATCCTCCTGTTCCTTCCTCCCTCCTGCTTTCACCCTATTCCCCTCCCCTAGGTCTGTGACTGAGGGGGACCTTCTCCCCCTGTATATGATCATAGGGTATCATGTTTCTTCTTGATAGTCTGTTATCCTTCTTCTGAGTGCCACCAGGCCTCCCCATCAAGGTGACATGGTCGAATATGGGGCACCAGAGTTCATGTGAAAGTTAGTCCCCACTCTCCACTCAACTGAGGAGAATGTCCTGTCATTTGATAGATTCAGGTAGGGGTTTGATGTTCACTGCACATGTTGTCCTTGGTTGGTGCCATAATGAGAGAACTATGGGAGAATGGGGAAATAGAAGGATCCAGAGGGTCCTAGAAACCTACAAGAAGAACATTATGATGGGTGGATCTGGGCCCAGGGGTTCTGCTCAGCCTGCTTTCTAACACAACACAGACTCACCTGCCCAGAGCTGGCACCACCCAGAATGGGCTGCGCCCTCCCACAGCAATAAATAATTAAGAAAACAACACACAAACTTGCCCACAGGCCACTTAGTGAAGGCACTTCCTTAATTGAGATTCCTTCTTTCCAGCTGTGTCTAGCTTGTGCTAAACTGACCAAAACTAACCAGCACATTGGGTTACGGCTAGGCTTTTAAGAAACTAGTAGTAAAGAATGCTAGGCTTGGAGGTCCAAGTCGGGGTCTGTGTTGAGCCTCCTGGTAGATGGTTGGTCGTGAATAAAGGACCCCAACTTCAGCTTCTCAGCTCCAGGATGAGGACCACCAGCATCTCTCCTGAGCACATCTCACTCTGGATGCTGGGAGGCTTAAGCAAAGGATGCTGCTGGCAAACAAACAAACAAACAAACAAAACCAACCATATACATGGTGTGCTGCTAACCAATTTTAAATTTCCCTCTCCTTTCTGTACTTTCAATTCTATTGAAAGGGAATTGACCCATGGACCTCCTATGGAAATATCGCTGGGTGGGGATGAGGGACAATGTCTTTCTGCTTCGTACAGGCTACAAGGTAGCTAGTGAGGGGACAGTCCACAACCCTTCTGAACCTCCTCACACACACCTACTCACAACTCTTCAGACTTCTGGCCTGTTGGTCACAGGGAAAATGTTTCTGTGGGCTCCTGTCACTACAAGAATCAAGTCCTAAACAAAACAAACCAGGAACTCAGCCTCTCTGGGTTGGTTCTTTTTTTTTTTTTTTTTTCAATCTTCATTGCTCACTGAGGAACAAACAAGTAATCCATTTTCAGAGTGTTTTTCTGTTGTCACCTGGATGTTCAATTTGATGTTTCTCCCATCTTGTTTTGCACCCCAACACACACACACACACACACACACACACACACACACACACACACACACACAAGTTAAGAGGCCTTGCTTTGAATCAAAGATCTTACCAAATGGACTACAGGGACAAACCTGGTCAATTTCTGTCCCAAGCAGTCTAGAGAGGGCGATGTAAGATTTCCCAGACAGGCCTATAAGCGGTCCCCCTGCCATCTCATTCAGTCGGAAAAAAAATCTTCTGAATCCATGCAGGGGAATGGAGTCCAAAACACTGACTGCTTCAGGCACTATTAACCCCTGGTGCCAGCACTGTCCCCCCTTGCCTCTGCCTGGCCTTGCTAGAGACCCTCGGGTAGATCCTATAAGAAGCACCCTTTGAACAGGCCTTCTCGTTCGCTTTCAGATGCATGAGCTGTTATTGAATTGTAGTTGTAAAGAAATGGGGGCTACCATGTGTCTTTTGTTCCTGTGCTCTGGTATTCTTTTGTGAGAGAGCACCCAGGCCCATTGTTCGCACTCCTCTCTTGTTCGCACTAAATTTTTCATGACAGTGCACATTTATTATGTGCCATCCAGATTCTGAGTCCTGTTTACTGGGATTTGGGGTGGGGGGGGCGGGCATAGCATTCTGCCAGGGAGCAGAGGAGAATGGCTCTGCATTGACATACTCAAAGAAGGCTGCTTAAAAACGAGCCTTGGGTGTGTGAGTGGGATTTCCTAGTGCATGATGCTAAGGGCAGGGAAGAGTGTTCACTCCACGGATATTAATCTTCTCTCCCTGGGAAAAAAAGCAGCCGCGAGATGGATCACCGGGTGTTTACCTAGCGCAGAGCATGCAGTTCACACTCATCTGTCTTCTGTTCAGTCTCCTTTCAGAGAGACATTATGGCTGAGCCCCCATTCCTCTGATGGCAAATATCACCAGTGACAGCTTTGCAAGTGGCCTTAAGAGCTTGTCAGGAAACTAATCAATGTAGCTTTTCACAAAGGAATCTACTTGATCAATATCACCAAGCAACCCCAGACCTAACAAACAGATCACATAAGAGCTGTCATGATCAATAGAAGTCACATGGAAAATAAATTCCTGGGGCTGTTTCGATGAATGTATCATAAGTGCCTTGTGCTGATAGCTCTTTCATGGAGAGTTTCCCAACTGCACCAAAGCCATAAGAGAGATGGTGCATGGGCCGCCACAGGCTCTCTCTCTCTCACACAAAGTCTTGAAACAGTACACACATAGAGGGTTCACCAAGGAGAAATTAGTTTGAAGAGAAATTTATTCAAATGTGTCCTATTTTTTCTCACCAACTAGACTGTGGATGTTTTCATAAGTGTTTGGAAATATCAGGACCAAGGGCATAGGCACACCATGGGAACACCAGTAAAATCTTTTTGAGTTCACACCATTCCTTACATTTTTTATGGGACACATAAGCAGAGACCAATAACCCCAAAATCTGTTTTTTTTCCTCCAGGGTTCTTAAAGAGACCCTACATTTAAAGGTAGCAAACTTTTCTGGAAAATGGTCTGAAATGTAGCTATTAGGAGATGTTGAAATCACAACAAACACAACTTTACTTATAAAAGTAACAGTAACACATAGAGACATTGTTCAACTTTTCTGGACTCTGAAGTTTATGTCAGTTATCTTCTTTGTTAACAAATTGTTCCACAGTGTAGTGACTTAAAACAAGCATTACTTTGTTTATATTTAAGTCAATGGGTCATCAGCTGAGCAGGAGTCAGAGGAGGGATTCCTTTTCCTACATTTGACTGGGGGGTAGGTAATACGTCTGCAATGGCCTGATGGCCCAACAGCACTCGAGTCTATGACACCACAATCCATGCCTGGAAATTGGCCCTGGTCTCTGGGTTTCTCTTTTTGCATATTTTCTCTTCTTTAGAGGGGGCTACCCTGGGCTTTGGGGAGTAAGGTGCTATGGCACCTTACTGAAAGAGGATAGAAGCAAAATCTACTAAGCCTTTGAGGGCTCACACCGAGAGTCACACAATGCGAACACCACGGTATTCTGGTGGTCAGAGCGATACAATGCGTCAGCCCATGTGGAAGAGGAGGAAAGAGCCCCCACTTCTTGATGGAGCAGCAACAACATCACACTGAAAGGAGCAGAGTGAGAGAACTGAAAGGATAACCCCACTGCCCTCACAAAGCACCTCTACCGCTCTTTCCCTCTAATCCCCTTCCCATAACCCACTTAACTCAAGGAACCTAGGGAGAAGATCTGCTCCCGCCCCCAAAGGAGCTGATGTGGAAGGCAGTGAGTGAGAGGAGAACAGGTGACTCCTTCAGAGTGTTTTCTGTTTAGAGGGCCATGACTTCAGAGACAGCAAGAAACTAGGCACAGCTGAGAGGCTGGATCAAAACCTGAAGTCATCTTTTCCATGGGCTGTGGCTAGGCTCCCTGTAGGGGAAGAAGCAGAGAGATGGCTTCAGATCACTAGGAGAGGGGCCTCCAATGGGCTCGCAGAGATGGTCATCATTCTCCGTTGTCATGGAAGAAACAAAATAAACTCCCTAATGTGAAACAGGTTTCAGAAGCTGCCCGAAAGCCACCCAAACTACAGGTGCCACGAATCAAAGGGGAAACAGAGACCAATGTGGGGTACTGGCAAAAGAACTGATATCTACATGGTTAGGAAATGCTGAGGACCATATGATCCTTCCCATGATCTTCCTAAGGGACCAATACCTTGTACCTACTTCCTCTCAGCCAACACCTGTAAACTTCCCTGGTGAAAGTGGAGGGTCACTTTGACTGAGCTATATTCTCATTATCTCATAGAGACTGAGATTTGATATGTGCATATTTTGGTGGTTTGGTTATTTTTGCATTTCTGTGAAAGGTTTATTTTTGGCTCTTGTTTTATAACAGTGTCTCATTTCATAACAGTGCGAAGACACAGCCGAGTTCACGGTGGCAGAAGCCTTTGTGGGAGGCTTCTTACATCACAATGGACCAACAAGCAGAGAGAGAGAGAGAGAGACAGAGACAGGGAGAGAGAGAGAGAGAGAGAGAGAGAGAGAGGGGGGGGCCTAAACCACAGGCAAGGCTATAGCCTTCAGTGGCTTATCCTTAGTGACTTTTCCCCACCAGCCAGGCCCCACCTCCTAAGGGTTTCACAGGCTACCAAAAAAGCACCATCAACTGGGCAACTAAATCCTATGCGGGATATCTTAGATTCAAAACAACAGTATCTGGTTCATTTCATGATGAAATCTCTCAGGCTGTACAGTGGAAGGGTCTTGTTATCCATGACCCCAGAGGAATTCTGGATAAAAAGCACTAGACAAAGCTCCTTCAGGGAAGAAATGCTTGGTTTCGTATGTACCTGGAATTTTGCACATGCCTACTTTTCTGTTTTAGCTGAAGAAGAATTAGATTATTCTAGAACTTGGGTGTGACTATCCCTCCTTTCCACACATAGGATGATAAAACAGACAGCGCTCATCGCATGATATCTGGTCCAGAAGTTCAGGTTGGTGTGTGATCTCCACGCTCATTTACTTATTTGTGAGCATCTTCTGTGGACCAGGTACTGTGGAAATGCAATGGCATTGAAAAATAAAAGATCTTATCCTTGACATCTCAGAGTACCAGAGTCTAAGAAGAGTCCTTTGATGAAATCTCTTATATGTCCCATTGTAGGAGACGAGTGTGTGGTCTTCCATGGGTCTGACTAACTTGTGGGAGGGGGGAAAGTAGCACAGACTCACCAGAGGGAACCTTTGGACCTCACTCACTCTCCAGGCCTCTCCAGGACCAATCAGAGCCAAGTGGCTTGTCTCTGACAGAACTTCCAATTTTTATCTAGAAACAAACATCAGAACTAATTACACTACTGAGAGTGGCTAAGGGCTTCTGTGTTCTATAGTTTTTAATCTCTTAAACGCATCCAGTGTCTGGTATCTTCTGAGTCTGTGCCCATCTCACTTTCCAAGTGAGGGTCCACTTGGAAATTGGCCGATGTCAAAAACACTTCCTATCTCCCACTCAACAACCTTTGACTTTTCTAGTCCTCTTAACACATTTTTCAAAACCTTCTTATCTCATGGATCTAATAGAGGCTGATCTACTGAGCAAATGTGATGTGACAACGTGCCATTATGATTCAATGATGAAAACAAATGACATCCTTGCATTTTGTTGGAATGTGAGGCAAGCCGCGGTCATTTATAATGATGTAAGAATGGAAATGGTGTGTCACAGAGCTGGTGGAATCTAGTACCAACACTATCAGTATATTTTTATGACCTTTGTTTAACCCCTCTCCAAGCCTGATGAGAACTTGTAATTCTTCTTCCTTTTAACTTTCAGAGAAAGCCAGCAAATCAGCTGGAAAGGACGGGTGCGCTGACATTTGTGAATGAGCACACAGCCCCCTCTCATTGATCATTTCTCCCTGAGCATCCTCTGAGAGATATACATATACAATTCTCAGGGCAAAAAAAAATCTTTTCTCTGACAATGAACAATCTGTAGTTATATCCTGGATAAGCCCAGCTAGACTCAAAAATTGGTTACATGTCAGATAAGAGCTTGGAGGGCAACTTGGAATTTCTCGGGGATGTAAAATATCCCTTAGATCTAGACCAAAACAAAACAAACAGGAGAAAACCAATCCATTAATCTGCTTGCTTGTCATCAGAAAAGCAGCCTTTGAAAGTCTACAATATTTTGATTTTTTTCAACTAGTAAATCAAGAAGAGAAGTCCTTGAAAGAGTCAGCTTACAGATTTGTGTGTGTTATTAACCTGGGGGTGGGTACCTGTGGGGAAAGCTTCCCACACTGAAACGCTTTTGGCTTTTTATTTCTCTTGGCATTGAACAGCTAAATGCAGTCAAGTGCTAACTCTGAGCCTGGCAAAGGGGAGGTGATGCTCTTAGGAGGTGTTAGTCCCCTGCCAGGAACCATTCTGAAACACTTCACAGACTTTCAACATTTGAGTAGTTCTGAAACATTAAGTACCTTGAGAAGTTGGGAGGCTGAGCTCTCCCTACGTCTGTATTATCTGGAATGAGGCCATTACAAAAGCCATGGAGCTGGGCTCTGGCCAGCGGATGAATGTGTAGAACGGAGGCTATTGCTGAATTCCGTGGTGCAGGGATTTGTGTTAACACCAACATGGGTCCTCGTCTCAAGAGCAACCCTTTCTGGATGCTTGACCTAGGACAGATTTTCCTTCTGCATTAAGCTTAAGCATTGCGGGGTTGCTCATCTCAGAGGATCTCTCTAAGACTAAAAATGACTAATCACCAGTAAGGTAGCGTCAATAAGATGTCAGAATAGGAGGGGTATTTTTAAGCATCATTTTTCTAGAGAAGCACGACTATTAACAACTGTCCACAGGCAAAAGCACTCATGTGAGAACTGAGTGGAGAAGACCCAGTGGACCGCCCGACCCACGAATACAGCAACAGACACATTGAGGGCTGTAGAGGGCAGCGTGGAAGAAGGACAAGTATATGTGCATCCCCCAATGTCCAAGCTATTCCTGTTGAGTGCCAAGAAGGAGCACATGGGCCTTGTTTTTTCCCATGGCAGAAAGGAAGAGCCTGGCAAGGAAACATTTGACTTCCACAGCTACATGGACACTTCCCCAAATCCTATTTTTCCACTCCATACAACATACTGAGGTAGTCAGCTGACCTAAAATAGACAGGAAAAGACTTGGAACAGAGAAGTGAGGTAGAGACTCATGAAAACCAGGGCTTAGGACTCAACAGAGGGCTGTGAATCCTGCTCACCACTTAATGGAATCCCACCTGGGGCTGGGCTATAGGAATTTCCCACGCTGGATGTATTTACACATACCATCCTGTGTGTTTGGCTCCTTGCACGTTTTCCTGTTGAGCAAAAATGTGCAAGCTTCTGCAGATACCCAGAGCTTGGAGGAGGCACATAAAGAGCATTTCAGGACACAACTCTGGATAAAGTCAATTTAAGACACTTAGCACTCGACTTGGCTTTGTAGCATCAGGAGAAAGCACACAAATGCAGCAGCTCCCTCATAGTTCCGGGAGGGGACAAGCTGCACAGGATATGTATCTATCCAAGAGGCCCACGAGAGCCTCAGAGCCATCT
Source organism: Acomys minous (assembly GCF_964271855.1). Classification (NCBI taxonomy): domain Eukaryota; kingdom Metazoa; phylum Chordata; class Mammalia; order Rodentia; family Muridae; genus Acomys; species Acomys minous. The sequence goes on from NC_140496.1 coordinate 37,905,442, forward strand.
AGTTCTTCCTAGTGATGGCATTTATTTCCCACCACTACTCAGTAAAAGCTGTAGAAGGGACCACCTCTTTATGCAAGACAGTAAGGATGTAAGACTTCAAGAAACTTGAAAAATCAAGGAGACATGACACTACAAAGGAACATAATAACCAGATACTGGACCATGAGCTGATGAATGGGTAAACAAAATATGTTATACCCAAGTGAATGAGATATTGGCACGTTTCAATTTGTTAGCCTTGACAACACTGTGCTAAGTGAAAGAAGTGGTTACAAAAGACCACATAGTATGTGATTCCATTTATACAAGCTGTCTAGAACAGCAGCAAATCTGTATAGTAGTGGATGTCTAGAGCTGGGCAGGCTGTGGGGAAATGGAGAATGACTACTAATGGGTACAGCACTTCATTTTGGGTGATGAAATGTTCTGAAATTATACACCTCAAAATTATAAAATTACAGAAATTATACGTCTCGATAGTGCTGTTATGTTAAAATGATCCCAAAGTCACTTGGCACTGTGTGATATCTGCAATAAGTGCTCCCCCCCAAATGATATATAAAGTGATACTCTGTGAGCCACCTTGTTTTAGTAACAGGAGATAGCATGCATCCATTTGAGTTCCTTGTCTCTAAAGTGGCTTCAAGGATGGACATTGTGGTGGAAAAGGTGAGGAGGTGGGGATGAACTTGAATGTAAAAAAAAATGATACCTCCAACAATTTCAACCTATAGCCCTCAAGTATCAATTTTGTGTTATTTTCATATTGTATCCTACTTTTCACAGGGGTCTGGAAGTATAATTTATGTGCAGCAGTGCTTCAGATGATAGTACTTAGTGATTGGCCAGGCAACCATTGGCCATGTGTGGCTAAGGATGGTGAGAAAGGCAAATTTGCCCTTGCATTGCCTTCTGGGAAGTAGAGCTGGGAAGGGCTAGCCTCCACACCAGTACTATTTACTTTGTCTTTCTTACTCTTTCCCTTCTTAATGACTACCAAGCACCAAAAATAAGGAAGCCAGAGCTTTCACTCAGTTTGCTAGAGTACAAAACCTATCTTGGGCCTTTCCATGGAGAAGAAGATACAGAATCTCTACTCCTAGTTAGCTTCAGGTGCTGGTATTTAAAGCCCTTTGGATAGATGGGGAAGGAGAAGTGGATTGTTGGAACCATGTCTCAGACCTTGGCAGTAAAACCCTACCACTGTCTCTGTTCCATGAACAGTCTTGAAGGAGGCATTTAACTAGCACCCAGTCTATCTTCAACCATATAGTCTTCCCTTACATGTACTGTGGAGGTACAGGTATCAATTCCATGGCTGTATGGATGAGAGAATTCAGGATTAGAGACGTTCAGTGTGTTCGCCGTAACTCATCAGGTCAATGGAATGCTGGGATTCACACATACCATTCTTAGACCATGAGCTTCCGTTATTCTGTGCCCCACAAAGCCAACTAGAAAGGCTGATTTTACTTTTATATTTTCTTTCTCTGCAGTAAATGTATATCATAATGCATTATGGGGGAGAAACTGCTGATGACAATGACACGGGATGTACACTTTTTAGATCATTCTCCTTCAGTTGATGTGTAGTGGGATGATTCTTTCCAGGAAGCAAAGTCATTTCTTACCTCCAAGGTAAAGTATTTGAATTTTTAAAAAGAGAGTTATTTCTGATCCATTATACAGAGTTAAATGGTGTCGGTGGTAGTCAGGAATAAATGTTAGGAATATTGGTGTAAGAATTTTGCTAAAGTTTTTCCTTGAAATTATACTTTTTTTAAAAATTTTTTTTGCTAATTGAAACCCTGATTTGTGGTTTTTACTGCCTGTGGTAGTCAACTTTATCATTGATTGTGATAAAATGTTTACTGACTTGCTTGGGGTCTGTAGCAAAGCAGCACATCATCAGGACAGCATGTCACGGTGGAAAGTAGGACAGAGGAAAGGATCAGCGTCTCCCTACCCCAGGGATCTAACATCTTTTCATTCGGCTTCAACCCTTCCCAACAGCCCCAGAGATTAGAGAACAAGCCTTTAGCACATGGGTCTTTAGGGGAACACTTGTACAAACCCCAGCACGACTGACCTCATCGCCTCTCCACGTGGATGGGTCAGCTAGCTAAGGGTTACCTCCTTTTTTGCTTCGGTCCCCTTAGTCACCCTAACAGTAAAGTCTTATCATTTCTAACTTCTCAATAGGGGAGCAGTCATTGGCCACCACGACAAGATGATTAGGATCTCTTTTAAAATTTCTTAAAGATTTATTTTATGCCACATGCACAAATACTTTGCCTGCGTGTGTGAACGTGCACCCTGTGTGTGTGCCTGGTGCCTGCAGAGGTCAGAAGAATGCACTGGGTCTCCTAGAACTGGAGTTAAGGACGGTTGGCAACCACCATGTGGGTGCTGGGAACTAAGCCCGGGTCCTCTGGGAACTAAGCCTGGGGTCCTCCCACCCCACCGCCCCCACCCCCATGATCCCCACCTCCCCCCACCCCCCACCCCCGGTCATCCCATTCTTCTATTTATTTTCTCACTGTCACTCAAACTGATCTTTATCAGTCAGTTCAGGCTGGAACAATACTCAACCCCTACATCTCAGCAGCAGCTGAGAAACAGAGTCTTGGTGTTGCTCAGGCTGTGTATCCAGGGTGGATCAGCAATGGTAGATGGGGCATGGTAGGGAAGGAAGCACAAGCATGGCGCTCTCTCTCTCTCTCTCTCTCTCTCTCTCTCTCTCTCTCTCTCTCTCTCTCTCTCTCTCTCTCTGGCTAGGGAACTCACAAATCCATGCCCATGTTCCAGGAGGCAGGGCACCCCAGCCACAGTACCCTCTCACATTCAGCACTGGGCACTATGCTTGCTGCCTTCCTTCACAGGCCTTTAAGGGTACCTGTCTGTCCACCCTAGAACACGTTCTGCCCTAGTCACCATTCTACTGCTGAGGAGACACCATGACCACGGCAGCTCTTATAAAAGAAATCATTTGATTGGGAGCTTGCCTACAGTTTCAGAGCTTAGTCCATTATCAGCATGGCAGTGTGCAGGAAGGGCTTGGGGGGGGGGGGAAGGGAGGGTAGGGAGGAGAGAGAGAGAGAGAGAGAGAGAGAGAGAGAGAGAGAGAGAGAGAGAGTTTTCTTCAAGCAAAGCCTCCTAATCCTTAAATAGTGCTACTCCCTGGTGACTAGGCCTTTAAATATATGAGACTTTGAGTCCGTTCTTTTCCAAACCACCTCACCTTCCTTTTATTTTTTAATCCCCCTGTCTTTATTTAAGAGGGTCCCTTTCCTCTTTCGGGTATACACCTCATTGACTAGTTCTAAACTTAACAGTGAAGCAACATTCCTTAACTGGGTTAAACATCTATTACAGACGATTACAGCAACACGTACATGTGCAAAATTTGCCATCATTACAAGTCGATCCTTGAGTGTTGGTTAATATCTGTCTCTCACACAAGACTGTAGGCTCTATGAAAATAATAAACATGTTGATTTTGCTTATCAGTGTAAAAACAATGACAACAGCAATATAACATACGTTCTGTGCCAGGCACAGCTCGCAGTGTTTGACATAGTACTTACGAAAGGGCTTTCATGAGCTACTGCCACGGCTACATTTTACAGGGGAAAAAAATGAAAGCCTTGCCAAGTCCAGGTAGCTAATAAATACTGGAAAGCCAGATTCATACCCAAACCTGCTGCCACCAGAAACATGCTGTCACCCAGGCCTGCTGCCATTCACAGCACTTTAAGCAACTCACTCCTCCACGGTACCAGCCTGTTCGGAGAGATTTCCTGAAATAAGCACAAGTTGTATAGAGCACATTGGGGAAAGACTCCTGGAGCATCTTTCTCTGTCTTGTTAAAGGTGGCGGTGTCTTCAACAAGCCAGGCTCATGTGGTTCCACTGAGTGGTAAACTACAGCTCCAGGTGAGGCTGGTACAGAGTCATTTTCTGGGGCATCCTTGACAAGGAGTGGCACGCAGTTTTCATATCTCAGAGTCATCCTCTTCATAGGTTACTAAAATGAAGCAAGAAATGGCGCCTGGGGGCAGGAGATTCCTACCAATAGGCCAATGGGAACTTAGTTATGTGACAAGCTGAGTCCTGGGAGTGCATTATGTTCTACTATCTCCTCCCTTTTCTGAAATTAGCCTTTCTGGGTCAGAAAAAAAATGTCAAAGGTGCTGAATTCTCCCTAGTTACACACAGTTTAAATTAGCAGTGAGTCATTGTTTCGAATGGAAATGGCAGCAAAAGCTGACATCTCAAGAACAAATGACTCAATGAACTGTATGAACATTGCCACCCAGTTAAGATTTCCTTGAAGGCTTGCAATCAGACACTCCACATTAAAACCCCAGAGGGTGCTGGGAAATTTTGGATCTTTTTAGCAGGGTGGCTGGCTTACTGGGGTTTTGCTGGGAGAGCTGCAGGTTGAACGCCAGATGCTCATCTTCCAGAGGTGTGATGTACCCCACAGAAGAGAAAACACACTGGCCACCACCTTGATAATTTTATTTTATGTTTTGTACCTAGGACTATACACACACACACACAGAGAGAGAGAGAGAGAGAGAGAGAGAGAGAGAGAGAGACAGACAGAGAGACAGAGAGAGAGACAGAGAGAGAGAGACAGAGACAGAGAGGAGGAGGAGGGTGGATGAAAAGTTTTGTCTAAATGGTTCTAAACGGCAGGATCATATGGATGTGGCGTGGGAGGAAATACCTTTGAGGATGAGACTGTTCTTTTCCCCCCCAGGAGAAAAGAGCTAGCTCACAAGAGGCATCCTATAATTACCCAGCTGAGCAGGAAGAGTTGTAGCAGTAGCAGCCAAGCATCCTTCCGTACAAAGGGGGATTTGCTGAACCAGAGCTTGATGTGAGCGGTGGGGAGGAAGTCGGTTGCGGGGGCATCTGGGGACACATCTGGGAGTCTCCAGAGGCGAGGAGCCTGTCTCAAGCCTCCTCATCTGGATGTTCTGTCCTCAAAAGGCTCACTTTTGTTTTTTATGCTCCACGTTGACTCGAGTAGAATTCAGTGCAAGGCAATCTGATGTGTGGCAACCCAGGACACTTGAGTTCTTTCTGCAACAGCAGGGGCAAGTCAGCAGAGGAGGAAACTGTAGCTCCTTGTGGCTGCAAAGTATTCGTCCTCCACTCATCTTTGCCATTTCTTGCTACCGCTGACCTATGTTTTTGCCTCTGATTCTGAACACCTGGAGTGTTTGGAAACCAGGTGTCAGCCTCTTGTCCTGGCTACCGGAGCTCCAGTGGAAACAGTGAAACAAAACAATGACAGGTTTGTTTTTGTTTTGTTTTGTATTTTGATGTTGTTGTTGGGGTTTTTTTTTGGGGGGGGGAAGTGTAGTGCAGCTCAGTAAGCCAGGACCACTGCCTATGGATGTGGGCTCTAGATATACACTCTTCATTCTCACTGCCTAGTAGACAGAGATCCTAGCCGCCTGACCTCCCAACTTTCGGCACATTTGTTAATTCCTTCAATACACAAACGCTCATTTTATGGTATTGGCCAGCTCCTGCACACTGTGCTTGAGAAGGTGCAGAGGAAAGTGACTCAGTCTGTGGTTCTCAGAGGCACCTAAGCTAGGCCTAGAATGGATCACTGAAGGTCGGACATTTTCTCTATTCTTTAGAGGAAATACCCAACCTCTGGCATCCCGCCCCCATCAACCTCAAAGCTGAGGTAGGTCCCGGGGCCTCTTTTTGGGTCTATGTCATGCTTTGAATATAAATGCCAATCCGCTCCTGTGTTGAACAACTGGTGGTGCTACACTAAGAGATTTGAAAGCTTCAGGAAGTGGGGCCAACCTGCAAGAACTAACAGAGAGAGGGTGGGTCTTTAGAGTCTGTTTCCTGTACCTGTTGTCTTCTTCTGGAGCCCCCTGAAACCATGAGCAAATCCCTGCTCTCTTACGTTGTTTATGTCACGTATGTTGGTCACAGCAACAAAAAGTAACCAATATAGTCTGTGTCAGGGCTTGTTCCCCCCCCCCCCACACTGGAAGGCCATTGCGTCATTACATGGCCATGGCAGATAACTGAGCCTCCTTATAAGCAGCTTACCACAGTCATGCCTCCCATCGGATGCTCCTCACTCATGCCAGCACAGGGCAGTCCCTCTCCCAGCATACCTCTTTCTTTATTTTTTCTTGTTGGGCCTAAGACCTACCTGAGGATTCTTTCCTCCAGGAAAAGATGGTTCTCTTATTTCAGTAAATGGCTGCATAAACTAGAAAGATGGCTCACAGTTAAGAGTACTTATTGACCTTTCAGAGGACTCAGGTTCAGTCTTCAGCACCCACACTGGGTGGCTCTCAACGACCTATAGCCAACTCCAAGAGGCTCAAATCTCTTCTGGGCTCTGAGAGCACCTATACTCACATGCCCACAGAAGATATACACCTCTACCACAATAGACGTAAGCAAACCAGATAGTCCAGTGGAAGCATGGGAAAGTGTCATCTATAAACCCAGGAGCCAGGGATTAGTTTCTATTACTTGATCAGTAATACTAGGAAGGATAGGAGTAAATCAAATAGCATATGTGTTGTTCCTTTGCTAGGTTTGGGCAACAGGAAGCCGAAGCAAGATCCTTCAGATGCATCCAGAATCTGGTACAAAACAGCAATACTTTGAGACTAAAATTGGAGTTCATCCTCTGAAGGGCCTTGTCTCAGGAGCAAGGACAAGCAGCATTTTCTGAGTGCTCTCTGGGTATCTGGTTCTGCACAGAACTTGCCAGGCACAGGGATCACTGACCTCTGAAAAATGCCTCAAATCACTTGGTTTACAGACAAGAAAATTGAAACCTGAGAAGCATAAGCCATTTTCTAAGCCATGGAAGTGAGGGAGATAATGCCAAGTTTCCAGGCCAAGGCCTGATGATGAAGACCGGTCTACACTCTAAGGCCTCTGGGCTGTAACATCCTGAAGAACCCAGACAGTGGCTGTTGGAGGAACCCAGTACCTGACTCTAAAAGTTTGGTCTTCTCTCTCTGCTTTGTTTTCACATTTCAGTCTCCACTCTCCCAATTCCAGCCTAGGAGAGGAAGGTCTGGAGAGGCTCTGTTGGCCTCTACTCTAATAAGGCTGTGGGATGGGCGTAGCATCTAAGTCACTCTCCATCAACTTAGAAGAGAGTTGCTGAGGTAAGAACTTGACATTCTCAGGAAAGACCCTAATCCACTTGAATTTCCTCGTTTCAGCAAAACTCTAGGCTACTAAGAATTGGGAGGTTCCTTAGATGAAGAGCAAGTGTTTCAAGACACAGGTCCTGGGCTGGAAGAATAGCTCAGCGATGGAATGGCATGCCCCAGCACCAGGGTAGCACAAAGCAGTTAAATAAACATATACATCCTTCTGGAACCAGAGATGAGGTCCTTATGTACTCTGCTGAGCAATCAATAGCCACTAACATTGAAGACTTGTGAGTTACTCAGTCCAATAAAGTATATTGTCTGCATCAGCTTAGGTATTCTGTTTTCTCTATTGGTGAGCCATCTGCTCTCAGAATGGGCACGTGATGATTCGCTTTTAATTTGAACTTTGCATGTTGAAAGGGCACAATTTCTTGAAAGTTGACCTATTATTGATTAGACCTATGTAAATATGTGCATATTTATGCATTTTTTTCCAGTGACATGTGGATGTTTCAGTTCTGTTTGATTTTTTCTAATTGCCGGAGTGCCTCCCTTCTACTGAAAGATCAATAATAATAAAGATGAAAGGCCTAAAAACGCGTAATCACTTTCTGCTTCCAGCTTCTATTTTACGAATAAAACATTGATGCACTTTTTAAGTTGGCCATCACTCATCTGGTAGGTTTTGCAGACAATAACAGTTCATTAGTAATATCTGGTGGGGAAGATGTATGATGCTGTAAATATTTAAAATCAAATTTGAAAAAGAAGACAGAGATGAATGCACGGGATGATGTGGGAGGGTTCAACGCGGTGCCCAGGGCTATGCTTTCACAGCCACTTTCACTAAGGTCCTGCAGCTGTTTTCTCATGTACATCCCATGGAGGGAGACCTAGTCATGTAGCTGCCCAGAAGGACCAGGATAGTTGTCTTAATTAAGGTTTACATTGCTGTGAAGCGACACCATAACCATGGCAATTCTTATCAAGGAAGATACTTAACTGGAGCTGGCTTATAGGTTCAGAGATTTAGTTCATCAAGAGGCTGACATGGTGCTGGGGAAGTAGTTGAGAGTTCTACACCCAGAACATTAGGCAGCAGGGAGAGTGACATTGGGTCTGGCTTAAGCACTCAAAACCTTAAAGCCTACCCCTAGTGACACACTTCCTCCGACAAGGCCACATCTCCTAATTGCACCAACTCCCTATGATCATGGGGGGGGGGGAGCATTTTCATTCAAACCACCACAATGGTGAGCACAGAGAAGCTGCTATCTTTCTAAAGGTAGCTCCTTAGATATAGATTTGGGTACCATGAGCTTAATCCAAGGAGGATTCATGGCAACACCATGGAGCCATAAAGGCTCACGCTAGAGAAGAGAAAGCTAAGTGAGGGTATGTTCTTGTCAAGTCACTGCTGGAGATAAATGGGCCCAACCCATGGGAATCCCTTCAAGAAACCCAAGGGGATCTTAAGGGCTGGGAAGCCGCAAGACGTCTTTTACCACCCTCTTCGCTTCATTGGGAGCACTGCCCTGCATGGGTTAATATTGACATTCTAAGCTAGCCCTGAGTTCAGACCTAAAATGACCTTTAGAATGCCTGGTGTGAATAGAAACTTCTTTGTGGTGGCTCCCAGACATGCCCTGGATGGAGCCCTGAGGAAGGCAGAAATTTGTATATTCTTTTTGTGGCCTAGATCAAATAAGAAGGTTGGATGCTCAGCTGTCATAGGTGAGAGGTGATCCTGGAATGGCCTTATTGAAGAAGAACAGATCAGCCAACCCAGAGAGTCCACTACATCATCATCATCATCTTCTAGAATGCCACACCCCAGATTTTCCTTCAGCAACATACCCTACTGGGTATGTTAAAGAGAACAGAAATTGGACCACATAATCATATAACCCAACTAGGAAAACAAGGCCTAGGAAAACAGCCTTGAAAAAAAAAAGCAATAGGGATGCCAAATGACAGGACTCAGCCAAGGAAGAATTGATTGCTGGAGATGATGTCTATCTGTGATGGTTAAGGTGTGGCCAGGAAAAGAATGTCCCTTTTCTGTTCACTTCCTCTTGGATGTCTTTGAAGGACTCTGAACCTTCAGGGACTGACTGTGGAATGTCTGACCCCATCCTTTATTTCTCAGTGCTGGCCCAATTCTTTAGCTGAGGTTAGCCCTTACCTCTTTTCTAGTCTAAAATTTCTGTTAACATGTTTGTCTTCCTGGAAACCTTGTTTTCTACCAAAAATAGGAATCGGTGCTTTGGTGTTATTAAACAACAAAGTCAGGGCAACGGGAGTATTTTTTTGTGGGATAATTCCTGAAGTCAAACTGTTTTAGCTAAAGGAGCGAATACCCAAGCTCTCCTTTAGATGAGCAGGGTCACATAATATCTGTCTGTGAGGAGGTCAGGCCATCTAATTTAATGTCCTAGGTTGGGGACGTTTCAAATCACATCTTAGAGATAGAAACCAGTTTCTGTGATGTCATGACTGTATGGACTTGTTACGGGTTTGTAAAAGGAGAGGATGTCAACAGTTTCTAAAGGATGCCAGGGATGGATCAGAACCTGAGGATGTCTGCTTGATTTTGCACACTAGACTGAGAGTTTCTGAGGCATTCTCCATCTCAGCCATATCAAAGCCAGAATGGACATATTTAGTTCATTTGCCTTTGTTATGGGGCCTGAAACAAGTTTCCAGTGGGCCATAAACATGTTGCTGGATGCCTTGGTTCTGTCTTTCTCCTATGTCAACACATGCTTAAAACTGTGGGGCATTAGCAGTCATCCTCTCTGTTTAGATACCCCTAGTAGTGAGATGTTTATGAATGTTAGAGGCAGATCATTCAGTTTTCTCATGGTTCTGACCCTCAGTCATCTTTTTATCTGTCTGTGGATAAGGTCCATCCAGTGACGCTGCCCTTAGAGCTAAGGTTAGATGCAACTCCCATGAAGAACTGTAACATTTGTATTGGAATGGATCTCATACCTCTCTCATGGTCAGTCTTGAGGATATTCTTTGGCCCTCATTTTCCTCTGTCAGTGTGGTCACTTGATGTCTTAGAATACAAGACTCATAACTGATTCCAGGATCCCGAGATAGTGGTCTGACCAGCAATCAGTGATGCTCAGAAAGTTGTTCAGCCTTTGTACATCTTCTTACATAAACTCAGCTTCACTGGTCTCAGCAACACGATAACAGGAACTGTCATTGACTCAGAGAACCGGCATAATATTTCCTTTTATTGTTTTGGAGTGAAGTCCTAGCCACCTCTTATCATCGGGTTCTGAGAGCATTTTTGACAGTCCTTATCCATCTATCATATGTACTAGATTATTACGTAACAGCTTCATAGTGATGCACTTACTATTTGTAGACAGCATAATGGTGCTTGAAGAATAAGACTTGTTGTATCATCATACAATCAAAATAAACAGATAGTGGTACATTGGCCGTACAGAAGCCTCCAGAACACAATGATGATATTGTAGTATAGGATCATGAATAGGTGGGGTGGGGTGGAAGGGATGGAAACTCACTTTCCTCCTGTGTGATGGAAATTGGGTCACCTAGTATACAGACTAAAGGCCTCAGTGGAGGCTTTGTGTGAACGATGAATACAAAAGTAAAGATTCAAGTAGAAGTTTGGAAAACGCCAGCTCTGAAGATGACCTCTGAAGAGTAAGTACCTTAGTCATTCTTCAGTTGCTATGAAGAGAAACCATGACCAAGGCAACTATTATAAGAGAAAGCATTTAACTGGAGCCTGGCTTACAGTTTCAGAGTTTTAGTCCATTGTAATTGTGGCAGAGAGCATGACGTCATGCAGGCAACTGCTGGAGCAGTAGCCGAGAGCTACACCCTGATCTTTAGGCAAAGAGAGAGACTCTGGGTTTCGTATGGGCTTCTCCACTAGTGACACACTTCCTCCAACAAGACCACACCTCCCAGTCCTTCTAATCCTTTCAAGTATTGCCACTCCCTGATGACTAAGCATTCAAATACATGAAACTAAGGGGGCCATTCCTAATGAAACCACCACAGTCAGTTAGGTGAAGAGTGATTGACTAAGTCTGGGAATGATACACATTAGAAATACACACACACACACACACACACACACACACACACACAGAGAGAGAGAGAGACAGAGAGAGAGACAGAGAGAGAGACAGAGAGAGAGACAGAGAGAAAGAGACAGAGACAGAGACAGAGAGACAGAGACAGAGAGACAGAGAGACAGAGACAGAGAGACAAACATAGAGAGACAGACAGACAGACAGACAGACAGACAGAGACAGAGACAGAGACTGAGATTGTGGTTTCTCTGGCAGCAGTCTCATATAACCATCCAAGGCTCTTCTATAATAAGTGACCCCAACCACATGTGGTAAATACCATTATAGATTGCTCATTTCTCATCTTGCTCTCTTTTTCTTATCTGAAGTTTGTCAGTCACTGACTTTGCTATTTTTCTACAATTTTCCATGGGCTATTTAGAGATTACAATTAACTTGCGTTCACAGGAGTGTCTCATTTGAAGTCATGCCTTACCAGAATTGAGGCAAACCTGGTGACACTCAAATGAAGGGTGCCCCTTCTGAAACCATGGCTGAGTGGGACTCTGCCTTTGCCCAAAGACTTCAGTACTGAGTTAAAAACAACTAAAGGAAATGGGCATTACTCTTCTTCATCCCTGCAGAGATTTCTGTTTGTATTGATTAGGTTACAACACATAAATCTTTCTTAGACCAAGATAATTTTAGAACTGGAAATGGGTAAAGGTGGAAATTAATAGTCTGTCATTATTCAAGGCATGTAGCACATAAACAAAGTGATAGCAGTGGAAGAAATGACCCAAACCACATTGCCCACAATGCACCCCACAGGAGCCAAGCCAGAAGAAGAAAGCATGGGGTGGAGATGATAGGGGACATTTTCATAGGGGTTATGGGACTTAAGGGTGACTGGAAAAGGGCAAAAAAATACATTAGCCAACTCTTGAGCAAGGACCTCCTTTCCCAAGGGCCTACACTATTGAAAGATATGATGCTACATAGAGAGCTGGCCATTGTTCACTAGACACATTGGAAATAGATGGAGCTTGAAGTTTTAGTATAATACTCATTGATACAGTTGGATTTTAGGTCAGAGCATTGAATTCATACAGTCACATCTAAATTCAACACCTAAATATTTGAAAGGTAAAGGAATAGTTTGGATTTTGCTGTTGTTGTTGTGTGTATATGTGTACGTACACAGGGTATAACTGTGTATATTAGTGCATGTTCATATCACACGTGTGGAGGTTAGAAGACAACTTCTGGTGTCAGACCTCCTCACCTTCCACCTTGTTGGAGACATGGTCTCTCTTGTTCTTTGGTGGGACAACTTCTGAAGATTCTCCCATCTCCACTTTCCATCTCACCGTAGTAGCACTGTGATTACAGACTGATAATCGCCATTCCCAAATTGACCTCAGTTGTAGCAATTCAAACTTAGGTCCTCCTACTTTACAACCACTTTACTCAGTGAGCCATGCCAACATCTGCCTTGGAGCAGCATGGTAGAAACTCAATGGTAACCGCTCTCTTAGTCACTCTTTTATTGCTGTGAAGAGACACCATGACCAAGGCAATTCTTCTCAAATAAATTATTTTAATTGTGGACTTGCTTACAGTTCCAAAGATTTAGATCATTACCATCATGGTGTGGAGCATGGGGGCACATATGATGCTGGAGCAGTAGGGGAGAGCTATATCCTGATTCTCAGGCATTAGGCAGAGAGAGGGGGCGTTGAAATCATAAATACCACCTCCAGTTACATACCTCCTCCAACAAAGCTATGCCTGTTCCAATAAGGTAACACTTCCTAATGCTTCTAATCTTTTCAAGCAGCTCTACTTCTTGATGACTAAGAATTCAAATAGCCTATGGTGGCAATTTTTATTCAATCACCACAACTGTCAAGACTTCCTGGCAGATGGGTCTTCTAAGTGCCCTGGGGGCTATTACTCTATGCCTGCTTCAACATAAATGGCTTCTTGCCTGAGTGTTGGAAAACTATATCTTGCTTCCATCCTACTGTATGTGAGCCTAGCCTTTAAGGGCTGAGCCATCTCTTGAGCTCTGGGCTTCCCTCTTAACAGGGATCTTCCTTTCTTTCCGTACTGGAATGGAGAAAAGAACAGATGGCCCTAAGCTGTATTTGCTTTTCTGTCTGTGCTTCTGCGTGCTTGAGTTTCTGGATAAAATCTCATGTACTTAGAAAGAAAACATACCTTGATTGTTAGCTTCACCCTTACAGCTGGAATAAACTAGGTGAAGAATGTGATCTCCCATATCCCTTTGGAATTTATCTTTGAGAGAGTCCAACCCAAATTTCTCCCTACTTGGCATCTCTAAATCAATACCTGTTTTAACTTCCCACTTACTAGCCATCTTCCACCCATCTTCTTTGTCACTTTGGGGGCTAAATCTCAGCAAAAAGGAATAAGCAATCTGAGATGGGTGAGTCCTGTTGACTACTGGTATATGGTACAGTGAATGGCTGTTGGAATGTAGAATTCTCTAGAGGGTCAAGAACGGCTTGGGGTAGAGAAGGGTGGTAGATTTAAGAACCCAATAAAATAGATAAAACAAATAAACCAAAAGCAACAATACATAAATATTTGCTATGAAAGAAGTAGGACAATTGGTCATTGAGGTCATTTCCAAAGAGGCAGAGTAAGGAACTTAGAGCCAGAAAGAAGATACAGGAAGCTACCTACACAACTCTGGGAGCACAGTAGGAGTTCATTAAATGGTTCCTCTCCTTATCATTACTATTTTAGAGCCTCACTGTTGTATTGGCCCTCTGGAAACAGTGCCTGATCTATAAGGACAAACTCCACTAAATTCATACAGTAAAATTAAAATATAAGGATATGTTTGTAACCAAATCATGACCGTTCATTTTGATGCAGCAGTCAAGACAGGATCGGGTAGGAATAGGGCCATCAGTGATGAAGGAGTTTCAAAATCAAGCTGTATCATGTAGAATAAGACGGATGATTTGATAATATGATCACATTGGCTTCTTGTAAAACCAAAGCTCCATACAAGCTGTTGCTACCAGTATTGTGCTAGGAGCTTGTACACCTTTCCTGCACTCACTCTTCTATTATGTGAGAGATGCCGTCAAAGCAAGTCACAGTATAGACACAGAGGTGTTGGGTGGTCACACAACTTCATGGTGCCATTCTGGAGGTTATTCTAGAAGCCAGTTCATAAGTCACCACTTCATACCTGGAAAATCTTATTCTCCTCACATTGCTTTACACACAGGGTGTGGCAACACAGGAAAGAGGGTGAGTAGGAAGGTTGATTTTTATTCTAAATCCACATATTGATTTATGTACTTGAAAAATTTTACATGTGACTATGTTTATAATTTTATAGATACAAAAAAAGTCCTTTGCACAAAAGGACAGACATTAAGTGATCCCACCTGTATGAAATAGCTAGAGTAGACAAGGAAAATTATGGAGACTGGAGGTAGATTAGAGGCATGGGGGCTAAGGTGGGAAGATTACATAGTATTTAGAATATTATTACATCTCTAATTTTTTAAGGCTTTATTTATTTTTGCATGTGAGTGTTTAGCCTGCATGTATGTATGTACATGTTGTGCACTCCTGTCACCCTCAGAAGCCAGAGGAGGGCACTAGATTCCTTAGAATGAGGGACAAGCATGGATTTAATCCTCTGTGTGAGTGTGACCTGAACCCAGGTCCTCTGCAAGAACAGCAAGTGCTCTTAACCACTGAGCTATCTCTCCAGCCCCAGATTTCTGAATTCTTAAATGACGTTAGAGTGGCAAATTTTATGAATATTTTCCTAGGATTAGGAGGAAGAAGAGGAGGAAAAGGAGGAGGGGGAGGAAGAAGGAAAGGAAGAAAAGGCAGAGTTATCCTTCAGATAAATAATTAGAGACCTAGTTAACTACTCCATCCATCCATCCATCCATCCATCCATCCATCCATCCTCCAATCAACCCATCCCTGTATCCATTCTGTTGATCTTTAAGAAGCATCAATGATGAGCCAGACCTTCAGCCAACTAGAAACAGTCACATGTCTCATTAGACACAATCAGTATGGGGTCCTGTCATTCTATAAAAGAAATTAGAGTAAGGCATGGCTACTTCTTACATGGTTTTTACCATGTGACTTTGGATACATTTCTCCCTTTCTCTGAGTCTACAACATGACCTCGAAATGACCTTTACTCAAATTTACCATCTGAAAATCGATAAACACCTTTAAATACCTCTGAAAGCCTATGGGGGTTACAGGATATTCACACATTGGAGGAATTTGCCTTCGCTGCTTAATGTCAGTGAAGACCATGATAGCAAGGAAACATGTGATTATGAACCATGAAGATGAAACAAACCATAGCTGTTTATTGGCAGAAAGACTTCATAAACACCAATGGAAAGCCACCTCCACCCAATGCCATGAAACAGTGCCTAATAATGGGGAAACCGGCTTTTCTGCAGTGTCTGTATCTTTAACAAATATTGACCTGTCCATTAGTGTTTTATTTTAACATGTAAGTAAATCAAAATAAGGTGTCTTTTATGGGACTCTCTTGTTTTATTATCTGTCATTTAATTTTTAATACCTAAGAGACACCTGATATATTACCTAATCAAAAGAGGAGAATTATACATTGCACATAATCAGTTATTTTTGCCATATCACCAAAATTAGACTAACAGATGAGGAAAATAAATAAGATGAACTTTAAAAATGAAAATGCTTAGCCTTTGGAATTTTAGTTGACAGCTTTTGAAAATTAAATTATAAGTCAAGTCCTGATAGGTTTGATATCCTCCTCGCAGCTTTGCCCGTGATGTATAGCAGTTCTAATGGAATATCATTTATCATCTGATAATAACAGATGTAGTATTTCTGAGCTTGTCATCTCTTCTGTGATGACAAATAGTCCAACTTGTAGCGGTGATAATGGAATTTTATAATGATCTGTCCTAAACTGACTCTGCTGCAGCCAGCTATTTTTCTTAAGTCTCATAATGTCGATTACACGGAGATTATAACACCCCGAGCCTCGCGCTGAACGCCTGAGTGCCGATCAATGAATCCAGATTTTAGGCAAACAGCCTGGAAAGATAGAACAATATTTACTTGTTTATTAAAATTACCCCTCTTGAGCTAATAAGAGAGCTTTGCCAGATGCTGCCAGGGATGAAGGACTATAAAACCTAGAGGATAAACAGGAGAGGCAAACTGTTTATCTCTTAACCACTGGGCAGTGTACTTGGTCCGCGATCCCACTCATCCAATCGATCATTTTATAGTGACTCGTTTAATGAAGGCCTGTGTTAAGAACGTGAGTTAGAGAGCACAGCCACGCTCCCACTTTATCTTCAGGCAGGATTTATTTAACGATGTAATCTGGGCTTGTCTGATAGCATCACCTTGTTGCATCTGTCCATTCCAATCGTCCAAATCTCTTGGCCTTGTGATTTTTTTCTTTCTTGTCTCAAAACTTCTCAACAGGTTTAGGCATCACAAAAAGTGTGGGCTTGGAGCATCGAAGCTCTTTGAAATGTTCCAATGGCTGTGGGTATTCCTATGGCAGCCACGACACTCCAAAGGCCCCCTTGCTGGAGGGCCACTCCCTATACAGTCAGGAGTCAGTACCAGAGTGGAAAATCCCCATCAAAAATTGGATTTTCCCTTCATAATCACACCAGGCCAGTATGGGACAAAGGGACAAGCCTTATTTCGAAGACCTCAGCTTTGACATTGAAAGGAACAGAGTTTTCCCGAGTAAAGGACACAGTATACTCTGTTAATGACAGAGACCCAATGAAGTTGCTGCCTGCCAAGCCCAAAGTGTTCCCTGGTGGGCAGGCAGAGTGTAAGGGGAGGTGTGCTGTTAAGATGACCCTGACGTCACAGCCACTCAGCGCTGTGTTCGGTGTCATCTTAGATCCCATGCAGCTGGTTTATCCTTTTCCAAAGGAGTTTCACTCTAGGCCCAATGAAACTAGTAGATTCCTCCTTTCCTAGTCATGGCTTTATACAGAATTTCAGTCTGCTGTGAAAGGGCTCTCTCAGCGCCAGCCACCATGAAACTGAGAGATGCCTTCTCCTCCTGACTGTGTATCAGTGGCGATAGGCAGAGAGGAAGTGTTCACTTACATGCAGCTGGGGAGTACCATGAAGCTCAAGATCCAGATCTTATCCCAGGAACTTGCCATCCAACCATCAATCAGGGACCAAGATAATCACCAGCTTCAGTTCAATCGGAAGTTCTCTGTGCAAATCAGCGGGTGAGCCAATTGTTATCCAGATCTAACCTCTCGTTGACCTAATTAAGTGTGAGTCCAAGCTGTTACACAAGCCAGTTGGTAGTTTGATCGCATTAGGTCTAACCTACTCAATGTTTGATCACATCTTTGGTTTGGTCTAATCTGCACCTTTTCCTGATCAATGACTGATCTAAAAAGGCATGGGTCTCCACAATGGTTGATCTAGCCAATCAATAGAGGATCTAATCAGAGTCTTTGATCCCTTCTGTGATTGACCTATTCTGCAACAACCTGATTAGCATTGAGTCTGAGTAGCAGTTGGCTCAGACCAGAAACAACAGATACAATTGGGAGCTTTAATGCAGTTCTCTTGATCTGAGAGAGATTTAAGACTATAAACTGAAATTGCCAGATGATGATGATGATGGTGATGATGATAGGTGATGGTGGTGGCAGTGGCTGCTCCTGCTGCAGTGGTGTCAGTGGTGAGCACAGCAGTGGCAGCAGTGGTGGTGATGATGATAAACAACCAGAGAAACAGCTGGACCACCTTCCTCTTATGGTATCCT
Source organism: Acomys minous (assembly GCF_964271855.1). Taxonomy (NCBI): domain Eukaryota; kingdom Metazoa; phylum Chordata; class Mammalia; order Rodentia; family Muridae; genus Acomys; species Acomys minous. The sequence goes on from NC_140496.1 coordinate 37,923,510, forward strand.
GTGAGCCAGCATCATGATTTTGGCATCCCCTATATCCTTGTGCTATCATGAGGCTAACCCTCCTTTTACTACTGAGAAGTTACCATAGCTTGTCTCTTGGTTCTTGACAGAGTTGTTGGGACCCACTCAGACCACTGAGTTGACATAGGAATAAACTAAACTGAAGATATCTGACAAGCAACAGAGCAGAAGACATCCTTCTTGGCTCCCTTACCCCGACTGAAAGCAGCCATCACATCTAGGAAACATGGATGCCATAAATTTCCTCATCAGAGAAGGTGCTTCTAGAAGAATGTACAAACGAGAACCCAAACCCATCTCTGGGAGAGGATATGTTCCCAAAGGTCATGGAGAGACGACTCAAGCCGTTCAGGAAAGGATCATCATACGCTTTCTTAACTCCCCTACGTTCTTCCGGTAAACATTGGTTTCTGCAGAACCTGTTCTTCTCATGGGAGCCTCTGAACCCTTCTTTTCACTTATGGGAGCCTCATATCCAACCCCCAGTCAGCACTGCTCCTCACCGTACACTCTTTCCTGTGTTTGTATGCTATGTGGATAAAGTTTCTCTCAGGGTAACTCGTCTTCCCTCTGCTTAAGCACATGCTCTCAAGCTTATCCCAGAGGGTGCCCCACCTCTGAGAGCATCTGTGTTAACTTCCCTAGCACCCAGCCCTCTTACTCACGTCTTGGGATGTTTCCATTGTAGCCAAGCAGAGGACTATAGAAACAAAGCAAGCTGGGTTGTCTTAAGAGAGAATGTGTTTGGAGTAGGAAGGAAGAAGTATGTGAGGGAGGGAAAGATGAAGACAGTACTGTGGGGAGGGGGAGAAGAGAAAAGTTGGGGTTTTTAGAAGGAGGGGGACAAGGGAGTGAAGGCAACTGCTCTTTTAGGAGAAGTGATGAAGAAGAAACCGGGAAAGAGGCTTGTAAATTTTCCACACTTGGGGGTAGAATTCTTTGTCATGTCTCAGTGACATGTCTTGGTGTATTTTGGTTGATACTTGAACTTGTCCTGAGCAAGTCAACTGTGTATGAGTTACACACATAATTACTTCCTTGCAGAGGCTGCATAACCTCCCCAAAGTGAAATAACTGGCTGAGTCCCATTCTGACTGTGTCCAGTGTTGCTCTGTATCTCACCACCCCACTGTCCTTTAGAGCCTGTGCTGGCAACCAGGTGAAATCCTCTTTTCCATGGAAATGTTTCTTTAAAAACATGCAACCATCTTCTTGGATTCTGGAAATACTTCTAATGATTTTCTCTTTCAAGATGCCAACCTTTTCTTCTCTCTCTCTCTCTCTCTCTCTCTCTCTCTCTCTCTCTCTCTCTCTCTCTCTCTCTCTCTCTCTCTCTCTCTCTCTCTCTCTCTCTCTCTCTCTGTGTGTGTGTGTGTGTCTTTCTCTCCATGTCTTTCTCCCCCCTTCCTTTCCTCCCTCTCTCCCAATCTTATATGCATATTGCCTGCTTAAATTAGATTCTAAATATACAAGGTCTGACAAGCAACAGAGCAGAAGACATCCTTCTTGGCCAGTGACTAAGGGTGGGGCATCCCATCTTGTTGGTTTTATAAAATACAAAGCAAAGCAAAAGTGAAGCTAAACAATTAAGCAATAGTTAAGAAATAAAGCTGGGGCCCAGGTGCAGTGGTGCATGCCTTTAATCCCAGCACTCAGGAGGTTGATCTCTGTGAGTTCAAGGCCAGCCCAGTCTATAAAGAGAGTCCGAGGGCATCCAAGGCTACACAGAGAAACCTTGTCTTGGAAAGGAAGGAGGAAGAGGAGGAGGAGGAGGAGGAAAGCTGTAGTCTAACAATGGGAAGCTACTTAAATGCCCTGAGCTGTTTTTGTATCTATAAAATGAGGCTGATAACTGCACCATGAAGTGTAACTGGAAGAATTAGATGAATGACATCATATAAGGTGCTTGACACATTGCTCCATAAGGGCTCAGTAATCAACACTGCCCCCAACAACACAACAAAGGTGCTCTGTCCTCCTCCATGACTTCAAAAGCCCATAATTATGGATATCATTGTTTATTTTTTACCCTCCCTCCCTTCTCCATCTTCACTGGACTTGGGGATTCCTACAAGGTAAGAGGCCATTTCCTTCTCCATAAGACAGGAGTCCACTCCATAAGGCCAGGCAGTCTACCATGCTTAAGGGCAGTCTACTCCATGTAGCTGCCTCAGCACTCTGAATGAGCTCACTTGGTCTCCTTCTGAATTCAGTGTTGTCTTGCGTCGGGTATCACTAGTCACTTGGGATGTTCAACTAATGCTCCTTCCTGATTCGTCAATGCTCCGCTTCCTAGAGCAGTGGGCAGCTGTGGAAAGGTGCATGCTCTTAACCTCTATCTAGGTCTTGGATAGATACATGCTGGAGTCTAGACTGTTGCTGTTAGAAGATTGTAAGCTTTCAGAGCAGAAAGTTTCCTCTACCCCTCAGCCGCTCTTGGCTCTTCATCCGTGGGTGAAAGACTGTCCTGCATTCAGGAGAAGCTCAAAGATTAGCTTTCATTTCCAATAACTTCTCAATGTGATGTGTCCCTTAGAGATGGGGAAGACCCCTCCTGCTGCCGCTGCCTCAGGAGACCCTTTGCTTTGAGTATCATGGCAGAAGCAATCTAAGTATCTCTAGCCCAGCCCTATCCTGGCAGTGCACAGTGGTTCAGGATTCCCATGGGCTCAATCCAGGCTCCTCTCCTTTAGATAATTTTCCCATCTTCTTTTTGCTAAGGCCCCCAGGTGGATTTAATCAACAGCTCTGCTTCCAGAAGGGTAGCCATGAGTTGGAGGTGGGGGTGACCTTGATCGCTCCTACTTTGGTTTTGGTGTTTGGAGTCATTGTGTCATATAAGATTCTACAGCTTAAACTAACACTCCACTATGGGGCAGCACCCATATCAGACAGAAAATGTAGCTCTATCTACCCTGTCTCCAGTGAAGCTTTTGGGCTCAGCTGTCCATGGCGGCCACACACAGATATTCTACTACTGACTCTACCACTGAAGTGGCCCCTCAGGTCCACAGATATTCAGAAATACATCTATGCAGGAATCCAACCCTCACACCTGGGTTGGTCACCCCTTAAGTTTCTCAGCAGGTTTTAGGACTACCCACATTAAGCTCCATAAATGGCTCTGTTGACTGTTAGTAAATGTGGGGCCTTTTATGTCCTTCTCCTTTGCCTCAGGTGGGTGTGGCAAAGATATACCCTTGAAGCCATTCTTAAGCAGCCTCAGAAAAGAAGCCACCATGCTTAGTGAGGAAGTGACTTCTCATTGTCCTTGCTCTAGCCATAGATATTGACCTTCTACCAAGATCTGAATACGTGCACCACCCCAAACTCCCATTATTCCACACCCTGCATCACCTTAGAACTCTGTCAACAACAAGACCCTTACCAGATGCAGCCCCTTGAATTCAAACCAAAATCATGATTACAAATACCTCTTCTACCTGGGCACCTACAAAGTCAATGGATGTGTGCAGCCTTTATGAGGTAGTTGGGGAAGACCCTGGTAGAAGGAGACTACATTAAAAAAAAATACTCACAATGGTGATCTGTGACGTTCCCAAGAAGACATGAGGAAAGGTGTGCTGTTCTACACTTTACCTATAAAACTGAGAACAGGAAAAATATCAAGGTCAGGCCAGAAGACAAAAGCTGAAAGTCTTTGTTAGCCTGGCTATATAGATATGTAATGGATATGAAAGGAGAGAGTGGGCCTGACCTAAATCTTAAGGGCTGATTGATTTCACTTATTAACTAACCCTGAGTGATCTAACTAAAGAAACATAAGCAAGCATGCAACATCACCCATTTGATGAACCCACTGTCCCCCATGCTTCCCCTGTGCTTTCAGTCATGGGTGCACAATGAGATCAGATCACCAGGAGTCCTTCAGCTGGTGGAGCCTTCCTCTTTGCTGTCTAATGTACCCAAGTTAGGCTTGAACTATATAGGTGTAGCTCTGGGCAAGAAGATATAAGAGTTCAATGACAGTTAATGTATAATTTCAAATCACCCATTATTGAAGAAAGAGTCTACAAAGATCCAATGTTATTCATTTTTTATTTTCTTGGTTTTGAGCTTTTTTTTTTTTAAGGAAATATAAGGATGCTCAAGCTGCTTCTACAGGATGCCACTGCCTGACCAAAATGTAACACCCACAGTTCCGGTACTTGTATTTATGGCCACTGCCCTGGTATAGAAGAAACTTGGCCTTCTATGCATGCCTTCTTGGACCTGGAATGTCTCTTCCTAGTTCCCAATGCTCTCTGTAGTTTCCACCATTACTTCTATATTTCGTTCCCTGGTGAAGGAGCTCTTGGCCCTCCAACATGCACTCACAGCCATGGTGATAGTGAACATACTGAGACAGTCTGAACACCTTGATTTGCATTTCCTAAGTAAGAGTCAGCTCTGCCATGGGGGATGGGTGAAAACATTCGGGGTCAAGGCCCTGGGACTTAAGGCATAGGATGAGGCAGAGGATCCAAACACCTACCACACCTATAGGCTAAAACTTTCTGGGTTTGATAGCATAACATTTGCTTAGGTGTTAAATCATACTAGGGTTTTATCTCACTGATATATGGTTTTATTATATACATTTAGTACTAAACCAAAGCTCATATTCATTAGTTTTAATTAAATATTAATATTAACTGAGCCGTGGTTCTGTCGAGTTCATCTTTGCTATTTTTCCAGCGCTGTCATGAAAGGTTTGAGTATTTTAATAGGTATGAATAGTAAAAATGTCATACACATATAAATCATTGGAAACACAAGTTAGGGAATAACTACATTTAAATTGGTTTTGAATTAAACCCCATCTATGACTCAGTTCTGGTGTAAGCATTAGCATTTCCAAATTTCCGGGTTTGGTACTCTTTCTCTCCAGATCACAACTGTATGAGTTACTTTTCTGTTGCTGTGGAAAAAAAAATAAACCATACACCAGGCAACTTATAGAAGGAAGGTTGCATTTGGAATTATGGTTCCAGAAATATGGAGGCCCATCATGGTGGGGAAGCACAGTAGCAAGCATCAGGCACCGTGGTCACAGTAAGGCTGAGAGATCACATCGTCAACAGCAAGCAACGAGAAGAGAAAGCACTGGAAGTGGCAGAAGGCTTTAAACTCTCAAAGCCTGCCCCCAGTGATGTACTTCCTCCTACAAGGCTGCTGCTTCTAAACCTTTCCAAACTGTGTCACCAACCGAGGACCAGGTGTTCAAATATCTGAGTCTATGTGGGAGATTCTCATTCATTCAGTCCACCGCAGCAACCTAGGTACATGATTTATAATGCATTTAAAAAAATATTCAGGCCAGAAAGATGTCCAGAGGGGAAAAGTTGCAGCCATGCAAGTTTAGAGACCTGAGTTCAAACCCAAGAACCCACATAAAAAGCTGGATACACTGGCTCAGGTCTGTAATCTCTGCACTCCTACTGTGAGACAGAAGGCAGAGGCAGGAAGAGTGCCAGCTAGGCACCCTGCAGCTGAAAACAATTGGGACCCTGCCTCAACAAGGAAAAAGACAAGAATTGAATTTTGAAAGATTTATTCTGACCTCAATGTGTGTTACACATTGTTATAGCATGTGTGAGTGTGAGTACACACACACATAAATAAAAATAAATAAATAGTTTATGCAAATCCTTACATAACCCTAGGCAGCATGTAGCATGATGGCATTGCCTTAAAACCTAGGAAATAGTCTTCAGAAAGATACTGTCTTGGAAGTTGAGCTCCTTTAAAATGTGTGTGTGCACAGGACAATGTTATAATGACGGTGGTGACGATCAGTAGGCGTAAGAGGTAGACTGGAGCCCAAGAACCTTGGGTTCTGTTCCAAGCTCTGCTAAAAACCTGTGTGACCTTGGCTAAATTCTTTCCCCTCCCTGGGCCTCAGTTTCTCTACCTGCTCTGCATCGGTGGTGGCTGGAGACCTTCAGACTCGGAATCCATGCTCCAGATTGCAGATTTCCCTGCAGTTGAGTCAAGTGTGTTTAAGTAAGCAAGCCACCTCCTGCCGGCCCTCATCGGCCTCTTATCTTAATAAGTAATGAGTGTGCCAAGGGCTGACAATGACATATTTTGAAAATAGTTTTAATGCATAGCTGGCAGAGGACCTGTTGGGCGTTGACAAATTACACAAACAGAGATGATGAGGAACGCATCAAATATTAACAGCTCTGGGCCCGGGCGGTAATGGAGAGCCTACCTGTGTCTTACATAAGCCTGTTCATGTTCGACCCAGAAAAGCATTTTTTTCAGCCTACCCAAGCAAGCACATGCACAGCTTTCAGTGATCTGAAGCAGCCAAACTTTCGTTGGTGACCTTTGGCTTCCGTTCAGTTTATTCTGGGAGGACATTTGAGAGCCAAGCTCTTTTAAATGGGCTCCTTTATTCCTTGTATAAACATTGCAAATTGGAGTTCCTCTCTTGGATGCTGATTCCCATCTCAAGAGTTCAAAAGTCCCTAAGAAAAGTACTAACATTAGTACATATCGCACAAGCACATGTAGCCGTGTGCCTGTAGTGTACGCTCCTCAATGCTCTAATGCACAACAGGGAAGCAACTTGTGTGGCATTTCCCCAACCCAGGATTGATTGATCTCAACTCCTTAAATATTAGTACTATAGAAATTTCCCCCAATAACTATTTAATCAGTCTTTGTCACTCCCAGTGCCTTTCAACTGAGTTCAAATCTAAAGTGAAGCTTTCTAGAATGATCTCTGATGATTTGTAGTGATGGAAATACTTTGCTTTAATCTGTATCTCTTGCTCTTCCATGCTAATGAGATATTGATGTGTTTTTTTTTTTACTGTGAGTAAATGATTGCGCTTTAATCTAAAAAGGGTGGCCACATTTGCCAATATGAATGCAGGATGCTGGTAAAGGCGCTTGTCACAAAGCACCTCCGGACCTGGGTTCCATTCTGATACCCGTACAGTGGAAGGAAAAGATTCCTTCAAGCTGTTCTCTGATCACAAATGTCACACACACACACACACACACACACACACACACACACACACGCACACGCACACGCACACGCACACGCACACGCGCGCACACACACACACACACACACGCACATTTTCACACACATAAATATATAATTAATTTTCAAAAAGACACTATGCCCAGTTATCTCTGTCCTTCTGAAGTGTAATTTAAAATATTTTTGGTTTAACAATATCCTATTGGCACTGGAGAGATGGCTCAGCAGTTAAGAGCACTGGCTACTCTTCCAGGGGACCTGAGTTCAATTCCCAGCAACCACATGCTAGCTCACAACTATCTGTAATGGAATCTGAATCCCTCTTCTAGTGTGCATGAAGACGGAGCACTCATATACATAAAATAAATAAATGCATAAATGAATCTTTAAAAAAAAAAGAATATCCTGTGCTATTTGGTCCTGGTTAATTAGTTAATGAAGTCTGTGTGCTGTGGCACATGTGTGGTGGTCAGAAAGTGACTTGCTGGGGTCACTTCTCTTCTAGCCCCTGGTGCTGGAAACCAAACTCGGGCTGCTGGGCTTGACAATAGGCGCCATACCCACTGTGCCTTCTCTGTGGCTCTGTTGTTCCTCTTCATATGTTTTTCAAGAAAATTTGGAGACAAATTAAAATGACTTGTTTGTCTAACACAAAAATCCAATTGGGCTTTTTGTACTTTATCAGGAAACCCTCACCCCAAGGGTTGACAATTTTTCTTTAAATAATATATAATGTAGGCTTTCCAGGCCAGAAATACCTACAGAACTGTGCTGCAATCTCCTAAGGTGGGTTTGGCGTCGAGTAAACAAGTGGGTGTGGTGGCTGGCTTTCAATAATGCCAAAAGTTGAATTTTATTACATTTTCTTGTGTATGAAACAGGCTTTTAAAAAAATCCTTCTAATCATTCAAAAATGCAAAAGCACCATGGCTTTGAAGTCTACAAAAACATTCAGTGTCCTGGCTTTGACCTAGGGTACTGGTTGGTCACTCTTCTGAGGCATCTAATGTCACAGCCCACTTGGAGAAGGCTACCCACGTTTCAGAGGTCCTCTGCCTGTGGAGGGACAGAGTTTGCCATTCGTCCCTGTGGCTGCTGGGATCTGAGGTGTGATTGGTCAGGCCTGAGAAGTGCTGTCACACCAACTTTCAAAGACTTGGGATCCATATGAGCGAATAAAGGGCAATGCCTCATTAATCTTTGTTTTATACTGACTGCATGTTGAAATGGCAGTGTATCTGTAGACACACATATTCAAGTCCTGTGACTGAAGTGAATTATCCCCGCCCCCTTTTCCTTTTTCATTAGCTTTTTAAACGTGTTTGCTAGAAGATACAGGATACCATACACAGATCCATTTTGTGTCTCCTTTCGCATTGCTATTTGTCTATAGCAGGTCCTTATCATCTCTGTAAAAACCATCGTCCGATCTTCCCTCATTCAAGCCACCGTGCCCCCAGGCATTCTTGTCACTGAGGACATGAGAAAATGAAAGAGATGGTTCATATGCTCCGGTCACTTGGCTTCTAGTGTCAACTTATCACATCAGCTGAGTTAAAAAAAATTCCCACGTATGAGAATCAGGCAAAGGAATTAGTGCTCTGAGGCTCTTAAGTGGGAGCCTGACCTGTGAAGAAAGACTCCAAGAGAAAGTCACTGATGGTCTGACTTCTGAAAGAGCAGCTGTGTGGCCTGAAGGACAAGAGCAAGGCAAGGGGAATCATGGGGGGGGGGGAGGAGGTGGGTGGAGGTGGGGGGGAGGCAGGTCAGAGTCAGAGGAAGTCCACGAGGCTACTACGTCAGCTCCTACATTGTGTTGGAGTGGCAGCTTGGAGAACATGTGGTGGTTTCACTGGTAGCTGAGGCCAACGGTTCTGTCTACTCCAGAGGACCAGTGAGAAGCCACTGAGGATTTTGGTCACTGGATGGAGATGGAGGTGGAGACATCACAATATTTGCATCTCATAAGTTTCCCTCTGCAAGACCATCTGAGTCTTGAGGAGGATTGCAGATAGGCTGCCATGTGGGTGACCCCTCAAATCAATAAACTCCCTCAGGACAGCCTTTAGGGAATGGCAAGATGAAGGCACTGTCTGCTGACGCACTGTTACCAGCTTTTCTCAGCGCTCCTCCGATCTCGAGCCTGAGTGTGTGGTCTGTGAAGCCTCCATTGTGGATGGCTTTGGAATCACATCAGAAATCTCTGCCAGCCTGAGGTGGGGGAAACCAAAACAAAACAGAATGCTGGCAGAGGAGCATGGCGCGGTCGCTTCATGATGGCCATGACAGAGCTGAGAGGGGAGCAAGAAATCTAGCAGTTGGAAGCCTTAGGCAACTGTAGACTGTGTAAGGAGTAGCTCAAATGCTATTCTGGAAGTTTCTGATCTAAGTGGGAGTGGCATTATTGGATGTGCGGTCTTGCTGGAGTAGGTGTGGCCTTGTTAGAGGAACTGTGTCAGAGGAGGTGGGCTTTGAGGTTTCAGAAGCTCCAGCCAGGGCTAGGGTCTTCAGCACCCCGCCCACCTGCGTGCCTCCATGCTTCTTTCAATAAAGACAACAGACTAACCCTCTGAACTGTAAGCCAGGCCCAAGGAAATGTTTTCCTTTATAAGAGTTGCCATGGTCATGGTATCTCTCCTCAGCAATAGAAACCCTAAGTTAGACGAATACAATCCACTGTTACTGTCTTACACTTCCTTCAGTTGAATGAGGACTTGCATCTGTTTGTTTCTTCCGCTCTGGCCACCTTTAGGGAATCTGAATTAGTTTACCTGAATTACTTTCCCAGGTAAGATACAGAACAGTGGAAGAAACATCCTGTGGAGGAGGCCTGAGTGGATTAGCGCCTCAATTTTATCTAGAACAACTAATTGGTTCCTGTGTTGGGGTGGTGGAGATGGGCTCGCTCTATGCCTGGCTTGGGAGGCAGTAAGGATTTGGGCAGCTTGTGTTATTTCTCTCTTCACGATACTCCTCCAACAGTCCCGATGAATGGCTTTGATCTGAGCAACTTTATTCCTGCAGTATTTCCAAAGCTGACTGGACTGACCAAAGTTGGGCCAATCAGTTCATTTCTTTTCGAATCATGAAAGACTTAGACCATGCACCTGGCCATCCTGACCTGGGAGCTGTAAGGCCAGAGAAAGTTAGCATCACCAATAGCAACTGAGTAAATTCGGAGAAGAGGGGAGACAGTTAGAGAGAAGGTGTCCATGGGAGAGGAGGTGGTAGACTTGGGAAGCCAAATTGTCCTCACATAGAAGTTGGCTTCACCTGTGCCCTACTTCTTTTTTCCCCCTGATATGTTGGATGCAGTGAGACACACACTGGGAGACCCTACAGGTGTCCAGCAGCTTCATGGTGAGGTAAGCTTGTTTCTTTCCCATGTGCATTTTCTGGCCAGATAGTCCATGTCTTTTATTGGGTTCTCAGATTATCTAGAACCTTTTCAACAAAGTTAACCAAAGCCACTCATGAGGAATAACAGTCATATGGACCTGTTTTGAGCACCTGCTTTATCCTATCATTTTTTTTATAACTGTGAGAAAGTTATTTGGCCTCTCAAAGGTCCCATCTTCTCGCACATCTGGAATGCAAGTGCCCCAGCAGTATTATTAATGGAAATGTAAGGCAAGCACATGTAAGGGAGCTTGATTAGTGACCAGCACATATAGTATATTTAACAGATGCTCTTTCTTTTAAAAGTATTTTTTCTTTAAACATTATTTTTATTAATTTATTCCATGTATATGACTGCTTCACCTAGAGGTATATCTAGGTACCAAGTCCAAGCCTGATGCTTCTGCCCAGGGAGGCTGGAAGTGGCTGTCAAATCCCCTACCACTAGAGTTTTACACAGGTGTGGGTTGCCATGTGTATACTGGGAATTGAACCCAGGTCTTCTGGAAGTGCTGATACATTACTCCAGCCTCCAAATGTTCTTTCTAATCAGAAAGTAAGTGGTCATCATAGTCCCTGTTCTGTGAGGGAAAACTCTTTTTATTTAAGATCATTTAGATTTCTAGCAGAGTTTTAAAGTAAGCATAGACATTTCCCATATACCCTTCACTTGGCTTCTCCTAATGTTAGGTTCTTATAGAATATGGTGACTTCAACTTACAAACATTGGTGCATTACTGTTAACATCAATCCCAGTCTCGTTTTCCCAGCTGTAACTGTATTCTATTAGTGATCCTTTGTTTCTGGGTCCTGTCCTGTGTATACCACAGTATCAGTCCTTTTAAAATCTGTAACAGTTTCCAGCCGTTCATTGTTCATATCAGGGAGCAATGGGTCCCATCTGGTTTGGCTAATATGTCTCAACTATGGCGCCATTTGAGTTTGGCTTCTTTCAGATGTCTGTCTTCTCTGCAAAGCATGGCTTTTATGATGTTTCCATGCCTTAAGTGACATAAGGCTACTGAAGGGTATGTCTGCCCTGTCACAACTCAGGTACATTCTGAATGCTGCTGTGCAGCAGACTCAGTCCACGGATCTTTCCCTCCAGCAACCTACAAATAGGGGAAAGATCTTCACCAACCCTACAGCCAGCAATGAGGTAATATTAAAAATATATAAAGAACTCAAAAATTAAAGGCCAACAAACCTAACAATCCAATTAAAAATGGGGTACAGAGTTAAACAGGATTCTCAAGAGAGGACTCTCTAATGGTCAAGAAGCACTTAGAGAAATGCTCAAGGTCCTTAGTCATTAGGGAAATACACATCAAAACAACTCTGAAATTGCATCTTACATCTATCAGATGGCTAAGATAAAAAACTGAAGTGATAGCACATGCTGGCAAGGATGTAGAGCAAGGGGAACACTCCTCCATTGCTGGTGAGAGTACAAATTTGTACAACCACTATGGAAATCAATCTGATGCTGTCTCAGAAAATTGGGAATAGTTCCACCTCAAGACCCAGCTATACCACTCCTGGGCATACCCAAAAGATGCTCCATCATACTGCAAGGACAGTTGCTCAACTATGTTCATAGCAGCCTTATTTGCAATAGCCAGAAACTGGAAGTAATCCACATGTCCCTCAACCAAAGAATAGATAAAGAAAATGTGGTACCTTTACACAGTGGACTATTACTCAGCTATTAAAAACAAGAAAGTCATGAAATGTGCAGGCAATTGGATGGAACTAGGAAATATCACCCCAAGTGAGGTAACCTAGACCCAGAAAGATACACATGGTATATACTCACTCATAAGTGGATATTAGCCTTATAGTACAGGATAACCATACTGAAGCACCAACCAAGGACCATGCACATACTGGACCTAGGCCCTTTACACGTGTGTAGCTGGCGGCAGCTTGGTCTTCATATGGGTCCCCTATTAAGAGTAGCAGGGGCTGTCTCTGACACGGACTCTGTTGCCTGCTTTTCAATCACTTCCTCCTGGTGGGACTGCCTTGCCAGGCCACAGGGAAGAGGATGCTCAATCCTGATGCAACTTGATGTGCCAGGTAGGTGGGTGATGTGCCAGGGATGGTGGGCAGGGCTCCCCTTTTCGGAAGAGTAGGGGAGAGGGGTAGTGGAAAAGGGGGGAAGGTGGGACCAGGAGGAGAAGAGGGAGGGGCCTATGATTGGTATTTAAAGTGAGTAATATTAAAACTAAAACCAATACTAGTACTAATACTAAACAATGATCCAGTTTCCATTCCTAGCCCCACTAATGCCCTAAGGTAAGCACTCACTTGCCCGGCTGCCCACTTGAGGTCTCCTTTTGAATATCCAAAATACTTTCCCAAAGAAATGTGGTAAAAACCCAACTCATCCTACCCTCCCAAGCTTGCTTGTCTCCAAAGTGTCATTCCTTCCCTAATAACAACACCACCATTTGTCCAAACACTTTCTGAGCTCTTTCACATCTTACACCCACATAAATCCTACCAAGTTGCCTCCCTTCAGGATAACCAGTTTCTATGACCTTCTCAGTAGCTCACTCAGAACCTGTCCACTTTCTGTCTTAGGTAGAGAAGTCTAGTGGATTTTAAACTCTTCCCCTGCTCCCAAGTTTCTCCTGTAATGTAACTGCTTTGCAAGTCAAAGGAGGATGCTGCCCTGTTCAGATGCTCCATGGCCCATATGCTTTGTCCCCAGGGCACTTAGGCAACATTGTCTTCACCACCTCCTAACTTCCTGCTCTCAGGACACTGAAATTGCTTCGTTGTTGTTCAATACACCAGGCACACTCCTTTCTTAGGAGTTATGAGTCTATAGTAGTTTCTGGCTGAAAGTCTCTCCCCCAAGACGTCCACGTGGCTGGCTTTCTCTTACTTCGTTTAGGATTCTCAAAATGAAGTCACCACTCAGAGTCCATGAGGATGCATTTCATGACCCGTTAGAGACACACGAATCCTCAGATGCTTAAGTTCGTTAGATAAAATAACGGTGTTTGCACATATTTTTGTATAAATGTTCTATCATCTTGAGGTTATTAGTAATAACAAGTACAAGGTCAACGTCCGGTGTGGTTACCCTGTATGGTGGTGTGAAAGAGACTGGTTGCCATATGCTTATATGTATTTATCCTTGGTCTCCATTTTTATTTTTATTTTTTGAAACAGTTTGGGAAGGATTAAGAATGTGGACTTGTTGGAGAAGATGTGTCATTAGAGATGTGATTTGAGGTTTCAAACTCTCAGACCATTCTCCATTATCTCTTTCTGTGTCATGCTTGTGGAACATGATGTGAGCTCTCAGCACTGCTCTGGTGCCATGCCTTCCTGCCATGATCATCATGGACTTTAATCCTCTGAATCTATAAAGCCTCAAGAACCCCTTTCTTGGGAAACACTCCTTCCAAAACCACTTTGGAAATCAATCTGGTGCTTTCTCCCAATACTGGGAATAGGGCTACCTCAAGACCCAGCTATCCACTCCTTGGAATATATCCAGGAGGTGCTCCACCACACAACAAGGACATATGCTCAACCATGTTCACAGCAGTCTTATTCGTAATAGCCAGAACCTGGAAACAGCCCATATGTCCCTCAGTCAAAGAATGGATAAAGAAACCGTGGTACATTTACACTATGGAATACTACTCAGCTATTAAAATCAAGGAAATCCAGAAATTTGCAGGCAAATGGATGGAACTAGAAATGATCATACTGAGTGAGTTAATCCAGAAGCACAAAGACACACATGGTATATCCTCACTTATAATTGGACACTAGCCCAACAGGGATGTCCCCTGAAAGTCTTCACTTACTAGGAGATTGAGATGGATGTGAGGACTTCCTATTGGGACTCTAGGTGAGAGAAGTATAGGAGAATGGGGAAATAGAAGGATCCAGAGGGTCCTAGAAACCTACAAGAAGAATATCATGACAGGTGAATCTGGACCTAGGGGCGTCTGCCCAAACTACTGCACTAACCAAAGACAATACATACAGTAAATATTGAACCCCTACTCAGATCTAGCCAAGGAATAGGACATTCTCCACAGTTGTGTGGAGAGTAGGGACTGACTCTGACATGATCACTTCCCCTTGGTGGGGAGGCCTAGTAGCACTCAGAGAAAGAACAGGAAGGCTACCAAGATGAGACTTGATAGACTGTGACCATATGGTTGGGGAGGAGGTCCCCTTCTGTCACAGGCCTAGGGGAGGGGAATAGGGTGAAAGAAGAAAGGAGGGAGGAATGGGAGGAGACAAGCAAGGGGATAACAATTGAGATGTAATCTGAATAAATTAATAAAAACAGCCCATTTCTTCTATAAATTGCCTTGGTCATGGTGTCTTATCACAGCAATGGAAAAGTAATTAAAGCATAATATGTTGATCAGTAACAATGACAAGAGAGAAATATGTATGTTGAATACAGATGCAACCATTGTAGGCTTAACTATGTTTTCAGGCCTCAGTTGAGTGTATGGGGTTTTAGAGGGTTCATTCCATGAACACCTGGCTCGATGGTGGTAGGAGCATGTGGCGAAGGACCTTTTAAGTGATACACAAGAAGCAAAGAGGGAAATATTTACATTTCACCAGCTTTCTCTAGTCCAATTTTTTTTTTCAAGGACCACAGCCCTGGGCATGGCACTATCGACATTGAGGATAGGCCTTCTATCCAAAAATCTTCTCTGGAAATGCCTCATGGACATCCCAAGGTCAAGCCTTCCCTTTTTTTTTTTCAGGGGATTTCAAGTCCAGTCAAACTGACAGTGAAGACTAATGTCACAGGAGCTAGTACATCCTACTTTTTTCATATAGAGAGTGAGGAAGTACCCTGACATGATGCAGAGTACCAAGGTCTACTTGAACTTTTGAATTTAGCTACTTCTCTTGACCTCATGATCAGTGAAAACGCCATCAGAACTTTCAAGAACAGTATTTGACCATCTTAGAATTTTTTAGGTGTGCTGGTTTGGATAGCAATGCCCTCCATTCATTCATATATTTGAATGCTTAGTCTCCAGTTGGTCAAATTGTTAGGGAGTGTGGTCTTGTTAGGGAATGTGTGTCACTAGGGGTGGACTTGGAGGCTTTAAAAGCCCAGCTAATTCCCCAGCCTCTCTTCCTTAGCTCACTGCTTATAGATAAGATGTAAGCTCTCAACTCTCTCTCCAGTGCCATGCCTGCCTGTATGCTGCCATGCTTCTTGCCATGGTGGTCATGGACTTGCCCTCTGAAGCTGTAAGCAACCCCTAAATAATGAAGTGTGTTCTTTTCTAAGCTGCCTTGGTCATGGTGTTTCCTTCTAGCAATAGAACAGCGACTAAGACGGTAGCTCTGCAGAATTATATGTTTGTTTGTATAGATGTACACAGTATCAAGTGGCCTACTCTCAAGACTGGCCTTTGTGATTTACACGAACTGACAATTTCAAAATGTATGAGGCAAGATGGCAGGCAGGAGTTAATCCTGGCATCTTTGGGCATAATGTCTTCTTTTCTGAGGAATGTGCTTCTCCCTAAGGCCTTTGACTGATCAGATGAGAGACCCTCTCAGCTTATGAAGGGGAGTCCTCACCGTGTATAGTTAAAGTGAGCACACATTGCCACAGCTACAAAAGCACCTTCACAGGAGAACTTACATTTGTGTTTCATCAAATAAGTAAATACTATAGACTGCATAAAATTATCGCATTTAATAAATGGCAGATTCAGAATGTAGGCTGTGCTTGCTCCCACTGGTGCATCTATTTGTCCACAGCTGGCAGGTGCCAGCCTTCCACAGAGAACAAGAGCAGGCCTCTACCATGCAAGGCCACCTTGACACACAGCCAGTGCTGAGCGCTTAATTTCTGAAGGCCTGAGTCATGGCATGGGTGCTTCAGGGTAGAACGGAAGCAGATTCTGGAACAAGCTTTGGAAGTCACATTGTCACAGCTCAGAGGGCAGATCCTCCCACACCCCTCACCTTCAAAGGAGGGATGCTCCATGTAACGGAACCCTGATCCAGAAAGCTTGAGAAAAGACTGTTTCTCCGTAGGGCTGGTGCCCAGCACACCCTAGCCACCCTGCCACCCCCTGAGGCTGTTCCTCAGAAGCCAGCTGTTGTGAGTGAGGTGTTGGTTCTATCTGCTGTCATTAACTTCCAGAAGGCAGCGGGATTCTTCTTTCATTATTTCTGATGAGAGAAACTGTTCTTCTGACAAGGGGGCATCATCTTTCCAGTCTCCAAGTAGAGAGAGGAATCCTTTTCCTCAGTGAGAAGGGAGGGAAGATTGGGGGGAGGGGGGAGGGGAGGTCCGTTTTGTATCAGTTCATTTGTTGTGGTAATCCTAATTGACGGTATTAAAAATGGAGGGCATAGGGCCTTCAGGCTTTCGTGTGTCAGCCTGAAGGCCCAAAAGAGGTTCACGGAGTCACCAAATAAACCTGGAGGAGTTTCTTTGAGTTTTGTTTTTGTTTTTGTTTTCATTTTCTTTCTTCAGGGCAAAGGTGGGTTTTCTTTAGACACAGAATTCCAGAGGCTTTTACTACCACCAGTGTGTCTGACCTGCCTCGCCGCCTCCTCTTTTAGTTCATCTGGGTGCGTGTAATTTAAGGTAACCTCAGATACTGTGTTTCATACCAGGACTTTCATTCACTCAAATTCCATATCCATCACCTCACCTCTTCTTAGTTGCCCTGAGTGAGGAGCGGGGAAGCATCACCTTTAAGTCATGCATGGGGACTTGACCTCAGCTGGCTAGTGCTGATTCGAGGCCCACAGCATGGTGACGTGTGCATTTTTAGAAGAAAGTTCGTAGTAGTGTATTAACAACAAGGCAGAGACTATAGGCACTGAGGATCTGAACAGATTAAAAAAAAAATATTAGCAAATGCGTGTGTGTGTGCATGTAGCCTGTAGTGAGCGACCAAAACCTTGGACTTCTCAGCAACTTTACCTAAATTATAAATGGCCTGGTATACTTCCTCTTCTTAGGGGGAAAAACAAAAGTACTTAAATGTATCTGGCAAAAGCTGACTGTAAGGTCAAGGTTAAGTCTGAGAGAATACAAACGTAGCAACTTTTGTGTATAGTTATACGATTGCACAAACTTTTTTTTTTTTTTAAGTCTCAGGTTTTCAGGAAGAAAGAAAAAAAAAAAAAAAAGGAAGTCACTTTTCCCAGACGCCAGCCTTCAATCCTCAGGAGGCCTGCATTTTCACATACACCTGACAGGAGGTTCTGCTAGCGTTCACCCTGTGATTAATTGGCAAGCATTACATTGGTTCATTTCCTTAATGAGCACGTTTTTTGAGCACTTACTGTGAACCAGGCAACGTCTGGCAGCTGCGGGTCGGGGGAGGGGATGCAAAGTGAGGGGCACGGAAGGGCTTCGAACTCTAAGGTTAGGTGTATGTACTCCTCTGATTCAAGTCTGAAGCCTTCAGAGGGAAGGGAGCAAGCACACTGCTTTGAAAGATGGAGTCTGGCAGATCAGGAGGGAAAAGGAGAGCATTGCACCTGGGGTGGGGGAAGGGTGGGCTGCAGAGCAGCACCTGATTGGACTATTCTACTCACAGAACATTATGAGAGGAATTTTCAGGAGGTTGGGAGTAGAGATGGTTTGGTCCCTGGCACTGAAAGAAAACATGTGCACCTCAACGCTAGTACTTATTTGTACATGGCACGATGTCACGCTTGCAGACTCAAAGATCAAGAAGAAATACAGAGTGCTAGGACTTGAAAGGATCTCAGCACTGGCTCGGTTCCTAAGGTTCCGCGACTTTTAAGGAGGAGCTTCCTAGGCTCCTAGGAAAAAGTGTTTTTCCTGCCCGTATGACATAGCTGTCCTGGAACGGCTTTGTTTGTGCTTTATAGCTTCTTCATTTTAGAATCTGCTGAACAAGAGGCTCTTGTCCAAAACATGTTGGGTCGTTTGGCAGGAAAAGGAAAGACTGGTGGACCATTGCTTTCAAAGCTCTTCTTGGCAGTAGCACCCACTGTTTCTGCTTATGTGTGTCGGTCAAGACCACCGTCCAGACTTGTATCGGCGCAATATGAAAGCATTTTCTTTCTCCGAGAAATAGGAAAAATGTTTTAATTAACGATGTCACTTTTATCATGGGGTTCAGCAGTACCCTCACCCCAGCTTGAAACCGCACAGCTCCATAAAAGACTGTTGTACATGTTGAGACTTACCACCACACTTGGCATGGTGGCGCAGTTGTAGCAAAGGATCCCACTTCTTCACTGAGGTCTGTCTGCTCTGCTGTCCCCTTGCCTGCAGGTCTAATCCCTACCACCTGTTCTCATCAGTTTCTGCCTGTAACTCTGAAGCAGCCTGCACATCCCTTCTCCACTGTACGCAACACAGTGTGGAGAACGCTCAGCGTCCAGGCAGTGGCACCCAGAGTGGAGGGTGCTGTGGAGGTCTAATTAGCTTATAAACAATAATGACTTCATAAAGCCCATAATTTGGCTCTTAGTTATTCGGCCACTTGCTGATGACATTGTAAATTATCCTGAAAGCATATCCCAGAGCTACTGCTATGATAAAGAAATAACTTTTAATTTCTATTTTAACACTGTACGGGGGGCGGGGGTGGCTCGCCAGGTAGTGGTACTTGCTGCCAAGGTGTTCAACCTGAACTTGAGTGCCAGAACCTACATAGTGGGAAGAGAGAAAGACTCACAAAAGCTGTCCTCCGACCTCCACACATTAGCCCTGGCACACAAGTGCCCCCACCACACACACACAAATAAAACTAAGCAAATGCCACCCCTGTCCCCGTCATATCAGGTAGAGGACTAGACTGTGAATTAAAAGATCCAGGGATCTGGTTGCCTTTGCTACTTAATAACTGCAGGCCCCTGGTGCTTCTCTCTCTCTCTCTCTCTCTCTCTCTCTCTCTCTCTCTCTCTCTCTCTCTCTGGGCTTATGTGCTGGTCAGTTTTCAAATGTCCAGAAGAAACACCTTGCAACCGGGAAAGTTGTATTTTTGTCTCAGAGATTCCAGACTACCAGCTCCCTTGCTTTTGGTTTGAGGCAGGCACTGTGAAGATGTGTGAGTGTGGCAAAAGGAGCCGGCTGAGCTCTGAGGAGCCAGGGAGCAAAGGGGAACAGGAAGGGATCAGAGGTGAGATGGCCTTCACCGGCATCAAAGGTCAACGGTCAGCGCAGATTCAGCTTCCTCCAATCAGACACCACCTCCAACCATTGTGGTAGCCCAGTGAAGAAGTCGGAGGGTCAGTCAGCCCATTGCCTCTCAGTGATGGGCCCTCCAACTCATCACAAAGCCTTGAATACATGAGCCTTTTGGAAGACACTTCATGCCCAAACCCCATCAGCTGCCTTCTTAGCATGCGAGGAAGGAGACTGTGCGCCACTCACATGCCATAGTCATACGTCATCATACCTGCTGTGCTGCTGCATAGGTAGTAAATTTTGCTTTAGGGCAACTAAAAGTTTGCATATTTTTATTGTCACTTAAAAATCACCCCTGCATCTAAGAAGTGTTAGGATGTATAGATTCTTAAATGTCCCTGTCTGTCTTTAACATTCTGGAATTTGACATTATTATAGCTCTAAAGAAAATACTCCGAGCCATTGCCTAATTTCCTGTGGGCACAATCTACTCAACACTCTTTGAACACTGGAAAAGCTAGAAGTTTTTGTCCCAAAGGCACCTTGGCAGCTGTGGTTGATTCTTAGAAATGGTTGGCCACTGTGCCACAGTGACTCCTCCTCCAAGGGACCTGGGCTTCTTCTTCTTCCTTGTTAGTTATATTTACAACTTTAATGGTTCACTTACCTTTGTGGCATGATGCAAATCTGAATGTCTCACCACCTGCTTAGGCGGAAAAAGAAACGAAGGCAACGTTTTCTAACTTCCCACTAGAGGGCAGCAGAGTAACGGGAATCCGGATGCTTCCTGGCTTTGTAGTAGACGTGTTGACATGTGATTTGGCAATTGAATAATTTTTGATACTGTCCTGACACATAAACACCTAGAAGCAGGTTTTCAAAGGTTATTTGCACACTAAAAGAGGAATTAAGGAAACGAACTTGCATGCCAAAAGTAATTTTCAATATTCTACAAAGAACTGTGGCCTCATTATGAGATTGCTTACAGAGAATATTCAACTACGTTAAACTCGGCCGGCAAACAAGCATTCAAAATAAATTAGGCTGAATGGACCTAAGAAAGTAGATCCAGTGACTAATAAAAATTTCTCCTGGGGTTTGGGGACCAGCCAACTTGCCCAAAAGGAGAAATTAGGTTTCATGTGATTTTGTTTTCCCTCAATCCACCCCCAGACCTTGAGACCCCCAGACTCAGGGAATTATCACGGTAAAACCATTGTCCATGTGCTCTCTGGCCAACTTTACTACTGTGGCGATTTACTTTTAAGCTATCGCCATACCCTGGGCATGAAAAGTCAGCAAATGATCCAAGTTTATCCCGGAGACATCCTCGCACCTTGAGAAACAGCCCATTTGTATTATCGCGGTTTGATGTATTTCCCGTTTGTGGAGTTTCTTCGGTGAGTTGGCATTTTAATTTAATTATACTTTTTGCTAACAGTCTTTATTTTTCAGTGTCTGTGTGTAAAACGCCCGTAGGTTTGATTATCTGGCCCCTCTTCCCAGTGCAGGGGTGCCGTGCAAATTTATAAACTGACAAAATGCAGTGTAAAACTTGGGGAGGTGAAATTAGCAATCTGTAAAAAAAAAAAAAAAGAAAGAAAGAAAGAAAGAAAGAAAGAAAGAAAGAAAGAAAAAGAAAAAGAAAGAAAAGAAAAAAAAGAAAAAAATCCTGTTTGAAAGATGAGGCATTTCCTGGCTTGCAGGGTGCAGTCCCACCTTGGATACATACCTTCAGTCTCTGGTCTGTGTGTCCCTAATAATAACGGCCTCACGGTTGTAGCTCAGAGAGCATCAAGGACCACAAAGAACTCGTGTGCTCAGTGGGTCCCTTCTGAGCTTCTGCAGACACAGAATCATAGCCACCATAGTATTTCTTCTTCTTCTTCTTCTTCTTCTTCTTCTTCTTCTTCTTCTTCTTCTTCTTCTCCTCTTCCTCCTCCTCCTCCTCCTCCTCCTCCTCCTCCTCCTTCTTCTTCTTCTTCTTCTTCTTCACTGCCCTCCCTGAACTTAGGATCAAACCAGGGGCATGCGCCTGCTAGGCCCATACTAGGCAAGCCCTCTACCACTGAGCCACGCCTCCCCCCATCTCAGGCAAAAGTAGTGTTTTTCTTGATCTGGGTTTTAGTTATGTTTCTTTTCTTTTTCTTTTTTCTTTTCTTTTCTTTCTTTCTTTTTTTTCATTTTTTTTTTATTTTTATTTTTTAAGAATAGTCCTTGAGTATAGCAGGGGCCTGCCTCTCTGAGAACACTGTGTGAGTCTGGACCTAGGCCTTGGGCTCTTCCAGGTTTTTAGCTGGACTACTGAGCATTTAACAGCAAAGAGAAACTGATATGTGCGTGTCCCCAGAGACACAGCTGTACACACTCAAGTGTGATCACTCTGTTATCCTGATCCTAAGATGCCACTGACTGCAAGATGCACAGCTGATTCAATAATAGCCTTTAAAAAAAAAAACGCACGGGGAAGAAAGAAAACTTCCAGGTCAAACATAAACATGGATTGGAGGGTACATTCCAAGTTCAGATGACAGAAAGGAAAAACAAAAACCAAACAAAAGCACCCAAAGGACAACAATAATAACCAGAAAAGATTCATTTTTAAAATCTTAGAAATCTAATCTACATGGTGTTCGTAGATATATTTTA
This sequence comes from Acomys minous, assembly GCF_964271855.1. Classification (NCBI taxonomy): domain Eukaryota; kingdom Metazoa; phylum Chordata; class Mammalia; order Rodentia; family Muridae; genus Acomys; species Acomys minous. The sequence continues at coordinate 37,945,724 of NC_140496.1, forward strand.
GGTGAAGACAGCTTCTGAGACATGTCCTAGCATAAATGTCAGCATCTATAACCCAAGGGATTAAATTCAAACTCATAAGCTCTGACCTCCAACCAGGTTCTCCCTGCCCACTGTGATGGACCAGGGCATGATGATGCCGAGTGTGCTGGCGGCATCCTAGGACATATATAACCCAATGGCGGGACTTGTCTGATCCTTGTTTTACTCAGCTTGGTGTCCACATGTCCCTTGTCTCTCTGTCCCTGTCCCATTAGCAGGGATGGTTCACCTAATGGGAGCGACGCAATGGCAGGGCCCATGTTCTTTGCTTGAACTCTGGCTGAGAATGTGGCAGACACTAGAGAGTGGCAGTGATGACGATGGTGGAGGGTTCTGTTGAGATACAGAGTGGGGCTACAGGGAGGAGGGGCGAGTACGGACAGCAGTCAGATTCTAGGTGACAGTAGGTAAGGCCCCAGGAAGCCACCCACTGCACACGTGGAGGAGAGTGAGGACAAGATCCCAGCCATGGGACACATTGGCTCCAGCCCCGACAGCACAGAGAAGAAGGGGACACGGAGTGAAGAAGAGTGCGCTAATGACCTTCCTCTGGGGACCTCATACCCCAGGATGTGCATGGAAATCACTCCAATGAGCATGATTGCTGCAGGGCCTGTTTTTCATACTGAGGGACAAGGGGAAGGAGGTCGGGACGCAGAAGTCGGACTCTTTAATCTTCCTATCTTCTGCCACCTGAAGTCCCCATCCTGTCTAACTGACTGCTTTCTCCACAGTAAGCCTGCTTGGGGATCATGCTGTGCCTTCCCTGTATGTATACACACACACACACACACACACACACACACACACACACACAGTTTCTGCTCAATTGCTTGAATGCATAAAATCTTTCCATATCAGGAGGTGGGGGTGTGGGGGCATGGTCTGGGATCTCTCTGGTTACCCTGGCAGGGTGAGTAGGGGGGCACAGAAGACTGGGAGAGGTGAAGATCGTCAGGGGTGTGTGTATGTGTGTGGGGGGGTAGGGTGGTGGTGGTGGTGGTGGCGGTGGAGGAGGAGGAGGAGGAGGAGGAAGAGGAGGAGGAGGAGGATACCAAAGGCTTGGGACAGAAGCTGGTGAATTTCTAAATCAGGAGCTTGGGTTGATGGTAATATTAGCAGCAGGAAAGGGTCGACATAAGATTTTTTCCCTGAGCAGAAGAAAAAAAAATGAAGCTGTGGTTTTTAAACATATGCTAAGGTCATTTATTTTGCCCTAATAATTTGTTTAGCAGGAGGCGGGAGTAGAGTGCAGGGTTATGTGCAGGCTGAACAAGCGCTCTACCACTCAGGTGCACGCTGAGCCAGTCCGCCCTTTAACATGCACGCGCTTAATACTGTCCTAGTCAAAAGAAGAAAGAAAGAATATTGTAACAGAATTAGGCTGAGTAGCAAAAATGCCAACCAGGATCGAAGAAAAGATGCCGTGAGAGAAATGTAAAAGGAGAAACAACATGAAGAGATGCAAACTCTTTCGTGGACTCCAAGCTGAGCAGCAGCAGGCTGGACTATAGTTAACTGGGAAGGACATTTGTACTGTGCTTTGTGCTTGCGTTGTCTTTCCCCGTTTCCTGGCATGGAGACTTTTTTTTTCCATAGTAGCTTCTTTCTGGACTCGGGCTTGAAGCGGGAGCCCTTCGTGCGTGGCTGGCTGGAGCATGCGCAACAGCAGAAACCCAGCTCTCCCGCTTCAGCGCTGGCACCGTACAAGTCTCATCAGAGGGAAGGCGCTGTCGCCTTCTATATTCGTTCACTCCCTTGTGCCTTTTCAGCTTCTGAAAGACATGTTTCTCCAACCCATCTGGCATCCTGGCTTCCTTCTTGCCTGCCTTGTCTGGTGCAGACAGGAGTGTGGTACAGGTTTCCTGGTAAATAGCTTAGCACTGGGTGTATCTTAGTAGGAACGCATTTGCCAAGTTCTGGGTCTCAGTCCCGCCCACTGCAAAGAGGAAGGAATGAGAGAAAATCAACAAGCAACATAGATCTTGGCCTCCAGTCCTCAGCATCTTAAAGACAAGAAATGATCAGTGATGACGGGTGCAGTTGAGGACATAAGGTGCTCTGTGCACTGTATTTGAGGACGCCATATTCAGGAACTTACGGTTGGCACATGCGACAGTTAGAAGTTGGTGTCACAAGAGACACTGGAACAGTTGGCAAACTAAAAATACCAAACAAACAAACAAAAACAAACAAACAAACAAAAAATCCGTGTCACCACAGTTCCCCGGTGTGCATCCACTAACAGAGATGGCTAAGGAAACTGATGCCGTTCACTAAGCAAAACAAATACTGTCAGCCCATGCTTTGCAACCCTTAAGGGCCAAAACATTAGCACTATTCCTGGACTCTACTTCCTTGTTTGTCAGGATCTACTCTGGATTGCCTAGGTTGTGTGCATGAAGACCAGGGCAGCTCACACAGCTCTCAAAACAAAGCAAATGCTTTCCACAGGCACAATGCTTTTCAAGGGCCAAGGGTTAAACACACGGCTTTGCTGTGGCCCAGGGGCCACCGCTTTGTGCCTTCTTGGGTGTGCATGTGCAGTGAGACAGCATTGCACTATGCAAAGTTAGAGCCCTGCTTGGTCTAGCACTTGCTATGTAGCACAGGCTAGCCTCAAACTTGACATGAACACCCTCCCAACCCCCAAGCCCCCATGCCCGCTTTGAGCTCTTCTCAGCAGGAAGGAGGACAAGAAACAAGATGGCTACCTCCATCTCAATAGTGGAGACCTAGAATTCTGAGCGTTTGATGCCTTTTACCTGCTGTCCTTTCAGCCGGCCCAGGAGGCTGCTGTTGGATGCTTTTCATTTGTGCCTAGTAACTCTTGGTTGCAAGAAGGAGTTTCAAAGGGCCAGGCTCCTTTGCTGCTAGAACAATCTATCACCAAAGCTGTGCTGCAGGAGTCCCAAGTGTGCACTTTGTGTGGAACAGATGAAAGAGTAAGTAGAAGAAAAAGGAAATCCGTGCTCTGTGTACCCTTCCTCCCCACTTTTGAACCTAAAAAAAAAAAAAAAAAAAAAAAGCCTTAGAACAGCAGTTATCAACCTATGGGGTCATGACCTCACAAGGATTGCATATCAGATAGCCTGCATGTCAGATATTTACATGGCAATTCATAACAGTAGCAAAATGACAGTTATGAAGTAGCAGTGAAATAATTTTATGGTTGGGGAGGGCAGGTCACCACTGAGGAACTGTATTGAAAAACTGCAGCTTTAGGAGGGTTGAGAACTATGGCCTTAGAGTATCTGGTGCCCCCATTACGGGTCTAATTGTGTCCTTCCCAAGTAATACGTTAAAATTTAAACATCCAGATTATCAGAGTCTGACCTTACTGGAGATAAGGTCTTGACAAAGGTCATCAAGTTAAAAACACTTAAGGCAGACCCAAATCCAGTATGGTTGCCATTCCTATGAACTGAGACATTGGACATAGATACAGACATCCATACAGTTCACACAGTGAATACGGTATAACAATACACAAAGAGGGGAGAACCGCCGACAAGCCGAGGAGAGACGGGAACCAGGTTCTCTCTCGCAGCCATCAGAAGGAACCAACTATCTCCTCCGACTTTGGGATGCCAGACTGCAACTGTGAGACGCTACGTGTCTGCTGCTTAAGCCGCCTAGTGTAGGGTACTACATAGTGTGTGGGATCCCTGCTGGACGGGTCTATGGCACTCACTCATTCTTAGGTTGTCCCGTGGATACAACTCCAACATGTCCACTGCCTGGCTAAATGAATCCCTCAAGGTTGTAGGCAACAGAGCCTTGTGCCAGTACAACCACCACAGGCAAAAGCAATAGTCCACCCAGCATGGCTTGCGGTGGCAGGCACGTGGGAGCTGCAGCTTGGGATAGATTCAAGTAGGCATTTCTCTACACGCACCCTGAGGATGTATGTAGATATTAGAGAGTGAGTGACGGCCTGTCTGAGCAAATAAAACGATAGACAAGTTTCTCACACGCTGCCTATAGTTAACTCCTTCTCTAGATCCGGCTCTATGGCTTCAGTTAGGCTCAGCTTTGTCGGGGGGAAAGTCTAAGATGACATCATTCACAAGTCTGGCAGCTCATACTGACGGGACTTTGCACGGCAATCATAGGGCTCCAAAGACCTTTATGCGCTTCTTAAATGGCTTCCTTAAGATGGTTTCCCAGAAGTGAGACTGGCCATGTACAACTTTAACTTCGGCCTGAGTCTTAGAGACACATATTTCTTTAACAAATACTACTGTCTACGGCGATCTACAGAGTGATTCCCCTTTGCGGGTGTTTTCTATCCCTCGTGTTCAAGAGTGGAAAGCAACCAGCCACACTTTCTACCTGACTGCATTCAATCAATTCCTAAATTAAGTAGTTCCTGTGGGAATGTAACTCAGCGTTTGCATCCCCCGGGCACACGGACCACACGTTGGTGAGGTTGGTTATCTCCTTGTTCCAAAACACATCCCAGGTCTCCTACTTGGAGAAGGCAAAAAAGCAAGCATTCTCCTTTAATGATAGCAGTATAGTACTGAATAGCAAAGCAAAACAAAACCTTCTATGGTTTCCTTTATTCACAAAAGCCAGGCAGTCTGTCATCTCTGCGTGTGTCCCAAATGTATGGGACTCCTAGCCATCTTAAGACCAGGAAGCTATGCCTGCTTATAGATCTGACTAGGTTTTTGCTTTGAGACCTCTAAGGAAATATTACCTAGATAGTTTCTCTATGGATCTTGATGGGGTTAAAGTCAGGAGGTGCTTGAACAGTGAGCTCTAGAGATGGGTGCTACGGTGCATGGAAGAGCTGTGTAAATAGCCACACCCTTCTGTTTGGAGAATAGACACTTGGTGAAAGGAGCAAGTGTGGTCCACAGGAGAGTCACTTGGCAGCACGTGACATTTTCTCCAGTGAGATAGCTGCTCCCACAGAAGCTAAAACTAGTCAAACCTCTACAAGCCATTCTGAAATCAAAATCGTTTAAAGGAAGTCGCTGACAATGTCCTTGGGCCGCTGTTTCATCGGCTGCCAGCAGGAATGACAGCTGGAAAGCTTGGGGCGTTCTGTGGGCTTGCTTGCCTCTGTCTGATTTCTGTCGAGAGAACGGTATTTCAAGCTGTACTTGAGCTGAGCTGCAGATCATTCTGTTTCTCATAGAATGGAATACATTCTATACTTCCTTCTGATAGGCAAAGGGTCACACAGAGAAAACACCATACTTCAATGCAAACCCTTCACTGAGCTCATCTTTGAAGTCATGTGTGCATCTTTTAGCAGTAGCCAGCATTAAAATGACCCAGGTGCTGTGATCAGAGACTTGGGGGTGCAGTGCAAACTTAGTCACAGAGACAGCAACCCGAAAGGCATATCCCTGCCCTGAACTCACGGAGCCCACCCTCCTCCAGGAATGACAATCTTTCCCTTTATTCTTTTTTTTAAAAGACTTTAAAACTTTATGTGTATGCTTCTGTTTGGAGGTGTCTATGCGTTCATCAATTCAGACTCCTTCAAAGGTCAGAAGAGGACATTGGGTCCTCTAGGGCTGAGGTTGCAGGTGGTATTTGAGCTGCCAGGTATGGGTGCTAGGAGTCCAGTTGAAGTCTTCTGCAAGAACAGTAGGCACTCTTAACAACCGCTGAGCCATCTCTTCAGCCCCATCCTGCCTATTCTCAGGGTCCACAAAAGAGTAGGTTGAGTAAATCCTACCCAAAGTATGACACATCAAGACCGGTACATAACATAGGGGTTAACTGATATGCGTCTCCTGGTTAGGACTTTACCTTGCTAAAGTGTCTACAGTACTGATCACCTCACTTGTCCTTTATGATCAAGTCAGGTACTCTGTTGCCATTCGGGGGAACAGTGCAGAGAACAGAAAAAAAGCATCTTGGGCCCCTACTGCAGTGTCTAAAAGCCAGGCGAAGTCTAACCCACACAGCGCCACTGGCCTCAAGCTGCACATGATTGACTGAGCTACTAAAATTGAATTGTTCACGACCTCTTCTTTAGGCTAAAACACAGCATAGTATTGATTTCTTGATTCAAAAAGGAAATAAGAAAGAACTCTGAATATCCAAGTTTAATAAAAGCAAATCATCCTCGTTTCCATCATGACTGATGTTGCTATTAGGTTTGAAATTAGCTTCGGGGCATGGCTCTACCACACCCCAAGTCCACATTATCTGCTCTAACTTTCCCTCCTCCCCCTTCGCTCTTCCAACCCCCAGCCCCTCCCCTTCCTTATTCCTCCTTTTCTTCTTCTTTGACTAAAGTTCTCATCATTACATAGCCTAGTCTAGCCATCCTAGACACCATCCTCCTGCCTCAGCCTTTCAAGTGGTTGGCCTTACAAGTATGTACTGCCCTGCCTTACCTAAGTAAGTTCTTTTTGAGACTGAGTCATCAGAGTTCCCAGCAGATTAAAATCAGCATTTCTTTTTCATTTCTCCACCATTACCCTGCTTGGACTGCTCACCTGGCCTCGGGGCATCCTGTGTGTCTCTCTCCATGTGAGCGGTGACCAACGTTTCACCCCTTAAAGGAAGCTGGAATTGGAGCTTATGCTGGTCAATGAGCACTAGGAGTGGTGTTCTCCTTTCAGTTAAACAAATTTCTTTTCTGCAAGATCAGAACAAGCAACCCAACCCGAAAGACCAAATTTATAAGCCTCCACTGAAAAATGTGTGGAATTTGGCATTGGTTTTGTTCTCTTGCTTCCAGGCAGAGATGCAGTGGCTCCATTATGACCGTGAGATAACAAACATGGAGCACCTGAGCTGGGAGCAAAATATCTACAACTGCTGGACCACCATCACAAGTCATCATCCCAGACAACACTGCTGGACCACCATCACAAGCCATCATCCCAGACAACACTGCTGCCCACACATCCAGAGCTATACAAGCAGTGTTGAGCTATTGATGATGAGTGCATTCCTCACAGAGACAATTGACAATTCCAGCAATAACTTCATTCACTGGGGGTCAGAATTGGAGCTGGAAACGGCTATCACCAAAACCTAGAGTTCTTAAGGTTAAAAAAAAAAAAAAAGGAGTCCTATTCTCTTAAAATCTCCAACTGGGTTCCTTGATCAGGAGAAAAAAAAAACTTTTCCAAATAGTGATTCAACAGTTCAGCATAATTCTATCTGATGTTTTTGGCACTTGGTCTCCCAGGTTATCTCCTATGGATTTCTATCTGGTAGAGTGGGAAGGCCAAGAGTCATGTAGGGGACAAGAGGGACACTGGAAGAGTCTGAACCTTTCCTAGAGGGACGTGTTCCTTGTCACTTTCCCATTGACAATTCCCTTGGTCACAGATAACCACAAGGGAGGTTGGCATCACAGGTTGGGTGTGTATCATGGAAGAAAGGGTGGGCCAACATCTGTACAGCCTCCACTCTCCATCCTGGGGCCTTCTCACTAGGGATGAGTGGCCGCCTCACTTCTTAGAGAGTGGTTTACAGTCAGCTTGACTGATGGTATTGAATACAGATAGGCAACCAGACCTGGGGCTTTTCTATAGTGGGGAAGAAGGGGGAGGGGAAAGGCCAGGGGAGTAGTGGGGGTCAGAACATAGATATGAGTTTTTCTTTTTGACTTAACGTGGGTAGGATATGAGGGAAGAAAAGGAAAGTTACTTATACTTCAAACCTTCAAGGCCAGAAACTGCATATGATTGTTAATAGGTTATAATTGACCTACCCACAGTGTTCCAGCAATCTTGATGCATGGGAGGGTTGGGTACCTATTTTAGTTACTATAATCAGTGCTGTGAGGGAATGCTTGACAGAAGCAAGTTGAGAGAGGGAGGGCTCTCTTTACTCAACAGTTTGAGGCAATGCAGCCTATCAGGGTAGAGAAGACATGGCATTGAAGGTGATAGAAGTGTGTGGCTGGAACAGCTCTGTAGAAAGAATAATTATATTTTCTAATTAACTAACACATTACATTATTATGGCAGCAGTTTTCTTTAACCAGTTAGTTCCCCAAGTTTTGACATAGAGAAACTATAATTTATTATTAAGCTGTAAGCACTATTCTGGCCAGATTCTGAGCTACTCTAATTCTAGTGCCTTTAAAACCCATATAAAAGCCAATCACTTGCCAAATTGGTATTTCCTGGTTATCAGTCTGTCCTTACAGCCATGTGCTCATCACCATCTTGCCTTATGACAACTTCCTCTCCCTCTGGCTTCCTATCCTCCTCCTACACCTTTTTTTCTCCTCTATCTTCTCCTCCCCTTCCTCTCTTGAAGCCAAGCCCAGGCACCAAAAACTCCACCTCCCTCTCTTCTACCCAGTCACAGATCAATCAAGGATAATTGGAGAACATTCCTTATCATTACATGGTTACAGGAGATAGCTCAACGTGCATAAGAATGAATGCCCATGGCGGGGCAGTAACCAGGTCTCAGCGTTTGAAAACATACTTGGACCTTCCTCCCACATATCTCATTTAACAAATAGAAGACAAAGAGAGCTCATGCCGGAGGGGAGCAAGCCCAACCCTAGAGCTCATTCTCTGTGACCCCAAGATTCCCAGACAGACCCCAAGTCTTAAAGGTTGGCTGCTTAGTATTTCTCTCAAGTCAGAATGGTAGTGTGCTGGGTACAATTATCCCAGGATCTTTCCCTTTCTTTCACTCCAAAAAAGCCATGTGTCTCTGACGTCATCTTTGTGGGTCACTCTTGAGTTGCTCCTCATGCCAACAGCAGCCATTCATTAATGGAAATTCGAGGGCACCGTGTGTGATAAGTGTGTCTAGCACCTGATTTGTACACAGGAAAGGCTCAGAACCTTTATTCTTTTGTCCTCCAATTTTTTTTGCACAAAATCTCCCCCTCTTCTTTTTAAAGTTGCATTTAGTGTATGTATGCATGTGCATGCATGTGTGTGTGCACGTGTGTGTGAATGCGTGAGTATGTGTGTGCATGCGTGCGTGCGTGTGTGCGTGAGTGCTGGGAACAGAACTTGGGTCCCTTTGCTAAATCACCATATGTTTTTAATTGCTGAGCCATCACTCCAGCACCTTCTATTTTGTTGTGATTAACATAATCAGTGGGTTCCAAGCCTTCAGAATCGTTGTTATTTGCTTAGGAAAACCTGCAGTAAATGGTTTTCCAGATCTGTAGAGTGGTTCGAAGGGCTAGTGGATGTGGAGAGTCTAGGTTTTGCTATAATGCCCAGCTCAGCTGGAGTCTTTCTGTGTCACTAAACAGATATGTGGTGAGGCAGGAGGAGGTGACCTGTCTTGTGTTGGGATGTTTACATGTATTAGGCTCTTTGTTTTCATTTTTTGAAAAATATTATGTGACAGTCCATTCCAACTATTTTACGAACAGTTAGGAAACAGCCACAGCCCCTGGCTCAGCCCGTGAACCCCTTGGTCCTCACTGAACCCTTCCACTTCCAGCATTCTCTTCTGTGTCCAGATTCACACAAAATGCTTGGGTTCTACTAGAATTAACCCCTGCTGCTTCCTTTTCTCAGAACCTATCTATTCGATTGTACATGATAGATTGCTTAGATGACCTAAACAAAGCCAGAGAGCTGGCTAACTAGACTTCCTGTGCTTCTCTATGTAGAGAGAGAGACTAAACTCAGCGAGGGTCTTCTCCAACCAGCGGGGTTATCTGGGAGCAGCAGCCGCAGCACCCTGCTTCCCTGCAGACCCCCAGTGTTCCACTCAGAGGGGTGAAAGCCAAAAGATCTCACTGGTTCTTTAGACTCGTCAGGCTCTCTGAGGGTACTAGGGCATGCTGGGTGTGGTGAATTAGAGTCCCAGTACCCAGAATGCTGAGGCAGGAGGATCAGCCTAAGTTTGAGGGTAGCCTGGGCTACAGAGTGAAATCCTGTCTCAGAAAAAGTAAGGAAGGTAGGGAGGAAGAAAGGAAAAAGGAGTGCTGGCCTCAAGCAGCAAGGGGTGTCCAAGGCAGGTCATGGCTACCTACTTTTGTGTTTAGCTTTTCTCTACCATTTAATGGGCAGAGCTGTTCCTGTCTGATGAATGAAAGCAGAAGCCTGGCGAGTTGACAAGACAGTCACCAGTGCAGTTTGGCTAAGGTACTTGGATGTCGCTGGTAAGCTAGTGCCTCTATAAACATGTCCCTGATACAATTTCATGTATAATACAGGTGTGAAAGCATGCCTTGCCTACTAATTACAATTCCCTATCAATGTAAATTACTATGTCTCTGTCTTCTCTTAAAATGAAGGATTTGTGGGCTGGCAAGATGGCCCAGTCAGGAAAGATGCTTGCCATCAAGGCTTATGATACAAGTCAACTCATGGGACACACAGATGGAAGGACTTCTGACTTCTACATGTCCACTGAGGCAGGCACATACTCCAATAAATAGATGTAATAATTGGTTTTGAAAGTGAGGAACTTAAGAAGAGCCCTCAGAAGAATATTTCCTTAAACTATTTGCTGACTAAAATATAAGTAATTTTAAATGTCATTCACACAAAATCTAATGCAGCAAAGGTTGCACAAACTCAGTTAAAAGATGTGAACAAAGGGAAAAAAAAAACACAAGATGTAAAGAGCACTCTTCCTTCCATTGGCGACATCTGGCAACTCCACAAAAATATGTTGTATGTTTATCAGTATGTATGTGCACATTCATCAATCACAAAGGGCACAAGAGCTTATTACTTTCAGGAAACTTATCTTGTATCTTACCATTTATTTCACTCTTTTACTCTTAACTATATAATGTGCGTCTTTGTTCAAGCTATCTCTAAAGTTTCCCCTCCTTTTATTTTTTTCCCAATCTGACCTTTGTGGTGGTAGAAATTCTTTAGTGGCCTTCATCTTCTCCCAAGTTCTCCTCTGCAATTTTCTAAATCAGACATCTTCTTGGGAGGCACAGTAAAAGGGTCTAGAATTTGGATAATAAAATAAATTGCTCATTTCCTGTAAACAGCATTCTGGCAATGCACTACACAGGTTCAGAAGGATCTGGATTGCAATTGCTGACTTCAGGCATCTGTGGCCATTCTGTTCTCAGGGTGGGTGACGAGCTAGTTATATTTGGGTGGGTGGGTGGGTGCAATCTGTGGCACCTTCACAGAGGAGTTTTGTTTTTTTAACACTAATCAGGGGAACTGCCCACTTATATGGGACCCATATATGCCTTGCAAACTCTGTAAGGAGTTACATGTGGAATCCTGGGCTAACTGGAAACACATTGACAGACAGCGATGGGGCGTTTCCTGGAATGTCCAGAAAAGTACATGCGACAGCTGAATGGTTGAGCTGATCTCCATTGGATTTTCCTATGTACAGCAGATGAGGCAAGGTTATATCTTCCATGTGATAGCAAGAGGATGAAGAGGACTAGGAAGTTCTTAGGAGCATCCAGAAAGTTCTGGAGGGAGAGCACAGAAGTACACTAGCCTCAACTAGCTGCACCTAGCTTATCTCAAGTAGCAGTACATATGCAGCTGCTGAGAGTCCTGGTCTCCTGCCCAGGCTTGTAGTGTACCTCATATTCCTTATGCCCATCACCTTGGGCCATTTTGGTGATATCCCAGAAAAGTGACCTCTTGAAAACGGGATGGGCATGAAAGAGTCTCTTGACTTTCAGAAACACTGAAAGTACAAACTGTGTCACATAAAATTACGAATCAGTTCATAAAATTGAAATAACTGACCTGTACAATGTGGATTTCCTGATGTGTGTTCCCCAAATTGGGCACCAGGAATGGGTAATGAAGGGGCTTTATGGTGATGACTAACAAGGGCCTCCATGTTTTATTGGACTCATTTTGCTAATCCCTAAAATTAAGGAATTCCAGGTGGATAGGGCCAAGTATGCAAATGACTTCCTTCCGCCTAGCTGCTGATTTCATAGAAAGCCCTCAAACCGAGAAATAAAACACACAGAATGGGAAAGCTTTATGGGGCAGTCGAGAATACCGTGCCTTTAAATAGTTCAGACAAGCGGTGCATGCTGTAAATTCACCACAGAGACAAATTTGTGCAAAGCTATAAAAAGAACAGACGTGAAGCTGAGAGAAGGGCTGGCTGAAGCGGACAGGAGGAGGAGCTCTTGAGGCCTCTGTACCTAGACCAGTGTTGGTGGCCTCTGATACAGTGATGGGAATGAGGTGTGATCCACTGACTGGCTCATCCTACTTGGAAACACATGTAAAAGAACAACTTCCTCTAGCTCAAGAGCCGAGAACAGCTCTTGTATTTTAAATAGTGTGTGTGTATGTGTGTGTGTGTGTGTGTGTGTGTGTGAGAGAGAGAGAGAGAGAGAGAGAGAGAGAGAGAGAGAGAGAGACAAAGAGACAGAGACAGAGAGAGACAGAGAGAGAGAGAGAGAGAGAGAGAGAGAGAGAGAGAGAGAGAGAGAGAGAAGGAATATTCAAACTTCAGTGTCCATCAATAAAGTTTTATTGAAACGTGATCTATGTGTCTCATGGCTTCTCTGTGGGGCAAGAGTCGAATGGCTGCAATGGAATTGTATGGCCTGCACAGTCTTTCATGTTGACTATTTTGGCTCTACAGAAAAGGTTTGGATGCTCTTATCACAGAACAGAAGTTCTTGACATGGAGTATATATGACCTGGGAACCTTGTTAGAGAAATACTTATTTTCACATACCACCCAGAGTTATGAGTCAGAAATTCTAAGAGTGAGACTTGGGAACCTGTGTTTTCCAGTCCTCTTTCTCATGTAGAGATCTTATATATATATATATTGAGTATAGAAAGTGTTTCTACAGAGTACTATAGAATGACAATCAAATGGAGCATAGTGCCACACAGAATGATAGACAGTGAGTCTTTGTGATAGGGGAAAATTCCTTAGAGGGATGACCACATACAGCATCCTGGACCAGCTAGTTAATCTTCCTTACCAAACATGACTAGGCACCTGGGCATTCTGTACTCAGAGAAGGCAGCAGCTCTGACTACCATTTCTCATCTTCAAGACTTCGTGTTCAGGACGGAGAGATGGCTCAGCTGTCAAAGGTTAGGCTCACGACCAAAAATATAAGACTTGGTGTTTATTTGTTCAAAATCACACAACTGGAAGAAAGGGCCTTTAAGGATAGGGTCTGTGAGGAGATCCAAGATGGTGGTGCCCAACATGCACTGTGGCATCTGATCTGCAGGACAGAGACTAGGGACCTGGCTGGGAGCTACATAACAAAAGACCTGGAGAGCCCTAGGTGAGAGGAGTCTACACAGTGCAGAGCACAGGTGGGTCTGACCTCAGGCCATCCAACTGGCCCACAGAGGATGGGTGCCCAGTCCCCAGCGTCTGAACCCATAACTGCCTATGACCTGCAGCCATGCTCTATGTCAAGGACTTGGTATCTGGGACTGAACTGTGGGTGGTCAAGCCCCAGAGTCTGGATCTTCTGGCCTGGGGAGAACCCAGGAAAATGGGTGGATCTGACCTCACACTGCCCAGCCAGTCCACAGAAAGCCCCAGGGGCCAGCAATCACATGGGCACAGTATACAATGCCAAATGTAGCCTATCTTGCCATGCCATACCTGTACTCTTTCTCTGTCCCTCTCTGATCTGTGGGCTACAGAGAAATAGCATCAGTGTCTGCTGTCCTGGGGGAGCCGAAAGTGTGGATATGGGATAGATCTGACCTCAGATCATCCTGCCAGTCCATGGAGGGACCTAGGGCCTACACAGGGACCCAGGCGGCTGTGAACATGGTCTCCAGCTACAGCTCCATAGTTGCACTCTCCAGTTGACTGACCTAAGACAGCATGGCCTGAACGGATTGGGAAGAGACCTAGCCAGCCACCCCAGGGGACTGTTCCCACACACTTGGGTGGAACTAAACTTGCTTGAAGGGATTGGGCAGAAGCCTAGACAACTGCCACAACCCAGTGGGGGTTCAGGAGTTCTCAGACCTGACTGAACCAGCCTGAACAGATCTGGCAGAAGCCTAGCCAAATGCCACAAGCCAGAGGCAGTATCTGCTCTCTCAGGTAGGACTGAACCTAGACCTCATGGCCTGGATGGACCAGACTGAGGACTAGCCAACTGCCACAAGCCAGTGGAGGTTGCAACACTCTAGGGTGGACTGAGCATAGGTCCTCAAAGTCCCAGTGCCCAAGGGCAGGGTTTTCAAAGCCCAGTCTAAGGCAGGATAACACTACCTCAAACTGATCCTTGGGTGGCAGAGCACAAGAACCTGCTTCTACTGATCCAGTTAGGAGCCCAGGGTGTGGAGCAAAGTCCCCTGGAACTGAAACCAGGTCACATGCCTGATCCAGGGAAGGATTCCCTGATCCCCACAGGTTAGGGTTCTTGACCTATAAACACTCACCAATGAACTGCTCTCAACCTCCAGTGAAGGACACCATAAACTACCTACCAACATTGAGGACAGCAAGATGACTAAAGGCCAATGTAAAAACACAAACAACAAAAACCAAAACAATATGGCATCTCCAGATCCCAGCTATTCCAAAGAATTCAACCTTGGGAACTCAAACAAAACTGAAGCACAAGAAAATGACCTCAGATCCTTAGTAATGAAGATGATAATGGAAGAAAAGAATAAAATTTGTAAACAAATGCAGAAAGATGCAGCCAAACAGATTGAGGACATTAAAGAGGCCTATAGAGAGGAAATGAAGAAATCATTGGAAGAAATTCAGGAAAAAAGAAACAATCAGATGAAGAAAAATTAACAAAACAGTTCAAGATCTGAAGAACTGAACTTCAAACATCAAAATCAAGGGACTTAACAGTCACTGGTCATTAATTTCTCTCAACATCAATGGCCTCAAATTTCCAATAAAAACACACAGACTTACTGCATCGATGCATAAACAAGAGCCAACTTTCTTCTACACTCAAGAAACATATCTTAACCACAATGATAGACATTACATGAGGGTAAAGGGCTGGAAAAAGGTATCCTAAGCAAGCAGACACAAGAAGCAAGCTGGTGTAGACAACTTAATAGCTAATAAAATAGACTTTAAACCAAAATTAATCAAAAGAGATGAGGAAGAATACTTCATACTCATCAAAGGTAAATTCAACCAGTTGACATCACAATTCTGAACATTTACGCCCCCAATACAAGGGCACCCATATTTGTGAAAGAAATATTAACAAAGCTTAAACCATACATTGATCCCCACACATTAAGAGTGAGAGACTTTAACACCCCACTTTCACCATAGGATAGGTCAATGAAACAGAAATTAAACTGAGAAATAATGACACTAATGTGCCATGAATCAAATGAATCTAACAGATATCTACAGAACTTTTCACTCAAACACAAAAGATTATACCTTCTTCTCAGAATCTCATGGAACCTTCTTCAAAATTGATCATATAGTGGGTCACAAAGCAAGCCTCAACAGATACAAGAAGGTTGAAGTAATACCTTGTATCCTATCAGATCACCATGGACTAAAGCTGGACTTCAACAACAACAGAAATAGCAAAAAGCCTAAACAAACATGAAAACTAAACAACTCTCTACTTAATGACAACTGGGTCAGGGAAGAAATAAAGAAAAAAATTAAGGACTTTCTAAAATTAAAATTTAGTGAAAATGAAAGAACAACATACTCAAATTTATGGGACACATTGAAAACAGTGCTAAGAGGAAAATTCGTAGTACTAAGTATCTTCATAAAGAAATTGGAAACATGTCATTCAGGCAATTACTGACACATCTGGAAGGCCTAGGATAAAAGAAGCAGAAACACCCAAGGGGAGTAGATGGCTGGAAATAATCAAACTCAGGGCTTAGATCAATAAATTAGAAACAAAGAGAACAATTCAAAGAATCAACAAAACCAGGAACTGGTTATTTGAGAAAATCAACAAGATAGACCGTTAGCCAAACTAACTAAAAGGCAGAGAGACACTATCCAAATCAACAAAATCAGAAATGAAAAGGGAGACATAACAACAGACAGTGAAGAAATACAAAGAATCATTAGGTCCTACTTCAAAGGCTTATATGCCACAAAATTTGGAAATCTAAGGAAAATGGACAATTTTCTTATTCGATTCCATGTGCCAAAGTTGAATCAAGAGCAGATAAACAAATTAAATAGTCCTATTTTTTCCAATAGAAATAGAAGCAGTCATTAAAAAAAAAAAAAAAAGCCCAGTGTCAGATGGCTTCAGGGCAGAATTATACCAGACCTTCAAGGAAGAGCTAATACCAATACTCTTCAAACTACTCCACAAAATAGAAATGGATGGAACATTACCAAACTCATTCTATGAGCCCACAGCCACTTTGATACCTAAGCTTCACAAAGACCCAACAAAGAAAGAGAATTTTGGACCAATTTCTCTTATGAACATTGACACAAAAATACTCAAAAAATACTTGCAAACTGAATCCAAGAACACATCAAAGATATAATTCATCATGACCAAGTAGGCTTCATTACAGGCATGCGTGGATGGTTCAATTTATAGAAATCCATCAATGTAATCCACCATATAAACAAACTGAAAGAAAAAACTTACATGATCATCTCCTTAGATGCCAAGAAAGCATTTGAAAAAAATCCAACTCCCATTCATGTTTAAAGTATTGGAGAGATCAGGAATACAATGGACATACCTAAACATAATGAAGGCTATATACAGTAAGCCAATATCTAACATCAAATTAAATGGAGAGAAACTCAAGGGAATTCTAAAATCAGGGACCAGACAAGACTGCCCACTTTCTCCATATCTCTTCAATATAGTTTTTGAAGTTCTAGATAAAGCAATGAGACAACAAAAAGAGATTAAGGGGGATACAAATGGGTAAGGAAGAAGTCAAATTATGCCTACTCACAGATGATATGATAGTGTACATAAGTGACCCCCAAAATTCTACCAAAGAACTCCTACAGCTGGTAAAAAGTCATCAAAGTGGCTGGATACAAAATTAACTCAAAAGTCAGTAGCCTTCCCATATACAAATGACAATCGTGCTGAGAAAGAAATTAGGTAAACTACATCCTTCACAATAGCCACAAGCAATATAAAATATCTAGGAGTAACTCTAGCCAAGCAAATGAAAGATTTGTTTGAAAAAAACTTCAAATCTCTGAAGAAGGAGATTGAAGATGACATCAGAAGATGGAAAGATCTCCCTTGTTTGTGGATTAGGAGAATTAATATAGGAAAAATGGCCATCTTACCAAAAGCAATTTACAGATTCAATGCAATTCCTACCAAAATACCTACACAATTTTTAAAAGGCATTGAAAGATAAATTCTCTACTCCATATGTAAAAACAAAAAACCCAGAATAACTAAAACAGTCCTGTACAATAAAACATCCTCCAGAGCAATCTGCATACCAGATCTCAAGCTGCACTACAGAGCAACATCAATTAAAACAGCGTGGTACTGGAATAGCAGTAGGCTGGTTGATCAATGGAATCGAATTAAAGACCCAGAAATAAATCCACACACCTATGGACACTTGATTTTTGACAAAGAAACCAAATCTATTCAATGGAAAAAGGATAGCATCTTCAACAAATGGTGCTGGTCTAACTGGATGTCTACATGTAGAAAAATACAAGTAGACCCATACTTATCACCATGCACAAAACTCAAGTCCAAATGGATTAAAGACGTCAACATAAAACCAGAGACACTAAATCTGTTAGAAGAAAGAGTGGGGAAGAGCCTAGAACTCATTGGTACAGGAGACAACTTGCTGAGCAGAACACCAACAGCCCAGGCTCTATGGTCAACAATTAATAAATGGGACCTCATGAGGCTGAGAAGCTTCTACAAGGCAGAAGACACTGTCAACAGAACAAGACAACAGGCTACAGAATTGGGAAAGATCTTCATCAACCCTACATCTGACAAAGGACTAATATCCAAAATATATAAAGAGTTCAAGAAATTAAACCCAAACCCAAAAACTCAATTAAGAAATGGGGCTCAGAATTAAACAGAGAATTCTCAAAGGAAGAATATCGAATGGATAAGAAACACTTAAAGAAATGCTCAATGTCCTTAGTCATCAGATAAATGCAAATCAAAATGACTCTGAGATTCCATCTTACACCCATCAGAATGGCTAAGATAAAAAAACTCAACTGACAGTACATGCTGGTGAGGATGTGGAGAAAGGGGAACACTGCTTCATTGCTGGTGGGAGTGAAAACTTGTACAACGACTTTGGAAATTAATCTAGCACTTTCTCAGAAAACTGGGAATAGGGAATATTCAAACTGGCAATACTCAAGACCCAGCTATTTCACTCCTAGGAACATACCCAAAAGATGCTTCACTGCACAATTAGGACATATGCTCAACCATGTTCACAGCAGCATTATTCATAATAGCCAGAATCTGGAAACAGCCTATATGTCCCTCAGTCAAAGAATGGATAAAGAAACTGTGGTACATTTACACTATGGAATACTACTCAGCTATTAAAAACAAGGAAATCCTGAAATTTGCAGGCAAATGGATGGAACTAGAAATGATCATCCTGAGTGAGTTAACCCAGACCTTGAAAGATACACATGGTATATTCTCATTTATAATTGAACACTAGCCCAACAGAGGTGCTCCCTGAAAGTCTTCTCTTATCAGGAGACTGGGATAGATGCTGGGACTTCTTATTGGGACTTCAGATGAGAGAAGTATGGGAGAATGGGGAAATAGAAGGATCCAGAGGGCCCTAGAGACCTAGAAGAAGATCATCAAGGCTGGCGGATCTGGACCCAGGGGTGTCTGCTCAAACTATTATACCAACCAAGGACAATGCATGCAGTAAACCTAGAACCCTTATCTGCACATTCTCCACAGATGTGTGGAGAGTGGGACTGACTCTGACATGAACTCTGATGCCCCCTATTTGACCACTTCCCTTTGGTGGGGAGGCCTGGTGGCTCTCAGAGGGAGGGGAAGCAGCCTATCTGAATGAGACCCGATAGACTATGATCATATGGTGGGGGAGGTGGTCCCCTTCTGTCACAGACCAGTGAAAGGGAATAGGGTGAAACAGGGAGGGAAGGGGGAAACGGGAAGATACAAGTGAGGGGATAAAAATCGAGATGTAATCTGAATAAATTACTTAATTTTTAAAAAAACTAGTTAAAAAAAAAAAGAATGGAGTCAGTGTGACCTCAGATTTGACCCTGTTCCCCATGGTACAGTGTCCTTGGATGAAACACACTGATTCTGTAGGGAGCCCCCTGTCTCAGGCTCCAGGGAAACTTTTGTCACGTGGGTTTTGGGTCCATAGCAGGGCCAGCATCTCTGGCTCTTGGTACCACGGAGAGTTCCGGGTCGATTGCAGAAAGTCAGTAGCCTCTTTGGGAACATATCTGGTTGTTTACAGTATTTATGTGTGAAGAGCACAGAATATTCCATTGTGAAGATATCCACATAACAGCTGCTTTGGGAGCATTTTCCGTGAAATATTTACTTGGGAGAATGGAAAACATGCCTAACAATAAAAAAAAAAATGTAGGCGCATCTGGGCAAGCATTATTTAGTGGCAAGTGTTTGCTTAGATATTTTTAATATACATTTATGTACTTTAAACATATTTTATTGGGCAGACTAAGGACTTTGGGGAGAAGAGCTGGGACAGAGATTTTTAAATATTCTGGACAAATGTAGACAGCCTCTGCTGCATGCTGGGGCTCCCAGCTGCTTTTCTTTGACAGATTATCCCAATGTCCTGTCCTTCATTTTATTGTGGTACTAAAGTAATGGGTCTGCCTGGAACTGTTTGGTGACAGATGAGAACCTTAGTCTGTCACTGAAGCCCAAGAATTTAAAGGGAAACGTGTAACAATTCACCTGGCTCGCACTTATTACCTGCACTAAAGGGCATGTGCTGGGAGCTTGAGGAGCCTTTATTTTCGCTTTTGACAAGGAGATTTCATCGGTTTCCATGGAGAATGAAGGTACAGACAGACAGGTGAATGCGTACAACCATCGCACCAGCACGTTAATCAGATTCCCCATGTTTCCGGCAAAAGCTCACTTCATTTAGACATCTCCCACTGCTCATGATGGGGCGTTTGCAGCAGATATAAGAAAAGAGCCTGAATGCAGAGTTGTTTGTGTTTTCACCTTTTGGTTCTGAAAAGTATGGTTCTGAACCTCACAAATATAGTTTCAACTATAGCACAGAACGTTGCTCCACATATTTCACCCAACTGCCCCAATACTGAGACCTGAGTTAGAATTCTCAAACCCTGGAAATCAATGCTGGTACAATATAATGAAATGGAACATGGCCTTTACTGAGAGGATCCCTATGTTTACATATGTTTACTGTATGTATTATCACAGTTTAAATTATCCTTTTTTGTTTTGTTTTGTTTTAAATCATTGAATGAGCCAGCAACCACAGTGGCATGTAGCCTTTTAGTGATTGAAATAATCCAACAGAAAATGTCTGGTATTTGGATCTACGACTAGAGAGATGTGTGCTCTGAGGGCAAGGATGCCCGATGCATCCATCCACCCCTGTACATCTCTGAAGAGTCAATAAGATGAGACAAAACACGTAGTCGAGTCAGCATGGTATAGCCCGAGTGGCAGCAGCAGGGGAATCCTGTACTCACCCATCTTTGAGCACTGGGGAAGCCACCCTCTTTTACTGCCTTCCAAAGTCAGGCATACCCGCTTGATTGGCTTTTCCTTCCCCGCCATAGGTCATGTCAGAGGAAACACGGCACCACAAGACCAAAGGCATTGAATGCCAGGCCGCTGTGTGGTACATGACCCAGCTTGGGAATACTACCCAGCCCTCAGTAGACTGCTTGTCAGGAAAATATTATGTTAGGTAACCCGGTCTCAGAAAGGCAGACACCTCCCGCTCTCTCACACATGGATCATGCTTGTAACTGGTATGTATGTGTACTTATGTGGGGGGAGTGTGGATGGAGCTAGGAAATTAGGAAGCAAGCACAATGGCGGAGGGCAGCAGAACGTGACTGTGGAGAGCAGACTATGAGAGGAGACCAGGAATGAGTGGAAAGTGGGGGAGAAATATAGGGGAGATATAGGGGAGAGATATAGGGGAGAGATATAGGGGAAAGATACAGGAGTGTAGTAGAGGGTACAAACTAATAATGTTGAAAAACCCATAAAAATGTCTACTCTGTATGCTGATTAAAAATAAAGCAAATTTTAAGAAAGAAAAAAAAAACCTGTGTTAAGTCAGGGACTTGGGTGTGGGTCATTTCTTAATCTGGCCTTTTGGCCCAGTTGTGATGTGAGTGTGAACTTTCTGGTGTCATTCTGTGGAAAGAGGAGCTGCCTCCACTTGTAGGGGCTGAAGTGGCGCTGGTGAGTTACCTCATCCTATAGGCCCAGCAGAACCAGGGTGAGACAGTGGGACTCTGTGAGGTGAAGAGGAATCTGTGTTAGGTGGCCCCCCAGAAGCTCTGGTGCCCGTTTATATTTGAAGGCCAGTGGTTCAGAATGTCCCCTGTGCCCTTCCTCTGGCTTATTTGCTGTTTTAAGTACCATGGTGTTGGACATCCTGGTGCACACCTTTAATCCTGGCACAGCAAAAACTAAGGCAGGAGGATCACAAGGTCAGGGACAGTGAGAGTTACACAGAGGTCCCCTTCCCTGCCCCACCTCGTGGGGCTTCATTTAAAGAAGGGGAGGGGAGGATGGGAGAAAGGGAGGGGGGAAAACAAGGAAGGAAGGGAGGAAGGAAAGAAGGGCAAGGAGGAAGAAGGACGGAAAGAAATGGGAGTCACTGAAAGTGCTCAGGCGTTGGTTTCCTGTCAATGTACAATATGTCTAGGATGGGCTCAGTTTTCTCCTTCCACTCTGTGTGGCCCAGAAATTGAACTCAAGTCCCCAGGCTTGGCAGTAGGTGCCTTTATCCACTGAGCCACCTCACAGGCCCCAACTTCCACAATCTTTTCTGGCTTTAGGCAGAAGGGAAGAGGGAGGTCCTCTACGTGGCGTGAAGCCTAGAGAGTTTTCCTCCTTAACCCAGAAGCCTTCTGCTCATGTTCCCCTTTGGCTCACCATTAAATGCTATTAAACCCAGCTAGTGCAGTGGCTAGAGTTCACAATGGGCTGTTTCACGGGGGTTTTCTAGCTTAACTCTTCTTTTCTCATGGATGTGAATTTATATTTGTAATTTAAAGGGAGGGAGAAGTTTGTCCCAATGGGAAGATGTCAGGGAGTCGCTGTCAGCTTCTTCACAAGGCTTATGTGTCTTGTCTGAAGGTCCACTTGGTCTGTGCATGTTGGCTTTGGATCTGGTGTTAACACTATGTGTGCATGTGCGTGTGTGTGTGTGTGTGTGTGTGTGTGTGTGTGTGTTTACATCACTTGTACATCTAAGCTGCAATGTGTTCCTGGCCTAAATGCAGAAGCAGGCTGCTCCATCATATGCAAAGTGGCCATTTCTAATACACTTACCCCTAGTATGAAGACTCTCCAGAGCAGCACAATCTCCACTGTCCCCACTGACCCTACTGCCCTCACTGGCACCACTGCTCCCACTTCCCCCACTGCCTCTACTGCCCCCACTGTCCCCACTTCCCCCACTACCCCCACTGCCCCCACTACCCCCACTGCCCCCACTGCCCCCACTGCCCCCACTACCCCCACTGCCCCCACTGCCCCCACTACCCCCACTGCCCCCACTGCCCCCACTACCCCCACTGCCCCCACTAGTACTGGCAACTGAAGCACAAACTGATACTGGCATCTCAGAGTCCATCAAACTAGATGTGTGTGGTCCTAGAGTCCTTACAGGGAGCATTGCAGTTGGAGAAGTTAATGTTCAAGATCTAAATAGGAAGGTTGTCAGGAATCCATCCCCTAGGGGATGTGTGTGTGATATTGCACATGGCGACACCTAGAATGACATGTACACCTTACAGAGGAAAGTGACCACAGACTCTCAGGAACTAAACTGCAGGCCTGGTTGTATCCCGTTTGACCCTGTTGAGAAAATTCCAAGTAAGTTAGCATTTGCTGCAGCCTTTCTGTATGCATAGGTTTCTGTGGAAAGTATCTAGGAAAAGATTGCATCTGTACTGAGCATGCGCAAGCTCGTTTGCTCTTGTCACTCTCCTCCAAACAACACAGCGGACCATTCATGAAGTATTTGCACTGCATTTAGATACTATAAGCACAAAGAAAGAAGGGATGGAGAGAGGGATGGAAGGAAGGAGGGAAGGAGAGAGGAAGAGAGAGAGGAAGGAAGAGAGGGAGGGTGAGAAGGAAGGAGGGAGAGAGAGAGGAAGGGAGAGAGAGAGGGAGGGAGGGAAGGAGAGAAGGAGGAAAGGAAAGAAGGAAGGAAGGAAGGAAGGAAGGAAGGAAGGAAGGAAGGAAGGACTACCTAGAGGTTATGCAGCTACCCCATCATGTTATCTAAGGTCCATAAGTGTTCCCCAAATTTGGTGTCAGTGGCGGTTTTGGACCCAGTCCCGCAGGGATGCCAAGGTACGTCATGCTGACCTTTGTTTATGTTCTGACTTCTCTCAGTGCCTCTCATGTTTGGGACAATTGCAGGCCAAGCAAATGACATTGCACATCTTGGAGGCTCTCTACTTGCTAGACCTCTAAGTACCAAAGGAGTCAGGCAGAAGGGAGACCACTAAGTGTCGGTCTTCAGTTCTGATGATTTACTTGTCAAGAAATGAGCTCACAGCACCGAAAAATTAGAAGATTCACATAAATGAAGAAGATTACCCAAACTGCCAGAAAGAGGTTAATGTTTTGGGAACATATTTACGAGTATTATCAAAATTACATACTCATAGAGCATAGTAAAATAGGGCCGTACCGAAGAGACAATAGCCTCTTAGATATTTGTCTGTCAACTGTAGAGTGTGACTCACCTATTCATCTCAGGAGAGTATCACAATGAGTTAAATCGCTCTGTGAAACCTCATCATCCTGTTGTGATTTCTTCGGCTCACCGGTTGATAAGCATTTGCTAGGCCTCTGCTTGGCTCTGTGAGTGCAGTGGTTCAGGGAAATCTCTGAGCTGAGAACCACAGGGGCCTCAACCTTCACCTAAGGCACTCCGAGGGAGGCTGGCTCACAACCCTCCCCTCCTCTCCCATTCAGAATGGGCCTGCTTCTCCCTTTGCAGTTTTCAGGATGGAACTTGCTGCGGATAAATTGAAAACTGCTGCTTGGCTGCCTGCAGGCCCAGGCCTGATGCTTGTATGTTGCAATCGATGACAAGGTGAGGGTAATAATAATAAGAAGACCACCTCGGCTCCTGGGGGAGTGGAGCTGATTCATGGTACCACATCCTGGGTGTCTGCAGCTCAGGGTTGCCAGCTGGGCCTGGCCATTTGTCTTTGACAAAATCTCCACCTGAAGCCGCCACCCCCCCCCCCCCCGCCAGACTCCAGTGTGGCCCAGGAATCCCAGATAGGAAGACAGGTGCATTGAGTTGGGCGGGGAAGTGGGGTGAAAAGTAGGGATGTGTATTTAGAAAAATGCCAGACTTTAGTTTAAGGGCACAGGAAGCCCAAAGATGTGATAGAAGAGGCTACTGGCTCCTCAAACACCTGGGGGCTGGAGGACGTTTCAGGAAATCAGGTTGCAGAACTTTGTACCTGCTCTGTTACAAGTGGGACAGGATGCAGTACCTTTCTAGAATGGAATGGAGAGTGGCCTTCTGGTAAGATTTGCCTATCACCTTAGCTCTTTAATCCAGCACAGCTTTAAATACAGAGATGGGCTTGGGAGACGCCTCTGTGAGTAAGGCACTTCTAATCATTTTGTAGATACTCCACCTGCCTACCATGCTCCTTTCTGTGGTTTTAACCTTTTCATCTCACTAAGGTCTCTCCGTGTCACCCAGGCTGGCCTCCAGTCCACGACTATTCTACGCCAACCTGCCTAGTACAGGGAACACAGATGAATACCTCTGGGCCTACTCCCTCCAGTCTCATTTTTAGCTCCTAGAAATTAAGACTAAAACAAAGGAGTTTTGTGGTGACACGCACCATGATGGTATAAACTAGGGTGCCTGTGGGAAGATGACGATCACAACAAATAAAGCAGGACATCCGGACAAAGACTGAATAAAGGAGCATAAACTTTGTGTTCATTCATTAGTGTCTTTTATTAAGCAATTGTTCTGTGGGTACCTATCACGGGTTGTCTTTGCTCTAGGTGTTGCATGTAGTAGGTTGAGCAAATCGCTATAGGCATTACCTTCTGGAGAAAGAGGCAGCGATGAGCACGTTAAGATAACGCTACGTTAGGATGACAGCTGTTTAGGATAAAGCAATGATGTCATGGAGTTTGAGGATGGCATCTTGACATTCTGGGCATGCTCTTGATGTGGACACTGCCAGATGCAAGCACTGGAAGAAAAGGGGTGCAGAGAGAAGGCTGAGGGAGAGGGTCAGTTGGGAGCGATTTCAGCTGCTAGAGGAACGCAGAAGTCACTAATGGGGGTGTAGCCTGGTGAGAGGTGGAGCAGGTGAGAGGAGCGGATGCTGGAGAGGGGTGGTGCTAGATACTTAGGGCACAGGACAGCTCACAGCTTCGGATTGGACTCTTAAAAAAAAAACTGGGAACTATGTCATGAGACAAAATCATTGATAATTCTTTTACCTGCTGTGCACAGCACTACTTTGAATCCATATGA